>NC_044402.1:60824575-61142268 GCF_006542625.1 Nomascus leucogenys | reverse complement strand
GTAGAATATGATAGTATCATCTCAAAAATAATTAATTCTTTTCAAAAATCAAGCTCTTCAGCCTTTTTCTGCAAAATTAGTTCTATGTATATTTACATTGAAAGAGGACAATTCTCAAGTGACTAAAAAGTGGTTTAAAGCATTTTATCAGAAATAACTATGTTACCTATCTCATTGATGGAAACATGTCCAAGACTGTTTTATGATCCCTGTACATCCCTCAAAAACTAAAACATTAGAAGATTCATATATTGCATGCTAAAGCAGGATACAGTGATGTTCATTTTCAAGACATTTAGAATAGTGATCTCTAAAGTATTAGGTACCAACCTCAAGATAATTTGCTGGGGTGGAAGTAGGGCACAGGTTAGACATGATAGAGATGCCATTAGTGTGTTTTGAAACAAATCTCAAACAGGGGTCACAAACTGTGGTGTGTGGGCCAAACCTGGCTCACCAATGTTTTTATAAATAAAGTATTATTGGAACATGGCCTTGCCTGTTTCAGTTATGTGTCGCTTAAGAATGGGATATGTTTTGAGAAATGCATCATTAGGTGATTTTGTCGTTGTGTGAACCTCAGAGGTACTTACACAAATCTAGACGGTGTAGCCCACTACACTTAGGCTTTGTGGTATAGGCTATTACTGCTGGGCTACAAACCTGTACAGCACATTACTGTACTGAATACTGTAAGCAATTGTAACACAATGGTAAGTATTTGTGTATCTAAACATATCTGATCATAGGGTACTGTGAAAATACAATACAAAAGATAAAAGAAGGAACACCTTTATAGTGCACTTACCATGAATGGAGGTTGCTCTGGGCGAATCAGTGAGTGAGTGGTGAGTATATGTGAAGGCCTAGGACATTAATTGTACATTATTGTAAACTTTAGGAACACTTAGATTACACTAAATTTATTAATTTTTTTTGAGATGGAGTCTTGCTCTGTTGCCCAGGTTGGAAGGTAGTGGTGCGATCTTGGCTCACTGCAACCTTCATCTTCTGAGTTCTAGCAATTCTTCTGTGTCAGCCTCCCAGTAGCTGGGACTACAGCTGCACGCCATCATACATAATTTTTTGTATTTTTAGTAGAGATGGGATTTTGCCATGTTGGCAAGGCTGGTGTCGAACTCCTGACCTCAGGGGATCTGACCCCTCAGCCTCCCAAAGTACTGGGATTATGGGATTACAGGTGTGAGCCACCACGACTGGCCACATTTTTTTTTTTCAATAATAACCTCAGCTTACCGTAATTTTTTACTTAATAAACTTGAAGTTTTTAAACTTTTTGACTCTTATAATAAACAAAATGCAAACACAGGCCGGGTGCGGTGGCTCATGCCTGTAATCCCAGCATTTTGGGAGGCTGAGGCAGGCGGATCACGAGGTCAGGAGATCAAGACCATCCTGGCTAACATGGTGAAAGCCTGTCTCTACTAAAAATACCAAAAAAAAATTAGCCCTGCATGGTGGCAGGCGCCTGTAGTCCCAGCTACTCAGGAGGCTGAGGCAGGAGAACGGTGTGAACCTGGGAGGTGGAGCTTGTAGTGAGCCGAGATCACGCCACCGTACTCCAGCCTGGGGACAGAGCGAGACTCCGTCTCAAAAAAAAAAAAAAATAAAAATAAATAAATAAATAAATAAAATACAAACACATTGTGCAGCTGTACAAAAGTATTTTTTATTTATATCCTTAATCTATAAGCTTTTTCTCTATTTTAAAATTTTCTGGATTTTTTTTTTTTTTTTTTTACATTTTAAACTTTTTTTTTTTTTTTTTTTTACATTTTAAACTTTTTTTTTTTTTCTCAAACACAAGTACACATGTTAGCCTAGGCAGGGTCAGGATCACAAGACATCACTCTGCAATAGGAATTTTTTGGCTCCATGTTAATCTTATGGGACCACCAATACATATATGGTCTGCTGACCAAAACATCGTTATGCAGTGCATGACTGTATGTATCTATTTTTTAAGGCTGCTTTCATGTTACTATGTTAGGACTGAGTAATTGTGACAGATTTATGGTTTGCAAAGCCTGCAATATTTACTAATGGAAACTTTACAGGAAAATGTTTGCCAACTTCTAACATAAAATAACAAGAAAGATTCTAAGCTTTGCTGATTTATATGAGTTTACATGGGTCTCCTTTGTAGGTCTAAATGGTAGATAGTTACAACTCATGTATATTCTAAATGAGATTCCTTGGAAAAGTGTCAGGCCTTTCCAACTTGGGGTGATGGACAGTGAGCCCTCAGTTGGCCATTCCTTAAGCCTGTTGTATCTTATTGCACTATATGTGCCCAGTTAGCTAGACATACAATTTATCATTTTTAACTATTTTTAACAAAAATAGTCATCTTAAAATAAGCAAATGACTTTATTAAAAAAAACCTTCCACAAAATAATCTAGATTGAGTATACCACTGCTGATACAAGCATAAGCAACAAGAAATAGCAGAGGTGACACCATATCTATGTCTAGCATAAGCTTGTCATCAGACATACATATCAATTTTAAACCCTGAAAATCTACTTGAATTTGATAAGAAGTAGGTTATTTTTTGAAATGATTAAAACAATTTAAAATATAGTTTTATATCTGCTTTTATTATGAATATACCTATCCTTAAGTTTATATTTTTGCCTTGAGTTTTAACTAATAATTGCGTTATGGCATCATACTTGATAAGACATTAACAAAACCGGCATCCAAGGTCATGAAGCTGTGCAATTTTCAGTACTGTTTAAAGACACAAGGTACTCAATATTACAATGTGTAAAGTTTTACTGAAGTAAATGATTAAATTCTCTTTTGAAGAATCTTAATAGGGAAAAAATGAAAAACCCAATTCAGCTGGGGATACGTGTGTTCTTCCTGCTGAAGTATTTATTGCAGAATAACAACAATAGAATGATGAACTGAAATTTATTCCTTTGTAATTAAATGCCATTAGAAAATGCATAGAAAACACCTTTGAAGATCTGAAAAAGTGAGTAATGAGACAATTACTCCCAATATGGGAGTTTTATTATGCAGTTGGATCAAAGTAGAGATTTTAAAATATTCTCAGTTTATAACATTTGTTTTCTAAATATGAAATATACAGAAAGTGACATTTGAAATATATGAAATATACAGAAAGTGACATTTTGGATTCTTAAGGGAAAAATAAATAATAAAAAATTTGTTCTCTAAACTAAGTGACTTCTTTAATAAAAACACTGTTTTATGAGAAAATTCTGGAGGTATAATAGCAATGGGCTACACTAATGATTGTACAATGAGGTTGCAGTTACATCAACATTTATAGGTAACCTATAACGACAAAGGAGATATACACACACAAACACACACACGTAGAGGATTCTTTACAATAATAAAACTCTATTCATGAGAAGGACTATGAAAATCTTTGGGATCATTCAGAGTTTCTCAAGTTACCTCATGACAAATTATTTTAAAAAGTAACAAACTTCAAGATGCATTAGAAATACTCGTTTTTGAGAAATACAAGTGAGGTTCCTGATTTAATGCTCTATCTCTCTCTGTGGCAGCCTGGACACAGACAAGTTGCCATGGAAATTGCTGTATAGCTGATGATAGTCTTCATTATTTTAGAAGTAAAGGCTAAACCAACTCATACCCCAAACCCTAGGCACAAAGATAATCCCACGTAGTGATCCTTTCCCTGTATGAACCTGTTGGAAAAACATCTCGTCCAGGAAATTCATTTGCTATGGAAATAAATAAAATACAAAAGGAAAAAAAGAACTCCAGAGTGAATAACAAACAAAATTAATATTTAACTTGAGACTTTTAAAACAAAGTGTAGTGAACAGTTGAAAAATGACAGAGTATTCCAGGTACCTACCACAAATTAAAACAAAGGAGAGATCATAATCTGCAAAATGGGCAGGTTGAATTCAGGCTAAAAGTTCCTTAAGCAAGACACATAAGACCCCCTTATAATGCTAAAAGATGGCATTTACAAGGAAAATACAGTCATTAGAATATGAAAAATCAAAATATAACATCAACCTTCATCAGGCAACAGCAGGAGACAAGATTTGGAAAAAGTGAAAATATATTATTGGCAAAATATTTTGTTAACTCATTTTTTCGGTTTATCATAGATTAAATAAAAAATAGGTAAAAGTAGATCATCTCGAGTAAATCTAATTTATATATATTCAGACTCTATCCTACAAACAAAACAAAATATTACTCTTTTTCATATCTGTGGAACTCTCACAAAAACTGACTATACATTAAGCTAAAAAAGAAAACCTATTAATTGCCAAGATGGAAACAATATACACAAATTTATCTGATCACAAAAAATGTATAAATTAATAAAGTTAGAAAACATAAAAAGTTTCTGACATTTGTAAATTGACAATTTTGCTTTTTCATGAAACTTTATCGAAGAGGAAATTCAGAATGAAATTTCTGTGTTTTTCTTCTTTTATTCTCTAACTTTATTGAGGTATAATTGACAATTAAAAATTGTATATATTTTAGGTAAAAAACTTGATGTTTTGATACATGTATATATTGTGAAGTGATCACCACAATCAAGCTAGCATATTTATCACCTCATGCAATTAACATTATTATACTTTATTGTTGTGGTAAGAATATTTAGGATCCGCCCTCTTAGCAATCAAGCATACAGAGTATACAGTACACTATTGTTAGTTATATTAATATGGCCATTCATGAGATCTCCAGAAGTTATTCATCTTTGGTAACTGAAACTTTGTACCTTTTGACTAACAGTGACCCATTTTCCCCTCCCCTCTGCCCCTGGTAATCACTATTCTACTCTCTGCCTTCTATGAGTTTGACTATTTTGGATTTCACGTTTAAGTTATGTAATGCACTATTTGTCTTTCTATGTCTGGTTTATTTCACTTAACATAATGTCCTCCAGGTTAATTCATATTGTCACAGATGGCAGGATTTCCTTGTTGTTTAAGGCTGATTAATATTCCATTATATGTATTTATGTATTATACCACCTTTCCTTTATCCACTTACCTATCAATACATATCTAGTTTATTCCCATTTCTTGGCTATAGTTCTGCAGTGTACATGAAAGTACAGATATCTCTTCAAGACACTGATTTAATTTCCTTTGGTGATATACCCAGAAGTGGGATTGCTGGATTTTCATGGTAGCCATATTTTAAATTTTGGGGGGAACCTTCATACTGTTTTCCTTACTGACTTACCAATTAACATTCCCACCAACAGTGTACAAGTGTTCTCTTTTTTCCACATTCGGGCCAACACTCATTCCTATTGCTAATACTCATTCCAACAGGTGTGATATGATAGCTCATGGTGATTTTGATTTGCATTTCCCTGATGATTAGTGATGTTGAGCACCCTTTCATATACCTGTTGGTATTTTCATATGCTCATTGGCCATATCTTCTTTTGAAAAGTATCTATTCAGGTCCCTTGCCCATTTTTTAATTGAGTTATTTGTGCTTTTTTGGTATTGAGTTGTATGAGGTTTTTTTCAAATATATATATTTTGGATGTTAATCTTTTATATATGCAGTTTGCAAATATTTTCTTCCTATATACTGTAGATTGCCTTTTCACACTGTTGAATGTTCCCTTTGCTGTACAGAGATTTTTTCAAGTTTGTTGCAATCCCATTTATCTATTTTTGCTTTTGGTGTCTGTTCTTTTGCTGTCGTATCAACAAACAAACAAAAACATTACCCACAACAATGTCAAGCAGAAGCTTTATTTCTGTTTGCTTCTAGTAGTTATACAGTTTTGAATCTTATGTTTATGTGTTTAATCCATTTTGAATTGATTTTTGTATATTGTGTGAAATAAGGATCCAGTTTCATTCTTCTGCAGGAGGACATACAGTTTTCACCACACCATTTATTGAGGAGACTATCCTTCCACCTTGTCAAAGATTAGTTGTCCAACCATAATGGGTAGATTTATTTTTGTTCCATTGGTCTATAGTCTGCTTTTACGAGAGTGCCATACTGTTTTGATTACTGTGGCTTTGTAATATACTTTGAAATCACAAAATGTGATACCTTCAAAAAAGGGTGTTTGAAAAATTACTTTGGATTCACTGAGAGTATTTTTAATATTGTCTTTTTGGCTGGCATATGTCTTCTGATCTTTCTATAATAAGCTTATATTACTTTGTAATTATATTAAAACTAAGCCTTTTAAAATAATAAAAAGAAGATCTAACTTGAAAAAATAGAAAATAAAATTTCTATCTGGAAAAGTAAGCTAATGAAATCATTGCTTTTCAAATTATTGTCTATTAGAACTTATAAGATATAGTTAAAATAGTCCTTGAAAGGAAATTTATAACGTAAAAATGCTAAATAAATAAGAAGAGTAATAAAGGTCAACCAAGTAAGCATTCAATTTGGAAAATTTAAAAACAAAAATAAAACAAATATTTAGAGGAAACATTATTTAAGGAGAAAATCCTTATTCTTTGCATAAGAAAATAAATGAAAAGGAGTTTATAGGATTAGAAAATGATAAATAGCTAGAAAGCAGAACAGTTGTAGAACTCATAATAGCATGTATTCTTTGAAAAAAATATAAAATAGCAAACTGTTAGCTAAACAGATCAATAAAAAGGGAGAAAATATATAATATGAAATGAGAAATAAACATGAAAGTAACTAACAATATAGAGGACACAAAATATGACACTGCTTCTCTCACCCTTATGCAAGTGAATTAGGAAATCCACAGGAAATAAATACTTTATAGCAAAAATATCTGGAAAAATATAAAAATAAAACTCCAGTAAACCAATTACCAAAAGAAAAACTGAAAAAAAAAAAAAAAAAAAAAAGAAAGAAAAGTTACCCTCAAGAAGCTCCAGGTCACAAATAGATACCCAGGGAAATTCCAACAATCTTTAAGGAACAAATTCAGTTATGTGTTGCTTAACGATGGAAATACATTCTGAGAAATCCATCCTTAAGGGAATTCTTTTATTATTATTATTATTATTTTCTTTTCCATAAGTTATTGGGGTATAGGTGGTATTTGGTTACATGAGTAAGTTCTTTAGTGGTGATTTGTGAGACCCTGATTCTCCCATCCCCCGAGCAGTATATACTGCACCATGTATGTTGTCTTTTGTCCCTTGACCCCCTTGCACTCTTCCCCCCCAAGTCCCCAAAGTTCATTGTATCATTCTTAGGCTTTTGCATCCTCATGGCTTAGCTCCCACATATCACTGAGAACATACGATGTTTGATTTTCCATTACTGAGTTACTTCACTTAGAATAATAGTCTCCAGTCTCATCCAGGTCACTGCAAATGCTGTTAATTCACTCCTTTTTATGGCTGAGTAGTGTTCCGTTGTCTATAGTGTATATATACCACAGTTTCTTTATCCAGTCATTGATTGATGGGCATTTGGGTTGGTTCCATGATTTTGCAATTGTGAATTGTGCTGCTATAAACATGTGTGTGCAAGCATCTTTTTCGAATAATGACTTCTTTTCCTCTGGATAGATACCCAGTAGTGGGATTGCTGGATCAAATGGTAGTTCTACTTTTAGTTCTTTAAGGAATCTCCACGCTGTTTTCCATAGCCACTGTACTAGTTAGGGGAATTCTTTTTTGCGCAAACCTTGTAGATTTTACCTTACAGAAGCCTAGATGGTATAGCCTACTACACACTTGGGCTATAGGGTATAGTATAGCCTATTGCTCCTAGGCTACCAACCTGTACAGCACAGTACTGTACTGAATACTGTAGGCAACTGTCACACAATGGTAAGTATTTGCAAATCTAAGCATATCTAAACATTGAAAAGATTCAGTAAAAATGGGACCACCATTGTATATGCAGTTTGTTGTTGGCTGAAATGTCATTATGCAGTTCATGACGACAACTCTAATAGCAGAGAGTTGTAGACTATAGTAATGCGAGCATATCTTGTAAATCATTTTCTGTAGCAAGTGTAACATTGTTATAAAACCCAGCAGAAGTTGCACGAAAAGGAAACTTCAGCCCAAACTCAGTTATAAATATCAATGCAGATATCTCAATTTAGTAGGAAACAGAACTCAGTGGAACATTAAAGAATGCTGTGTCCTCACCAAGTGGGATTTAATGCAAGGGGAAAATAATGTAATTGTCTCCTTAGACTTTAAGTGCCATCTTTATTAAATAAACACAACAGAACCCTTAAGGACTTTCAGTAAGGGATGGTGGATTGAACAATGCCTCTAAATATGCTCCTTCCCATATTTACTTAAAATTATTGTAAAGATATAGTCTACAAGTGTGGGAAGTAAGAAGAGGAGACACAGCAATAAAATTTTAGAGGCAGAAAAATATCCTGATGAGGAAAAACTGACATAGCAACCCAAGAAGGCTAAATCCTAGGCTGGCCAGGGAGAAAGCCAAGTACTGATTCCATTTCTACGTTAGAGTTCTCAGAAGGCTTAGGATTTGGAGGTGCTTGATACCTCTGAAAGGAAGGTAAAGAAATGGTAGCTGAAAAAAGGAGGAAAAGGTAAAAGCCATTTAAGAAGTAGCTATCCCCAAATTCATATTTCTTTGTGACTGATTAACTAACATTTTAAGAGAATAATTCATATGCTGGAGAGAGGAAAACAGGATTTCTGGCCTGGGGCCTCCTGGCATAGTGGAGAGCAGTGGAGCTCTTCTGAAAACGGGGGACTAAGTGATGCTATAAGGGGTTAATGCCGACACACACTGTCTCTTCTATTCACATCTCAGAACACTTGTAGCCAGGCCTTTGCCTTCTAGCCAGGAGATTGAAAATGTCTTTTTTGAAGAATGTGACCAATATAAAGAGGAAAGCTCTCAAGTTATTGAGACTGGGTTACCCTGTACAGTGAAACTCAGATAGCCTGATCCATGTGCTCAGAGTTTCCAAAGTGCTCTTAATTCCTGACTCTAAAATATTAGCAGATAATTAAAGATATCCGGATACCCGAGGAAGACCTCCAATATGAAATATGAACAGAAAACCAAACCAAAAAAAAATGACCAAACAAGAAATAAAACAAACAAACAAACAAAACAGAGGAAACACTATTTAGAGAGAAAAAACTCAAGAACATCAATATTTTTACAGATAGATAAGATAGTGCCTCTATAAAATCAGAACAGAATACTAAAAAAATAAAAAGAATACTTGGAAAATAAAAGGGCCTCTTGGAAATTAAACACAAGATTGCAGAAACAAAGAATGCAATATAAAAGTTGGAGGGGGCGTGACTAACTCATCGCAGTTTGTCTTAGCACTAAAATTCCCATTCCTGGGAAACCTCTCTATCCTAGGTCACCTTAGTTGGAGGATGATATGGTTTGGCCCTGTGTCCCCACCCAAATCTCTTGTTGAATTGTAATCTCCAGTGTTGGGGGAGGGACTTGGTGTGAGGTGATTGGATCATGGGGGCAGATTTCCCTCTTGCTGTTGTCATGACAGTGAGACAGTTCTCAGGAGATCAGGTTGTTTAATATGTGTAGCACTTCCCCTTCACTCTCCTGCTCTGCCATGGTAAGATGTGCTTGCTTCCCTTCAGCCTTAATTATAAGCTTCCTGAGACCTCCCACCCATGCTTCTTGTACAGCCTGTGGAACTGTGAGTCAATTCAACCTCTTTCCTTTAAAAATTACTGAGTCTCAGATAGTTCTTTATAGCAGTATGAGAACAGGCTAATACAGAGGACAAATTAACTAAACCTCTCAAGCTGATGAGCAAAAGGAAATGAGATGAGAATTTGAGGACTATCTAAAAAAGTCCAACATCCAGAAAGAGAAGAGACAAGAAAAAGAGAAGGAAATGATAAAATAATTCATGAAAATTTTCCAAAATGTTACATATAAAAGAGCATCAAATTCCTACAAAAGTAGATGAAGATATACCCACACCAAAGTGCATACTGGGGAATTTTCAGATTATTGAGGACAAAAAGAAATCCTGTGTGCTTCCAGAGAGAGAGGACAACAAAAAGGGTCATTTACAAATAATCGGAAATCAAAATGGCTGGGCTTCTAAACCACACTGGACAATAAAATAATCCAGTATAATAATACTTTCAAAATTCTGAAAGAAATTATTTTCCAACTGGAATTTCATATTCAAACAACCAAATGTAAGAGTAGAAGAAAGTCAGTTTTCAACGTGCAGGTTATTGGAAATTGGCTTCCAATACTCCATTTTCCCAAGAAGCTCCTTTAGGGTCCAGTCAATATGAGAGAAAACCAAAAAAATGTAAGACACAGGCTATTAGAAACAGGAGATCCAGGCCGGGCGTGGTGGCTCACGCCTGCAATCCCAGCACTTTGGGAGGCCGAGGCGAGCAGATCATGAGGTTAGGAGATAGCGACCATTCTGGCTAACAAGGTGAAACCCTGTCTCTACTAAAAATACAAAAAATTAGCTGGGCGTGGTGGCGGGCACCTGTAGTCCCAGCTACACGGGAGGCTGAGGCAGGAGAATGGCGTGAACCCGGGAGGCGGAGCTTGCAGTGAGCAGAGATCGCGCCACTGCACTCCAGCCTGGGCGACAGAGCAAGACTCTGTCTCAAAAAAAAAAAAAAAAAAAAAAAAAAAAGAAAGAAAAAAGAAAGAAAAGGAAACAGGAGATCGAACATGGGAGAGAGGCAAATTAAATACCCAGGATTATGCTGAAGAGAATCACAGGATAATAATGTATACAAACATAGAAGGCAATTAGCACAGATTGAAACATAAATATTGAAGCTGTCACCACTAAGAATCCTTTCACCTTTGTATTGTATTACCAACTGACAGTACTCAAGTGAGCTTGGCCAGGGTTCTTAGCTCTCTTTTGCCTGTCCAAGTGCTGATAAGATTCTGCTCTCCCTCCCTGCCCAGCTGCCTGGGTAGAATGAGGACGACACCTGATCCTACAGAAACATTCAGGTTTGACCTGCTCCTAAGAGCTGAAGATTGGCAAGAGTGAACTTAGAGGCACAAAACACAGAGTGGCACACTCTCTGCAAACATTTTCCTCTTGATTGGATAGAACTTGATTCTGCCAGATAAGCGCATTTGGCAAATCCATTGCTTTCCATGGATCACCATGGGCTTGCCCCCTGACAACCTGAGAATTGATTTTTACACCCTCCAAGAAAAAACTGAAGCCTGAATATAAAGTGGTTTGAACAGAGACTGTTCAAACCACTTTACCTAAGCACCTTCAATTATCAATAACAACACTGTCCTTTTCTCACAGTTAGTCTTCTGTTTGCTACTCAGTTGTCATATTAATCACTTTCACACTGATTAATAATTTATGTAATTACTTGGTAAAACAATGAAATGTTTGATTTAGAAATAAAACAAAATTGTAAGTCAGAATCATCTTTAATGGACAAGTACTGTATATGTTCCATTAAAGCTACCCACTGACATGGCTTTCATTTCATTTTCATTCAATGTTAGAAGCATTAACCAATGAAATTAGACAAATGGAAGAAATGAAAAGTATCACAACTGGCAAAGAGGAGACAAATTTATCACTCTGTTAGGTGAATTGATTTTTTTGGATTGACCCAAAACTTCTAAGACAATCAAGTGAACGACAATTACAATCAGTACGATAATTCAGTAATGTGTCTTGGTAGAAAATAAATAGCTTTCATGTACTGATACAGAAAAATTCCAAAACTGTCAAATAAAAAAATCAAACAAGACACAGAACATTGTAAAGAGGATATTATTTTTTTAAATTTTAAATTTAAATTTTTATTTTTTCTTCAACTTTTAAGTTCCAGGGTACATGTGCAGGATGTCTAGGTTTATTACATAGGTAAACGTGTGCCATAGTGGTTTGCTGCATGGGTCAGCACATCACCTAGGTATTATGTCCAGCATCCATTAGCTATTCTTCCGGATGCTCTCCCTCTTTCCACAACCCTGGACAAGCCCCAATATGTGTTGTTCCCCCACCATGTGTCCATGTGTTTTTATTTTTCAGCTCCCACTTGTAAGGGAGAACATGTGGTGTTTGGTTTTACTGTTCCTGCATTAGTTTGCCGAGGATAATGGCTTCCAGCTCCATCCATGTCTCTGCAAAGAACATGATCTTGTTCCTTTTTATGGCCACATAGTATTCCATGGTGTATATGTACCACATTTTCTTTATCTAATCTATCATTGATAGGCATTTGTATTGATTCCATGTCTTTGCTAGATGCTATCTTTTTAAAATAATAAGTGTACGTATGTGCTGTGTGTGTAAAGTAAGATATATATTTGTATTTGCTTGATTTGTAGAAGACATATACCTGCATATAGGCCCTTTTGGCAACTTTTCTTTGTAGCCTCAAGACTTCTTACTCTTTTGATTTCCTTGCTCCATTCACATAATTCATGGCCTCATGTAGTAGTTCCTACTTCCTCAAAGCCCCTCATCGTTTTTCCATGTTGAAGACCCACTTTAGTTAAGGCCTCGTAACTTCCTTTCTTTGCAGTTGCACTCCTCTATTTGTTGCACCACCAGTTTCTCTCCAAAACAACACATCGCCTAGAATTGAAGACCTCATTCATTCTTTCCAGACCCACCCTTCCCTGATTCCTTATCCATGACAAACTCAACTCCGAAACTTACTATGTCATGAACTAAACCTTGTACTTCTGCCCCTCCACTCACATGTTAATATTTTCCACAATGCCCTCCCCTTGACTTCCCGATTTCTTCCAGACCAAATCACAAGCATCTTTAAATTAATTTCCATGACTACCTACCTCTTCCATGAAGATGTTCCTAACCCCAGCCCACTTCTTTTGGATGGATTCTCTTCTTCCTTACACATATCTCCCCTTAATACTTTCAAAAATAAACCTGGTGCCCTTCAGGAGACATTCTGCAGGCACTTGTTTTGTTCTGCAGAAGAGGCTGGAAGCAGGGAATAAAAGGAATTTTTGAAAGAGACACACAATATACACTGAAAGCAGTTGTCTCATGAGGGACACTTCCTCATGAGGAGAGGTTTTCTTCTTGCTGGTAAGAGATTCTGACCTATGTCTATCATAGAACTAATTCCAAGCGTGCTTGACTTTTTTACACTAACATCCTCTTCTGCCTTTCTTCTTCCCCCCCAGGATGTAACAGTCCCTCCCAAGCCTGTCTCGCTCCATCCTTTATATCAGACTAAACTCTATCCTCCTGCTAAGTCACTGCTGCATCCACAGACCCTCTCGCATGCTGACTGTCTTGCCCCAGGACCCTTCAGTCATCTGTCCTTCTCCTTGAGTGATGAACAGGAGAATTCTCACACCCTCCTCAGTCCCAACGCATGCAACAAGGTGAGAACTCCTCCCCAAAATGAGGACTGTTCTGTGCTGTGAACCTTGATTATGCTTGACTTTTAAAACTTAAATGTGGAGGAAACTTATGTGTTAGGAATATTTAAATATTAAATATCTAAATGTATAAAGAATATTAAATATTTGTGTGAAAGCGCATTACCTTATAAGCAGATAATAATTGAACTTGGGAAATAATAAACATTTATATATTTTTCCAAAGTCATTCCCTGATTTGTATTTTTCACTGTTTCACGTTCTAACTCCATGGTGGAAATTCCAAGACATTTTTCAAAACCTCACAAAATGCCGTTATTAATTTATGTTCTAGTCTTAGTCCAGTGTTCCTAAAAAGCTTCTTTAAATTACAGTGCCTTGTTAAGGAGGCACTTATAATTAGAGTCAATGGGCAAAAAATGACTTAGAATTACTGTGGATATCTGCAAAATAATATTCATATTTTACTTTAAAATGTACCTATCTGCTTCACTGTGTATAGTAACGCAACGTGTAAAAAATAATGAAGTGTTTCATACCTGAAGTGTGTGTGTGTGTGCGTGTGCGCGTGTGTCTGTTTGAGTGTGTATGATACAAAACAAGTAAAAAATATTTATAGTTGACTTTGGAATTGAATCATAAATGTTTTCTAGGAACAAGCAATTAAACTACATGGGGCTTACATATAAGTGCCCTTTGCTCTTCTGATAAGGGCATCCTGGCTAGTACAGATGCTCAGACCCTGAAAATTTCCTTAAATAATTGACTGGTTAAACTTTAATTAAATCTTTTTGTGAAATTCAAAATCCTGTTTAAAAGCATTTATTCTACAAGATATCTATCTCCAATTAAATACATCTCTATACTTAGAAATCAATCAAGATCATCTTCCAGAATGTAGTTGGATAATACTCCTTGGAGCCTGAGGCATTTTTAAAGAAAAAAAATGTCAATAAACCCTGTCTAAATGCAAACAGTCATCTAAAAGCAAAAACTATAACACTATTATATAAGGAAAAATTAGATTTTTATATTTAATAGCTTCTATGACAACTGATCAATTTTGATTAAACAAATTTTAAAATATCCATTTTTTGCCAATAAATGTTTTTGGACAACATTCAATATGACATTTTTCTGACCTTCGTTTGTGTCCCACTCTTGGTCTAGAAAATAAGTATATGAGAGAAAGTATAATATTTTAAAAATTATTTTATATTATTTGAAATTCTTTCTGATTTAATATTTGCCAACAGCCATGAAATCCATTTAGTTATTTGATTTAATAATTCTGATAATAATGTTACCATTTTCTTATAAATTGTTATCTACGATAAGGTTATGATTTAATTTACAGATATCAATTACACGATATAGCTCATTCTTTTGATATTTTGAAAGTGTTTTCTGGAACTGTTCAGCAGGGATAGACTCTATTTCATCCGTATGTCAGCCTTTGTTTGGTTAGGCTGAGAAGAACAAAAGCTGTGTGAAATCAGACAACTATTTTCAGTCCACATAATCCTCATAATAGATTTTGTCTTTCTGAGTGTGAGATTTATTGATACTGAATAAAGAACCATTCATAACCAAACTAATAATAGTAATAATAATAAGATAGTAATGCAACATTTTTAATGGAATGTTCAATTGCTTAGTCTTGAATCTGTATTGCCTTATTAAAGTACATGAATTACCAATTTGATGTCTATGTTTACAAGCATTGTTTGTTAGATATTGGGTGAATAGCATACTAATTTATCAGGATTTTTTCTTTTTACTTGAAATAAGTTAATGCTTTTAATTGTAAGACATAATCTGTTATTTAATTAACTTTTCTCCAATACTCTAACATAATTCCCAATTCTGACCTTACAGCTTTGCCTACTGGCCTATCTCCAAACTCAAATCTTCCCATCCTTCCCTCTGGAGAAACATGCTGAACTTGTCTTACCAATCTTTAGCGTCCCTCTTCAACTGGGCTACAATAGGCATTCAACAGGTTGTATTCTTCTTCTGCTGAGTCTGCAGTGTGCACTCTTATCTTCTAAATTTTCATCAAACTCCTCATGTCCCAAATCTTCACCTTAATCCCTCCCTTACTTTTTTACTTTCAAGAGGGAACTTTATAACTGGGTGCATCATGTCCTATAAGGATGCTCAGGTACTTTCTTTTCATCCTGGAATAAAACAGTACAACTGCCTTCTTCACTTCCTTGCAGCCTCATGAAGGAAGTCATTCCTTTTACTTTCTTTTTTTTTTTTTTTTTAATTATACTTTAAGTTCTGGGATACATGTGCAGGACATGCAGGTTTGTTACATAGGTATACCTGTGCCACGGTGGTTTGCTGCACCCATCAACCCGTCATCTACATTAGGTATTTCTCCTAATGCTATCCCTCTCCTAGCTCCCCACCCCCCAACAGGGCCCGGTGTGTGATGTTCCCCTCTCTGTGTCCATGTGTTCTCATAGTTCAACTCCCACTTATGAGTGAGAACATGCAGAGTTTGGTTTTCTGTTCCTGTGTTAGTTTGCTGAGAATGATGGTTTCCAGCTTCATCCATGTCCCTACAAAAGACATGAAGTCATCCCTTTCTATGGCTGTACAGTATTCCATGGTGTATATGTGCCACATTTTCTTTATCCAGTCTGTCATCAATGGGCATTCGGGTTGGTTCCAAGTCTTTGCTATTGTGAATAGTGCTGCAATAAACATACGTGTGCATGTGTCTTTATAGTAGAATGATTTATAATTCTTTGGGTATATACCCAGTAATGGGATTGCTGGATCAAATGGTATTTCTGGTTCTAGATTCTTGAGGACTAGCCTCACTGTCTTCCACAATGGTTGAACTAATTTACACTCCCACCAACAGTGTAAAAGAGTTCTTTTCTCTCCATATCTTCTCCAGCCTCTGTTGTTTCCTGACTTTTTAATGATCACCGTTCTAACTGGCATGAGATCGTATCTCATTGTGATTTTGATTTGCATTTCTCTGATGACCAGTGATGATGAACTTTTTTTCATGTTTGTTGGCTGCATAAATGTCTTCTTTTGAGAAGTTTCTGTTCATATCCTTCACCCACTTTTTGATGGGGTTGTTTTTTTCTTGTAAATTTATTTAAGTTCCTTGTAGATTCTGGATATTAGCCCTTTGACAGAAGGATAGATTGTAAAAATTCTTTTATCCTTGAAAGAGATAGCCCAGCAGGTAAGAGGATGATGCCTCTAGTTCCTTCGTCTGAGGTTATTTCTTGACCCAACCCTTTTTAGATGGTGATATTGGGCAAGTCATTTAGCCTCTGAATGCCTCCGTTTACTCATTTTTAAAATGAGAATAGTAATAGTACCTACCTTATCAGAGTATTATGAAAATAAAATTGACAAATATGTGTAAAAGTGCCTGAAGATAACGAAAAACATATAAAAGTTAGATCTTATTATCACCAAGCTTTCTGGGATTGTCATTCTTACTGCTCTCCAAAATTGTCCATTCTTCTCCATTGGATTCCTCCTCTTTGTATGCAGAAGCCTAAAAAACAAAATAAAACAATACAAAAGGAGCACTTCATCCTTTTACTTGATGATGCTGCAAATCTATCAGTTTCAAAATTTTCTTTCTCTCAAAGTGGTCAATAGTCACTATCTCCATCCCCTTTCTACAAACTCACTCTTCAGCCCGTTCTTGAAAGCATTCTGACTTCCACATCTACCACTCTACTGAGATTGCTCTGTCAAGGGCAAACTGGCTTTCAGCAAATTCAGCTGAATTTCCTGACATAGTTGATCATTTCCTCTTGCATTTCTCTCCTCACTCTGCTCTTGGGATAATATGCACATTCTAACTTTCCGACTGCTCCTTCTTTGCTTTCTTTGTGAACACTTCTTGCTCCTCTACCTCTTCTTTCTAATTGCCTCACTTCAGCTATTTAGCCACTCACAGGCCTTAGTGATTATCTTAGTACTGATAAGTCTCAAATTCACACTTCCCATTCTGCTTCTCCACTGAGATTCGGTTTCATATCTTTAGCTGCTTGCTTATCATTTCCCCTAGGATGTCATGTTGTCACCTCAAACTCATCATTCATTTTGTCTCAAACTAGTTCTGCACTGGCTTTTCTACTTCTGTTATTAAAACCACAATTCTCAGTCCCCAAACTCAAAACTTCATTCATCTGTTATGCTTTATGCTTTTTCTGCTTTGTCCTTATATTGAGTCATTCACCAAGTCGAATGCATTCTTATATTTTCTCACACTAGTCTTTATTATTATTATTTTACTTTTCTTAAACTGATTTTCTTATTTTCCTCTAGGCACACCTTGGAAATTCCTTACTGTTCTACTTGTTCATGCATTTTTCCATATAAAATACTCTATTTTCTCCTTGCTTACACAAACCATTCTTGTACTTTAAGTCGGAGTTAAATTATCCCTCCTCTTTTGTGACATTTCTCCATGCCTCAGTACTCAAAATGATTTGTTTTCTCCTTTCAATTTCTATACTCTTTTCCTGTGCCAAGGCATCTCATGCATATTATAGGTCATCTTGTATTTATTTGTTGTGCTTGTCTTGGTGTCTATCTAGGGTGTGACATAATATGCTATTTCCCACTTTATAGGCAAGGTAGTAAAGATCTATTAATGATGAACAATTTCTACAATTACCTAACTTTTTCCCTAGGAGCCCCAGATGCTGGAATTATTATGATTATTTCTATTTCAAGTAAAGACTAAATCTGAGTCAACTTATGGATTTACCAGTTCATTTAGAATAATGTCACTCAGTTGAGGATATTTCTTTTATTGAAGGCTATATCCAGTTTCCACAGATCTGATGGAGTGTGTTGGGAGCATAGGTAGGGTGGGGTTGTGGAGGTAGGGGGCATCCGACCTTCTCCTGTGGTGTTCTCATTCCTTTCTGTTACATAACCATGAGCCGTATAATACATGGTTGCATCCTTTTTTCTTCAGTAGCATGGCATGTCCTTATCAACTGTAGGTCAGTTATTTCTGTGCCCCTACAGCTTACATGGGAGAACATTATTACCTGCTTGCTGGAGGCAAAGTGAACTTTGTGAAGCTGTCTCAGAACCATTCTCTCGGATGCCCTACATATCTTTCTCTGTTCTTCTGTTCGTGTCCCCTTTGCCATAGGGAACTCCAAAACAGTCCGTATTTGTGAGTTCATCTACTCACTAAAATTTATTTGTAACGCCAAATCAGCACTCATTGTGTTTGCTCTTCTAGTCATCTGTGGACATTCACAGAACAGGGAGAAATTCGAATCCTCTATGTTCCCAGCTCAGGTTGAACAAGGCAATGCTCTGCTTTCTTGCTGTCATGCTGTAAACAATTGTCCTTTTTAAAAGCCAGGTGCGGTGGCTCACGCCTGTAATCCCAGCACTTTGAGAGGCCAAGGCGGGTGGATCACCTGAGGTCAGGAGTTGCGACCAGCCTGGCCAACATGGTGAAACCACGTCTCTACTAAAAATACAAAAAATTAGCCAAGTGTGGTGGTGCACACCTGTAATCCCAGCTACTCAGGAGGCTGAAGTAGGAGAATTGCTTGAACCCGGGAGGCAGAGGTTGCAGTGAGCCGGGATCATGCCATTATACTCCAGCCTGGGTGATAAGAGTGAAACTCAGTCTTAAAAAAAAAAAAAAAATTGTCCTTTTTGCATTCTCTCTGGTATCATGTTTTTGTTTGCATCTCTGTGTGTTTTGTTGGTAATTTTGCTGTTTAAAATGGCCCCTAAGAATAGTGTTGAAGGGCTTTCTAATGTTCCTGTGCTCAAGAAGGCTGTGATGTGTCTTAAAGAGAAAATAAGTCTGTTAGGTAAGCTACTCTTAGGCTTGAGTTATAGTGCTGTTGGCCATGAGTTTGGTGCTAATGAATTAATAATATATTAAATATGTGTCGTTAAACAGTAAACACCCAAAAAACAGGTTATTTATTGATTGGTTAATGAAAATGTAACCAGAGACTTGCAATAACCTAATCCAGGTTTTCCCCAGGAGAAATGGTTTAGTATTCACGAATTCCATGCTCATGGAGGCTTTAAGGACATAACTGCTGTGAATAATCAATAATGAGGGTGATTGTACCTTTGTTTGGTTTTCTCTGAGAAGACCATCACTTATGAGTAGTTATTTTGGGAGGTGGTTCCAGGAAATGCCTTTTAGGGGAGGGGGGACTGAGACAAGGAGGAGAGGCATCTGGTAAAGGGTGTATGAGCAAGCAGGTGACCACTGTGGGGAACCGGAGCTTTATATGGCTGGGGAACTCTGGGAGCTGCTGCAGGGACACACAGCTCAGAGCCCTGCTGTCTGAGGGGTGGAGGAGGGAAATTCTGGCAGTCATTAATTGAGGAGAGGGGGTGGGGCAGCATCAATCCCCGGAAAGATCCCTGAGGCAAAGAAAAGTAGAAACAGGTAGTTTGAAGTTCAGAAGATGGTCGCTGCTTAAACATTAAGGACTGAGAAGGTATATGTGGCTCAATGACTTATATTACATGTATGTGTATAAAATATATACATATATATTCATGAAATTTTATGGTTATGATCTAATTTTGAAGTCCAGGCTCCTGCAGATCAAAACTTTGGCTGTTAAAACTTAAGGTGGTTCATGCCTGTAATCCCAACACTTTGAGAAGCCAAGGTGGGAGGATTGCTTGAGCCCAGGAGCCAGAGACCAGCCTGGACTACATAGGGAGACTGTGTCTCTACAAAAAAAAAAAAAAAAAATTTAGCTGGGCATGGTTTCGTGCACCTGTGGTCCCAGCTACTCAGGAGGCTGAGGCGGGAGGATTATTTGAGCCCAGGAAGTCGAGGCTGCACTGAACCATGATTGTGCCACCACATTCTGGGCTGTGCAACAAAGTGAGACCCTGTCACAAAAAGCAAACAAAAACAAAATGAAAGTCTTCAGGATATTTTCTTTATTTTTGATATATTATGCTTTAGACTATGTATATTGCTGAAACAAGAAAGGGTACAGAAGGTGTATCTGTGTGTGTGGGTTAATATTTTAAAATTGTATCTAATCTACTATAGTCATTTTGTCCATTTTCCCCCATTTTACAATGCATTTAAATTATTTTTTATCTTTGAAGGTAGCAGAGTACCATGTATAACACACCTGTTTATGTCCAGATGAAGGCCTACTGGAGTCCATTTTCTATTTCTAATTTTAAAAATTCAGCTTATTTAGGAAAATAATATTCTTTCTAGGCACCATAAATATGTGGGCACACGTGTCTCAGCTTACTTACCTGGCCCTGAGGTGAGAAAACTAACACACACATAAAGTCTCTAAGTAGAAGGCTTATCACTGTCCGTGACTTTTCTTCTTTCCTCCATTCACGCCTTCTCATTTCTTTTATCTTCTCCTCTCATAATTTCCAAGGTATACCTCTCTTTTTAAGTCACCCTAAAATTCCAATTCTTCTGGCCTACTTTCAATATTCCCACTTAATTACTCAGTTTTATGCACTTTGTTCTCTTTTCTTATTCCAACTACATTTTCTCCCTTTTATTTAGCGTAGCTACAAGCCACGTAGACAGGAAGTTATCACTTATTGTTTTCTCCCTTGAGTCTCTACTCTGCCAGTTTGCACCAGCAAACAAACGAGAAACACATGGCCAGTCTGTGAATAGAAACTAGAGGAGTGAGGACTGAGCCTTCACAGTCAGGATGGCTTTTCTGATGTGTTGGCAGAAGCAAAGCTGAGATTTCCTAAGCAAGAAGGCTCTTGCAGTGAAAGCTTGAGAGGTTTTACAAGCAAAAACAGGATCTTTATAGACAGAGAGACAGCTTTAAAGCCCCAGGAGAAAATTCACAGCCATCCTTGAGGATATTTTTTCTTTCATTTAAAAAAATTGTTTGATGCCAAGTTTGTGACAGTGGAGCCATTTTATTTCACTTTTAGTTTTCTAAAAATGCATGATCTTTGTGTGTTGTTTGTAACCATACACTATTTTATTTCAAGTCTGCTTCTGTCTCATGAAAGAGATAAATAAGTATGGCAGATTTCTTCACATGTACTGTAGATTCTTCCCTTTCTTCCACTGCTCTTAAATCCTATTGTAAATTTTTGTGCAAGGGCTAGTTCTAGATTTCTCTAGCCTTTCCATTTGCATATTTCAGTATTTATATCTGGAGTAGTCTCTTAAAAAATCTCTACCACTATAGCTTTCACTTCATAGCCAGAGCAGACTGTTCATATCCTACCTCTCCATTCTTCTTGCCCAGAACCCCTCGTAGCCTGAACACTCTCACTCACAGACCCTAGGCTGTTGTCATTGCTAGAGGTCAGGGCATGACCTTTAAGATCTCTCACATAGACAGGAAAATGTATACTCCTATGTAGATGATCATGTGTTCTGATCAGTCTGGGCCATTTAAACATATATATATATATATATATACACACACACATACACACACGTACACATATATGAATAGAAACATTATATATGTATATGATGTTTTGTTCTATTTTTTGAAGAATTTTATTTTTTAAATAGTTTTGAGGCTGGGTGCAGTGGCTCATGCCTGTAATCCCAGCACTTTGGGATGCTGAGGTATGCTGATCATTTGAGGTCAGGAATTCAAGACCAGCCTGACCAACATCCAACATGGTGAAACCCCGTCTCTACTAAAAATACAAAAAAAAAAAAAAATTAGCTGGGCATGGTGGCACATGCCTCTAGTCCTAGCCACTAGGGAGGCTGAGGCAGGAGAATCACTTGAACCCAGGAGGTGGAGGTTGCAGTGAGGCAGGATTGCACTACTGCACTCCAGTCTGGGTGACAGAGCAAGATTCTGTCTAAAAATAAAAAATAAAAAATAGAATTAAAAAAAGTGTTTTGAAAAGAAATATTTATGTCTACCACTATAATAAACCCTTCCAGTCAATAAATATTTTTAAAATTATATGATTTCAATATTTTTAGTGCCCCTCTTTTTATCAGAATGTCCTGTTTGATCAGTAAGCATAAAGTCACTCTCACAGTGAAATGCAAGTTAAAATTCATCTGCAGAGTCTATTTGTAATCAGCCATCAGTTTCTGAATTTATTTTGTAGAATCAATGAATTGTTGTATGCCTATACTTGAAAAAGTAATTCAGACTCTTGCTTTAACTTTCTTACCTGTGAAATGACAAACAACAACAACAACAAAAAAATAGAATCACTATTATAGAACTGTTACCAGGATCAAGCGATATATAAAAGTATTCAGCTTTATACATTTTTTAGCATCTAGCTATTACAGTAGAATTTTGGTACTGGGGTGAAGAAACAATCCATCAGTATAACTTGTAGGCCGTTACTCTCATCTTAAATACCTTTTTCCTTTTATTATGGCCTTTTTTTATTGCTTTCTGATTTGTTCACATATGTATTTCCTTTAATTCCCATTTCTCACTCTTCTTTGCTTTCTGCCCCCAGAGAAATATTCTAAACTATGTGATGTGTATGTTTGTGCATTTTCTTTCGAAAGTTGCAGTGTTATTTTGTGTGCATATGACATAATTTATGTAACTGTTATTGTGCCACACATTTCACTCTCTTCCTGCGGGTTTCTGTCTCTTCAGCTGTAATAGTAGGACATTTAGTTCAGTTTCAAAACCCTAACTTTAGGACTCAGATTGGGCTGTTTGCTTCAGAATTATCTGGGGAGCTTTAGAAAAATGCAGATTCCTGGCCAGGCACGGTGGCTCACGCCTGTAATCCCAGCACTTTGGGAGGCTGAGGCAGGCTGATCATGAGGTCTGGAGTTCCAGACCATCCTGGCCAACATGGTGAAACGCCGTCTCTACTAAAAAAACAAAAAATGAGCCGGGCGTGGTGGCGTGCACCTGTAGTCCCAGCTACTCGAGAGGCTGAGGCAGGAGAATTGCTTGAACCCAGGAGGTGGAGGTTGCAGTGAGCCCAAATCGCGCCACTGCACTCCAGCCTGGCGACAGAGTGAGACTCCGTCTCAAAAAAGAAAAAAAAAAGAAAAAAAAAAAGAAAAAAGAACAAAGCAGATTCCTAAGCCTACTTACAACTTAAAAAATTTAGAAATCCCAAGAACTGGGTGACCTCAAAGTTTTCACCTCATAGAAAACACTATGCTTCCCCTATAATAACAGACATTTCTTTTTTTTGCCTTTTAAATTCTCTAATGATTCAGCAAGAAAATGAACTTTCTTATAAAAAACTTTAAAAGAAAAATTATATTGGCATGTTTATAAGTACTAGATTATAATTATTTTTTCCTCATATAACTCCTAGTAAGTAAAAGGAAACACAACTGTTAAATTAAATATATATGGAGAGAGTATATGTATATATACTATAATATAGTATATACTGTAATGTATCTAGTATATTGGCTTAGGATTTTTTTATTAGAATAAATTATGAAATATTGGGTTTAGCTGTTAATCAAAATTGTCCCCATGTGCTTGTAATGTTTACAATTGGGCCTGAGTGTTTACACATTCAGTATTCATAGACTTACTGAATCAGAAGGTGTATAACTTTTTCTGGTATGCTACTTCAGTTATTAAAAGTCCTTTCTCTTTGAAAAAAATACCATAGCTGCCAACATGTACTTTCTTATGATTTCCTTTTTTAAAAAATTAAAGTGACCTTTTCATAAAGATATTTTAACTTATAGCAATTATTTATATTAGAATTATGTTTTTGCTAAAAAATATGGAGCATTTACTTATAATATATTTTACCTTTATGATATGTCAACAGAATATTTACTGATCATTTTTTCTTAGCCTTTTTTCTAAGCAGCTGCTCTTGAGATTGTAGATTAAGAATAAAGAAGGAATATAACTTGTCTGAAATGAAAAAGGGGGAGGAGAGTGAGCAAATAGATGTATTTTCAGTTCAATTATACGCGTTATTTCTGTCTTCTCTATGTAAAGAATCACTCCACTTATAATAAGGCAAGGGAGAATCATCTGTTAGAATAGTGAGACAGCCTACCTAGCAAAATGTATTCTGAATGAGAAATGCACATGTAGGAAATAGGAGAAATGAAAAACAATAGCAATAGGCAGCTAACTCCTTTCGTTTCCCCATCACAGAGGATTAGGGGTTGGCATACCTACTCTGGAACCTCTGGTGAGTTCTCATGGTGGTCCGATGTTGTGTGAATGAGGTAGGAGGACAGAGAAAGGAAAGAAACTTTCATGTCCAGAGTGGGTAGGTGGGAGAGGCCCCTTCACAAGCTGGCTTTAGCCTGCTTCCTAAGCCACGAGCATTCTTTTCTTAAACTCCTTGGATATTTCACCCTGTAAACATTGAAGGTTGACTTTCCTTGTTCATTTCTTCTTCTACTTACTTATTTTCAAATTTAGTCCGTGTGTAAAGTTTATATTGGTAACGTTATTGAGAGCATGTACATTGGTATTATCGTTGCATTGCTACTCAGAGAATTGACCTTGTAAATCTGCAGAAATCCAATAAAAACTCAAATATTAATATTACAGGCATATTTTCAAGCATGGGTTGATTTTTTTTGGTAGCTCCTCTGAAATGTTTTTTGCCAGAGGTTTCTTCTGATATTTTAACAAAGATCAATCAACAAGAGTTAATAGAGATTATGACTTATCTGGAGAAAGGAAAATCTAAAGTAATTCTAACCTTCCCCTACTGCTTTAAAGGCTGAGAGGGCTTTGAAATAACAACTTATTTTTCTAATACATGCTGTAAATATTTAAAGATGTGAAAAATCTTTTATGAGTATTTGTTAAGAATAAAGAAACAGCTCTTTGAGATAAGAGTCTACAATTGTACATAGCTTCAAAATTAGAAAAATGAACATTAAGTGATTTGGTTCAAGGTTACCAAAACCTTGACTAACTAATAGCCTAATTTCTTACTAAAAACAAAAAGCATAGACTTTGCAACATTTTTGTTCCAACTTAAAGTCTAGGAACTCAGGAGTCTGGAAGTTGACAAAACACATTTATTCATTTCATAAAGATGTATTGAATATCTGTTAGGTGTAAAACACTGTGTTTGTGCTGGCCATGCACTGGAAAGCCAGCAGACAGAGACATGGGGGCCTTTTCCAAGTCCTTATTTTCTACATAGGGAAAACAGAAATTAAAGAAGAAAAAAATTCAATGCTTAGTGATAACTGTTACAACTGCCATGCAAGAGACATTTGGGCAGGTATGAGTATATGTATCAGAGGTCCTGATCCAGTCTGATGAATCAGGAAAGACTTAATGAGAAAATGGTGTTGAATTTGAGGCCTGAAAAGAAATGAAGGCTGGGAGTGGGCTGGGCATTCCAGCTAGAGGGGGCAGCAAAAGGAACAGGGCAAACTTGAGAAAACGAAAGCAGGCCAGAGCATTGAAGAAGCAACTGGAATCAGAAACTATAATGTGAAGTTAGCATCAATTAAGATTACTAGATAGCTTCCACCTTCCTAAGCATAATGAGTTATCTGAACTGGGGGGAAAAAGCAGGGAGTGAGTTGAGAAGTCACTGAAATTTTATAAGGAGCATATTTAGAAAAAGTAGACAACATTCCACTTCACATGCAGCATTTTATTTAGATTTTAAGACAATCATAGGCCGGGCGCGGTGGCTCATGCTTGTAATCCCAGCACTTTGGGAGGCCGAGGCGGGCGGATCACGAGGTCAGGAGATCGAGACCACCGTGAAACTCCGTCTCTACTAAAAATACAAAAAATTAGCTGGGCGTGGTGGCGGGTGCCTGTAGTCCCAGCTACTCGGAGAGGCTGAGGCAGGAGAATGGCGTGAATCCGGGAGGCGGAGCTTGCAGTGAGCCGAGATTGCGCCACTGCACTCCAGCCTGGGCGACAGAGCGAGACTCCGTCTCAAAAAAAAAAAAAAAAAAAAAAATCATGCAGTAGGGTTTAGTTTATTTTTTCTTTTACATATGAAGAAACTGAAGCTCAGAAAGTATATATAATTTGTACAAAATTTTGCAGAATAGCTTAAAAGCTGATGCTTGATTAATTTTCTTTGAGACACCTCCCTAACGTCTATCAATAAAGCGGCATTACCACCTTCACCATCACCACCACCGGGAATCACGCACAGGCTTCCATTTGGTCAAACGCAGCACCATATATGTAAATCAGGTCTAGAACTAACCGCTGAGGCCATCTGACTTCCTTCAGTCTGCAGATAAGAAAACTGAAGCCCAAAGATGCAAAGTGACATACCCAAGGCTATGGCATGAGTTACTGGCAGAGCCTGGGCTTATGAATTCCACAATGCTTTTCACATTTCATCTCCAGGCAACAACATTCTTTTGGCAGAACTTTCCACTTTGCAAAGGTTAGTGGCTAAGAGAACAACTAAACATCTAGTACTCTGACAAAATTGTACTGAGGCAGCCACATTTATTGAAAAAAGTCATCTTGAATTTTGGAGGCAAAAACATCCCTCAAACCTCCTCATTAATAATGTTCGTTTATGTTCTAACTTTATGTGTGATTAGAAATCTGTGTGAATAAACCAAGGTAATTTATTTTCAATCATCATAGAAATAAACAGCTTTGCTCTCAATTCTAAAACCTTTCTGACAAGTTTTAAAGATAATGGAGACTAGACAGCTCTCGAGATGATTTAAAATATAAAATATTTGAGATTGTTGGAATTGGAAAAAAGACTTTATCAAACATAAAATGGGTTTTTAAAAATGTTTTAAGATTTTTTAGGAAACCAAAACATGTACACTGTTTGACGATGCCAAATTGTTTTCAAAATGAATGAATGTGTTTAATACATTCACAAAGAACATTCTGTTCAAAATGACTAAATGCAAATTAATTTGATTTTTAACATTAAAAAATGAACGTCAATGAGCAGATATTTTAAGATAAGTGGTTTTGCAAAATGAATTATCAATCACTTTTAGCTAGGTTCTCCACTAGAGGGCAAAAAGAGCATTTCAACAGAATACATGCCTTAATGACAGGCTGGAATCTGAAACTGGGCATGTTTCTGGTTATCTAATTACCAGTCTTAAAGTGTACTTAATTAATCATAAAACAGTTGACTTTTAAATTTTTTTCCAGGAAACTGAGAACAATCAATTTCTTTTACATATTTCTCTTTTTAGCTTAATCTTAGTAGCAAGAACACCTGCCCCGAGCTCATGTGTTGTCTGGCATTGGACATATAGTATCTAGCTGGAATTTTTCACTGTAACATTTTTAAATAAAATCATTTAAGAAATTAGGAATTTGATAATTGGAAAGAGATGTATGGTTGCAGGTAGGCAGGATAACAGTTTTAGTGAAGAAAAGTATACTTTGAGAAACATGATTTTTAAAGCTCTTGTAAAATAACATGCTGGCCTTTGGAATTTACTGACTGTGCTTGTATTTTATGGACAGAGAGAAAATAAACTGCCATCCATTTGCACCTTGTTCTGATGGAGGCACTAAGGGATAATGAGCTCTCTGTATTTCACCACACACATCTGCCACCTGTCCCTTCTCCTTCATGTGATATTTTAAATCAGGTTCCTCAAAAGCCAACCCTGAGACAGGGGTTCAGATATTGGTGATTTATTGAGGGAGGGTTCTTCAGAAAAGCTTCCTGTGAAGAAGGGAGTGAATTCAAATAAAAGCTGAGCAAATGTGACTTCAGTTCAAGGCCAGCCTTGGCTTAATTCATAGGGAGAAGGCTCTAGAGAATAAATTGCAGAGTTATCCACACCTGATGCAAAGGAGCTACCCTTTTATGCCCTTTACCAGTCAGCCATTGGCTGTAGGCAGTAGGATGACAGAGAGTCAAGTAACTCAGGGTTAGGACAATTGTCTTAGCTGAGTGAATGCACAGTTGAAGGAAGCAGCTGTGAGCCATGCATTATTAACCCTGAAATACAATAAAAACCAGGATAGAAGCATTTTATCTTTGCAAATTGAGTTTTAAAAATACATATTTTGTCTACCTTTGAACATAATTGCTTGTCTAACCTTCTTGAAAAGCTATTATTTGTTTTTTTAGAACAGTTTTTTAGGTTGCGCCACATGAAACTGCCATTATTCAGTAGCTTTTTACCTACACAAATATCAATTTTATCAGTTTCATATAGTTCAATCTAGTTGTCTCATTGCCTTAATGTATTTTGTGATCCTTTTACATATCCCATGCAACAAAATCTATTTTCATTATGTAATATTTGCACAGCCAAGGAGTCTCTTATTTTGAAACTTCAGGGCAAAATTTTTCTATGTTGCTTTATCTTGCTTAATGTGACCACTGTTTTACTCCTTTCGCCAAAATATGAGCATAAAATTCTTTCAGATTGCTAAATTTGTTGTTTACTGATGTGTGACTAATGAAAGCACAGCTCAGACATTTAACTTACAGCCATCAAATAATGATACCCACTCGCCTTCATATAAGCCATATGTTCCATAAGTTCCATGAATCAAATGGAAATCTCTTTTGGGGAACAAGAATATGACTGTGAGGGTGGGCTCTTCCTCAGGCTTTATAAAAATATTTATTTAGCTACCATTAGACATCAAACAATTTCTTAGCTTTATGAAGGCGTTCAAATGAAGTGTAAGACCACAACTTGCTTTCAAAGCATTAGAAGTCCAACACTGGAAAATCTTAATACTTTGAGGCTCTATTTTTAGGAATATATGTTTATGATAGTCATATTTTCTGGTTCATTGATTTTATTACCAGTATATAATATCTTTTTTTCTGTCCCTTATAGCATTTCTTCTTGAATTCCATTTTTAAGATAATAAAATTACTATTTAAGTTTTAGTTTGGTTCATATTGAAAGACAGATCTTTTTCCTACTTTGATTTTCAAATTTGTATGACTTCTATTTGTGTGTGTGTCTCTTGTTGTCTAGATATTTTCTGATCTTGATTTTTTTTTATCTTGAGAGATTTCTCTTAATACCTGAGATTGTCTCGTTACATAACCTTAATTCTGCCATATTATCACATTTATGGTAACTTACCTGTTATTTCTGCTTTTCAGTTTTTTATTGGAAAGGTGTAGTTTTAATTTACTGGTTTAAAATGTATTTAACCTTTTTTTGCTGTTGATGG
The DNA here is from genome assembly GCF_006542625.1 of Nomascus leucogenys. Taxonomy (NCBI): domain Eukaryota; kingdom Metazoa; phylum Chordata; class Mammalia; order Primates; family Hylobatidae; genus Nomascus; species Nomascus leucogenys. Next base: position 61,112,839 of record NC_044402.1, on the reverse strand, counting down.
TCCTTAAGGTCTGTATTCGTATTTATGTGCCTGTATCAATATCTGTATCTTCTTCTCGTAAGACAAGTCCATTTGGTCCCTTCCATTGCCTCCCATCACATGGATAGTGTTCAATTCTAGGTGTTTATTTCTGGCATATTATGGTTATAGTTTCTCTCTTTCTTTTTCATAGTAATTCATGATTTGTTCTGTTTTGTTTTTATGGTAGCAACACGCTTAATCAGATTGCTTTATTACCCTTTCTTCCCATATTTCCTGTGGCTTCCTCCTGTATGTCTTTCTCTTTTTATTTAAGTCCTTGACCCAAGAAAGTTTTTAAGACAGGTTTTTATTTAGCAAATATTCCAAGGCCTTGAATGCCTGAGAATATATTTTAATCATCCCATATTTGAATGAACTTTTAACAGTTTATAAAATCCCAGGTGATATCGTAGGCAAATTTGGCAGTACTATGAACATTTTTCTTCTAATTCTCAAAAGATCTCACTCTGGGATGGCTGAAACTGACTGACGGTGGAGAGTTTTCTTTAAGGGCTTCTTAGCGATCAGTAAATACCTCATTTATTTTATCCTTTGAAATTTGAATAAAAAACCGTCATAGCTGTTAGTTTGTGGTTCTAGCAAGAACATAGCTGGAAGTAAAAGAAGACAGATTCTCCAGAAGGAAGATTTTAGACTTCATCAGTTGGCTCAGGAATGGCCACAATCTAAGACCAAGTTAGAGTGCCTGACAGGACCATATAGTTAGACCATGTAGGGCAAGAAGTGGAGGTGGAAGGAAAACACCGGGTGTACTGACAGTTTAAAGGCATTATACATAAAGGAGATGGTAAAAGGGTCAGAAAAAGCTTACATAATTTTGAAGTGTAGTTTGAAACAATGCATAGGAAGGTGTGGGAATGGAGGAATGTGGCCCAATGCCAGGAAGATGGGGCTGGCAGGCACCATATAGAAAGAAACCCTTCTGTTACCTATAGACATACAGTCCTTAGCTCATCTGCCTGCCAACCAACCACATACCCTCTCCCTCCTCAACCAACTCTTGGCCCCCACATCCTTAGTGATGCTCTTGGGGGTGTACTGTTAGAGGAGAGTGGAATGGGATCTTGTACGGGGTCTAAGGTGAGAGGGGATGGCTTGACCCTATCACGGTCATACCTATTTCTTTTCTTAAATACTCTTCCAAATCCTTGCAACACATCAATTGACATCTGTTGATATTACACCTGGGATCTGGGATAGATTTCCTGCAACTTAGAGGTAACTGGTGGCAAATTAGGAAGACCTTGGATGGGATTAACGTGGGGGCGGGATTCCAAAAATATTTATGAACTCAAGAGTATTAATACGCAGCTGTTTATATTCTATTTTATGTCACACTGGAATAAGAGGTACAATATTCCTTAAAATCTATAGAAGATTAAAAACGGAGAGAGAAAAATATTCCACCAATATTTTATTTTGTGAAGAAATAGACATTTGATTTATGATTGTACTAGACTGGTATGATATTGAAAACAATTGAAAATGATGTTTTGCCTGTAGTACTAAGTAACGAAGTGTTCTCTTAAAGGACAGACAAAAAGAACAACAAATATGCTTCCTCGTCAATTCCAATTTCGACTTCTGGAATTTGTTTTGAGATCTGAAATGGTGTTAGAATACATGTTTTACTCTGTTTTCATTATAACCTGGGAGCTGTGCACTGAAAAAAGTGAATGGTGTAGTTAATCCCCTTAGGGAAGTGGTTTTCCAGTTGAGAAAGAAACAACTCTAGATGAAAAATGTAAGTCAACAATAGGATGTGGTATTTGTTTTTTAACAGGCTGGACATACGATAATGAACAGACAAAAATTCCCTTACACTGATGTCTAGAAAGTGGTCTTTGGAAGAAGAAATTCGAACATGCCTTAAGTCTTTATCTCTTGGGATGGAAGAGGAAAGGCCAAGAATAAAAATAGTATAATTTGGGAGTTTTCAGTCATATTTCAGATCTATCACAAAGATCAGGACAGAAAATTCCTATGTTTTCTTATTAGTATTCTTAGAATTGAGACTCCAATATAACAATATTAATGACCGATATTCAGCAATGAGTGTTTGGTGGGCTTATGAAACAATTAACATGCATTTCAACAGAATATATCAACCAACATGTATTATCAAGTGAGTATATAATAACCAAGGGAATACACAAAAGAATGTTGTGAAAGTTAATAGTTTGTAACAGTTCACACAAGGAATAAATAAGCAGAACTAATAACCAATATTAAGGATTCCAGTTAAGATTGGGGAGTTCATTTTACCATCCCCATCGGCATAACTTCTACCTCAGCTATGGCTCAGTGCAGGAGATGCCATAAAGAAGACCTTTATTTCTGAGATAGCATCATTTATCAATCAATAGATTTTTTTGCTTAAGCATCATGGAACCAGTGAATTATCCAAATAAAAGAGGAACTGAAACTCATCTATTTAGGGCCCAGACTTTAAAGATGAAAAAACTAAAGCCCAGACACGAAGTGATTTTCCCCAGGTCACAAAGGGAATTAATTAGATAGACAAACTTGGGAACCTGTGGACATCACCACAAATATATGCTCTACTTTTAAATTCTGAAAATAAATATTTAAATCCTAAAAATAAATTTTAATAAATGTTGTAATATATTTTTGATATTTGGTCTAATACAGATTAAATCTTTAAGACATATAGCCAATTCTTTTTTTGATATGAGAGGCATATTTCTAACTATCATTGAGAGGAGCTTTTTCCCCATAGCACGTATTATCCACAGGCCTCAATAAAGAAAAAACTCAGAGCACTGCCTATGTTTTATTCCAGGGTATAGAATTGTGAGCAGTAAAACCAATCAACTAGTGTTTGGTGCACACTGCTAGGATATGATGAGACCTATTATCAAGAAGCTTGCAGTCTTTTGGGGAAATGAGGAAAACACACACACACACACACACACACACATATATGCACACAAACATATATATTATATGTTTATTTACTTTTAAGTTTGGGGGTCCATTTGCAGGTTTGTTACATAGGTAAATGTATGTTAAGGGGATTTGTCATACAGATTATTTCCTCAGCCAGGTATTAAGCCTAGTATTCATGAGTTGTTTTTCCTGACTGTCTCCATCCTCCCACCCTCCACCCTCTGATAGGCCGGTGTCTGTTCCCTTTTATGTGTCCATGTGCTCTCATCATTTAGCTCCCACTTACAAGTGAGAACATGCAGTATTTGGTTGTCTTTTCCTGTGTTATTTCACTAAGGATGATGCCTCCAACAATCACGTGATAAAAAGCCCAGCATCACTGATCATTAGAGAAATGCAAATCAAAACCACAATGAGATACCATCTTATACCAGTCAGAATGGGTATTATTAAAAAGTCAAAAAATAACAGATGCTGGCGAGGTTGTGGAGAAAAAGAAACACTTATACAGTGTTGGTGGGAGTGCAAATTAGTTCAACCATGTGGAAGACAGTGTGGAAATTCCTCAAAGACCTAGAGACACAAATACCTTTTGACCCAGCAACCTCATTACTGGGTATATACCCAAAGGAATATAAATCATTCTATTATGAAGACACATGCATGTGTGTGATCACTGCAGCACTATTCACAATAGCAAAGACATGGAATTAACCCAAATGCCCATCAATGATAGACTGGATGAAGAAAATTTGGTACATATACACCATGGAATACTACACAGTCATAAAACGGAATGAGATCATGTCCTTTACAGGAAAACTCATATTTAACAGTTTTCATCCATTTAATAAGCACTTTCAAGGGCTTACAGATGACACTGAAGTGAAGTTGATGCATACAAATTCTTCATAGTAATTCTCTGTCCTCAGTTTCTGACATCTCTCTCTCACTCATTTTACCCATCCACCTGAATTTTCTCCCTGTTTTTCAATCAGCCCAATTGTGAGTAATTTCTTCTCAGCGACTAATTCCATATGCACTCATCATGCTTCTTATTCCTATGAGGTAGCATCCCTGAAATTTCAGCCTCTGGGAAAAATATGCCTTCATCCTTTTAGTTTAGGTTAGATTCATCTATTATGAACCCCGATAAGACTCAGTCCTTTACTTCCTAACACATTATTTTGTGTTTGTACTTATATATTCCTGAGTATATAATTACTATCTGTCTCTCCTGCTAGACTGTAGTCTTCAAGGCAGGTGACAATGTCTGTTCACTGATTGTTATATCCCTAACATCTAGCCAAGTGCCTGACCTATTAGCAGGTACTTAATAATCAAATATGTGGTAAATGATCTAACTATACAACTCCAATGTATCTGAATTTGATTAGGACATTTTGAATATAGTTAATTTTAGTTGGAATAGATAAATATTTGAAACAAATTCATTTCATCAATTCGCACAAAGATATTGGCAATGGCTTTACTATTCAACCTGTGGTAGCATCAGCACCAGCTGACAGCCTGTCATAAATGCAGAATCTCAGGCCCCTCTCCACACCTACCCTGCCAGAATCTGAGATTTACAGATTTCCTGGGTTCCTCTAGCGCACTGTGATATGTTGTAAATCAGGGATTAAAAACACAAATAACACAAATACTTTATTGGGCTAGGCATATCTCCAAAGTGAATGAAACAAGCCGGATATATATATATAAATATATATGTATAAAAATATAAATATATATATATAAAATATAAATATATATATAAATATATAAATATATATAAATATATATAAATATATAAATAAATATATACAAATATATAAATATATAAATATATATAAATATATAAATAAATATATATAAATATATAAATATATATAAATATATAAGTAAATATATATAATATATAAATATATATAAATATATTTGTATATATTTATATATATTTATATATATATATAAATATATATATAAATATACATATTATATAAAAATATCCATATTATATATATAAATATATATAAATTATATATAAAAAATATATAAAAATATATATAAATATATAAATATATATAAATATATTATAAATATATATAAATATATTATAAATATATAAATATAAATATATTATATATAGAGAGAGATACTAATTATATAATCAGGAATATATAGGTACAAACACAATATATACATAATATAAAATATATATTATATAATATAATATATGTAATATATAACATATAATATAAATACAATGTATATCATAATATATAATATATAAATGTATAACATATATAATGATAATAAATATAACCTATAACATATTATCATGATATGTATATAATCATGATTATGTACATAATCATGATAATAGGTAACCTCTGACCTTTGGCCTCCTCATAGGAGTGGTGGGGACTATGTTTATATGAGATCTTTAGCTTCATCTAAAAGGCACAGGCTACTGTCCAGAGTCACAAAATTGCAAGGTTAGTGTTGGAAGATCTTTGAACAGTTCAAGAGAAACCAGAAATACAAACCTGCATGTATAACATGTGGACTTAAACACTGACTACTAAATTTAATTCTTTTTAAAGCAAAAGAAATATGAGGATCAAATAGAGCTCACTTGTGTGATAGCTCTACCTGAAGGATCTTCAGTTTTCAAAATCTCATACAAAGGATATCTTTTAGGCATTCAGTTAACACTTCCTAAGGCTTCACTAATTCAGAATTCTTTAATTTTACAAGTCAGAAAACTGTTTCTTTTCTGTAGCCATCGAATTCTTCCTTTCTTTTATTAATTTATTCATTCAATACTCATTCAGTGTCTACTCTGTGCTGGTTGGGTCCTATGCTAAGTACAGAACAACTAACAATGAGTTAGTTTTAGTGATTTGTAATCTATGACTTCCAATGGCGTCTAGTCTCGTAATGACAACATTATACTTATGAAACAGTATTTGATGTGGGTATTGCTACAATAATTTGTAATGTCTGCTTTTGAGGGATGGTCTTGAGAAGGTTATGCTCTATTTTAGTAGTTCACAAATCTAAGTGGAGAGACAGAAGCAGAAGGTACAGATAACTGAAGACAAATGGTGTGAAGGAGGTTGACAAGAGGATATGGTTGAACATAAAAGCAATCCCACAGAAGTGAATTCTGGATGGAACGTATGGCACCCGGGGTGATTTTAAAATGTTAAAACTTCCTGTAACACTCCCTCAGCTTCATAATTTCTGGCAGTCCAGAAAACATACTTTATTGCCACTCAAGAAGAGAGAACTGTTTCACAAAAGCTAAAGCTCTAAATTCCATTTCTTGTGTACATTAAAGACTTAATTAACTGATTTAACCACATTTTGCCTATATTTTTCTAGTTGCTACATTCTCATTTTTTCAGTTGGTGTGAGGGGATTTTATCTCTTTGTGGGTGTGGTTTATATTACCTCAGAAGAGGCAGTGATATTTTTGAGAAAGCAGCATGCTAGTGACAAACACTTCACAAGGCTTTATGTTAGTTTGGTGGCAGCTGTGACCAAAAGTGTAATAAAAATCAACTGAATGTTTTATTCAAATGTGTTTATCCAACAGTGGTGAGTGAACAAAGGTTGAGTTAATCTGTTATACGATATCTAGGACTGGATTTTCTATCCAGGATAAAAGTATGCTTTGTCTCAATTCTTTTGAATTTTCCATTTCATTCATCTTTCCATGTTAAATAATGCTCCAATGTTAATATTAGTAACTTTTTAGTTATTTTTTTCTTTGAGGCAACATAGTAGTTTGTTTTCCACAGTGTTTACCATCAAGTATGCCAGCTTGGATGACTCTCTCTGCCCTGTAATATTCATCTACTCTGCATAGCAAGCCATTCACCTACGTAGAACTTTTTTTTTTTTGCATGGAGTGTTGCTCTGTCGCCCAGGCTAGAGTGCAGTGGCGTGATCTTGGCTCACTGCAACCTCCGCTTCCTGGGTTCAAGCAATTCTCCTGCCTCAGCCCCCTGAGTAGCTGGGATTACAGACACAAACCACCATGCCCAGCTAATTTTTGTATTTTTAGTAGAGACAGGGTTTTACCATGTTAGCCAGGCTGGTCTCAAACTCCTGATCTTGTGATCTACCCGCCTAGGCCTCCCAAAGTGCTGGGATTGCAGGTGTGAGCCACCACACTCAGCCAGGACTGGTTTTGGTGCTTAGTTTCACTGTTTCCATTCTGACTGGCAAAATTTTCGTACTATGTATTATTGTCCTCCCCATTTGACATCTCTAGTCCTCATGCATTACAAAGCCTCTGCATTCGGCAGAGGTTTTAGCATTCAACATTTCTCTCTGTTCCCAGTTTTTCTTTCTTAATCAACAAAATAAAAACATATCTACCCTCTGCTTCTTTGCTCATCCTGGAAAGTAGGAAGGCTAGAATTACCCAGAAAACTTGAGTCTATTGTATTTTCTGAGATGACATTTTTATTAAAATCTTCTTTTTTTCTCTCTCCCTCCCTCCCTTCCTCCCTTCTTTCCTTCCTTCATTCCTTCCTTCCTTCCTTCATTCCTTCCTTCCTTCCCTCCCTTCCTCCCTTCCTTCCTTTCCTCCCTTCTTTCCTTCCTTCATTCCTTCCTTCCTTCATTCCTTCCTTCCTTCCCTCCCTTCCTCCCTTCCTTCCTTTCCTCCCTCCCTTCCTCCCCCCCCCAACTTTCCTGCCCTGCCGCCACGCCACATCTCTCATGCATTATTTAAGTATCTTCCAATTCACATATTTCCATATTTTGCACATCAGCCACAGTAACTTCTTTTGAAATGAGGAATCTGACCACATCACCACACATGTCCCCTACTTAAAGTACTTGAACAACTTCTCACTGCCTAAGATAATTAAGCTCAGACTCCTCATCTGACATATAAGCTCCATTATACTGTGTCTCTTGTGTGGCCTTTCACAGCTATACCAGCCAGCCCTGAGATGCTCCTGGTCTCTGAATGGGACACCCTTGACTTCAGTGCCTGGCTTTTCCCTTTGCTATATGTCATACTCCATTCACTTCCCCTGTCTCTCTGTCTTCCCACTTCTTTTTCCTGCGTATCTTCCCATGGGCATATTGCCACCTCACACTTGCCTTGAGAGCACAGTTTCTGCACACTCTCAGGCTAGATTCCAGCATGGATGTTCCACTCACTAGTTTTGGGCCTTGAACAAGTTATTCTACCTCTCAGTGCTTTAGTTTCCTCATCTGTGAAACAGAGTATTACTAGTGCTCACCTTACCAGGTTGTTGTGAAAACTAAATGAACAAATCCATATAAAGAATTTATTATGTGAGTATGTAATAAATTATTATGACTAAATCCATAAATCTTCACAACACATTAATATCACATTTTTAGTCAGCTTAAGAATAGTAAAAAGGCAAATCTACTGTGATAAAAGATCATAAACAGAAGAAAGCATTCCAAAGCTAAATATAAATGGTTTGAGGATTACCAATTCGTTAGGATCAGTCATTTTCTGTTCTCTTTCATTGATTAGGATAATCAACACATAGTTTTTGAAATTCAAGATTAAAATAAAATGGATTAAAATTACTGAATACCTGTATTAGAAAGGAAGAATGGAATATAACAGTAGGCATCACATAATGACTCAATTGCTTTTCTAATCTCAGTTGAATGCTTTATTGGGATATTACCAAGATGTTAAAATTTCAAGATGATTCTTCTTTTCTGTTTTAGGAGATTAGGAGGTTGGACGTTTGACATTGTACAAACTGTGATGATTCATATAGATACTGTACTACTTAACCTACTTATACCAATGACTGTGCTATTTCCAGGATAAATCACTTGGGTTTGAAGTTTGAAGCAGTACCTAGAGTCCGATCCTAAGCTATACTTAGGATCTCAGGAGACTGATGAACAGGAGAAAGTAGGTGTTTCCAGTTGCTTCCTGGAATGCTATTTAGATTTCTAGTTGGCTCTAGGGCCAGATCATGCTTCTATTTAAAGCAATGGTCTCAGGCAGCTAGAAGGAGTCCTGTTGCTATGATACCCAAATGATTTTATAGTTGGGAACAGAGTGTAAGGGCTTGGAGTTAGTGAAGCTATAAGTTTAAACAAAAACTGGCTCCATTCTTGAATGTCTGTTGGAACGAAGGGTAACCTGAGGAAATGTCAGGTGGGGACCTTCTTGGCCTCCCTAGCAGCCAAGGTTAGAGTCTTCCCCAGGGCAGGCTAAATTACTGGCCTCCTCCAAATTGCTCTGGGGGTTTAAGAGCTGGTCTCTGTCCATAGACTTTTTGCCCAAAGCAAGACCCTGTTGAAAGTGAAAGGGGTCCAATCATTTCAATAGCCCTGGTTTGCCCAGAAGGATGGCAGAAATAAGAATTGTTCCTGTCAAACTGGATCTGTGGCGATTCTAAAGCTGGAGCTAGTATAAATGGTTAATACCAAAAAAGGGTAAACAGATTTCATTACAAATATTTGCTCTCCCCTTCTCTTTGTGTGTGTCTCTTAGGTTGTCTCTTTCTTGCATATCGATGACTTTCTTCTATCTTATGAAGTTTATGTGTAGCTCTCAGAAGACCCACATAGTAATAAAAATTCCCACATAACAAAAGACCTTCTCTTCTGTTAAAGTGTCTCTGTGATATAAATTACATTATAATAACATCACCTGGTGAGATTGCAATGTTTATGAAGTCCGTGTGTATTGAGATTATTAATAGTCACAATAAAGCACAATATTTTACATTTCCAGTAAGTACTGTCTATAGATGCATCTACATTGACTGTGGGTCTGAACATGATTTGTTGCTGTTGCTTTGGAGCTTTCCAGTTAGAGGCCTGTTATGTGAGGGGTGAAGCATAAATTTAACTTTGTTTCCTCTCTGTGAAATCTCTTAGTGCATTTTGACGATTCCTTCATTACATACATAATTAATGAGGGCCTATGCTATATGCTAAGCACTGTTAGAGTTGATGTGTGACATAAAAATAAATAAGATGTGGTCTTGTACTCAAAGTACTCACCCTCTGCCAAAATATCTTCCTTTGTCTTTTAGTGACAATTGAATCTTAATGTTTATACTTGGTAGAATTCACTGTTATCTGCAATAAAATATTTATGTCATTGTCAATCTATTTAAGTGAAATTTTAACACTTATTTTTTTCTCACTTCTACTCCTGATCATATCCTGGGCATCTTTTCTGTGAAGCTGAGTCATCCAATGGTGGCTATTCCTGAACATGAAGCTCTTGATTCCAAAGAGGTAAATGTAAGATAGGACTGGACATCTAGTTATCCATTTCTGTGTGATCGTAGTAATAAACCAATCTAATTTTTTTAATGTTAACAAAATTATGCTTTTATAAAAAAAGAAAGAATTATTACTAACTGTTTCAGTCTGTCGGTCACAAAGATTTGATAGTGAAATAAGTAAATTCTTGCTGCCTCTCAATGTAGAAGGTAGCAGTAGAGTTCCCCGTGTGTGATACCTGGACCACAAACCAACTCCTACCCCAAGTGCCTGTTTCGTGATTTCCTTTTTGGATTCATATGTGAAATCACCATTGTCTTCTTTCTCTAGAGGGTCAATGGATGTCCCATAATCCATATGGTGTGTTTTCAGGGTCAGAGTCACAGTATCTCATGGTATCTCAGTTTCAGTTCATAGGAAGATGAGTGCTAGGCTCACTGTGCACCCCCAACCCCACCTTCCCCAAGTGAATTTTATATATGGCATGCAGCTTTTAGACAAAGGTGTATCAGCTCAGTCATAGCCTCTACATTTCATGTAAATGTTTATCTACTTTAATGTTTTGAGCTGATAAGCAAAAAGTAAATTCAAACAACTTTCTTTTTAAAAAAAATGCTTTACCATAGAAACAAAGACAAAAATTCTGTAAAGAAATGTTCTCATCATGGTTTACTTTTGTATTCATCAAGAGCAAGAATAACTGAACAGTGTTTTCTTCTTCTACATCCCCTCAGATAAAGTGGGAAATGGGAGAAAAAAAGTGATTTTAAAAAACTTATCTCTGAGAAGGGACTGGGTGAGCTCACACATTCATTTAAAATACCCTCACAAAAGAAGTATGCTTAATTTTGAAGCCTCCAAGTTTAGGAAGAAACGAGCATAATATAAAAGGAAGTAACAATAATAAAATTCCATGTATAATTTGAATTTTCTTTTCCAAGCCATATTTTCCACAATTTAGGGCATATTATCTACTTTTCCTAAATTGGCATCCCTATTTCTGCAAAATTAAAAAGGTCTGTCATACTATAAGACTGTAACATTAGTCATTAAAATATAAAGTTGTGTTATGAATAGGTATGCATTTATATCCTTGACCACATCTCTGGTTACTTTTTAAGATAATATTGTAAAAATGGGATTATTGGTTTTATGATTACGAACATATGGGAGACTCTCAACACATGTAGCCAAATTGCTGTTCTGGAAAGTTGTAGTAATTTACCATATGAGGAGTGTGTTATAATAATATCTGTCTCCATGCAGTCTTGGCAGCATTGAGAATTATTATAATTCCCAATTTATTGAGAGGTTACTGTACATTAGAAACAGTGTTATGCACTTTGTTTTACTTAATTTTCACAAAACATTCTTAAGTACTATTATTATTCTTTTTAGAGATGAGAAAACCAAAGCTGCAGGAACTTAATCTATTGCCTCAAGTCAAATAGCTAGGAATTGTCTCCACAATCAGAAATTGAATCCAAATCTGACAGCCTGTAGTCTGTGCCTCTTGGGCACTCTATTATTCTCTGTCTAGTGTCCAAATTAATCTAAATTAGGATTTTTAATTTAGATAAAGATATTTATCCAAATTTCTCTATTTTAATTTATATTTCTATCTATATAATCTAATTCTCTTTTAAAATCACCTTTTAAAATACTTGCCAAATTTAAAGGGAAAGTAACTTTTTAATATTAATTTGCACGTTAAAATTCTGTATTTCTTCTGTTATTTTTGTCTTTTTAAATCTATTTTGTTTTTGCACCATCTTATGCATTTATTGGTATGGTAATATATTTTTGTTGAGTGGTAAACTCCCTTTTTATATATTACAGTTAATAACTTTTTGTCAAATGTGTTAGCTCTTTCAGTATGATGGTGGCAAACTGTGTAACAGTGAAAAATTAGAAAAATATGTATGTCCAGAAATAGAAGAATGATTAAATAAATTTTGCACATTTCAGATGAATATAAAAAATGGGAAATTTTGTATTTCTTTCAAATACGATAATTTTGGTTCAAGTTCACATAGACTATATCTACACAATAAGAGTGTTCGTACACAAAAAAGAGAAAATGAATTGGTTATTTAAATTACAAAAACAGTCAGTTCAGATAACAAATTGAGAACTACTGAATGTTAGGTAATGCAAAAGACTTTGTGAGCCAAAGAGAATGGTATAGATGTAGTATTTGCATTTTTTTACACCAATTATCACAACCCTGGAGACAAAACTTAAAATTAAGATAGTGGATAAGATTGCCATAAAATGATTTTGATTCAGGTTTGGAATATATGAAAAATGACATTTAGAGTTTGAAGTTTAATATTTGTGAGAGACAGTAACTATTAGTAGTAAAAAAATGTAAATAATTAAGGAAAAGGCCATTTTGTGCTTCCAGTTTGCTGTATTTTACTTCTTAGTAATATTGGCACATTTTGGAGCAATTTAGCAACTTTTTACAACTTCTTATGATGTGTGGTCAGACTAATATTGACCAATATATTTCCCCCAAACCTTTTCTCTGTTATTTATTTACCTTCAACAACAACCAAGAAACATCAGTTTTATAAAGCAATTCTGTTCTTATGACTATATGACCTAAAGGAATAAACCATTTCAGTTACAAACCCAGTGCAAATAAAAAATTATGGAAGAGCCCTTGATGGTATCTCAGAATTTTCCTCTTGGTTTTTCTTTCATTTCCTAAAGACATTAGTTTGTCTTGCTTACTACCAGACTTGTCATTTCTTGAATCAAATCAGGCTATTTGTAGATACTACCTTTTTAAAATTAACTCAGTAATTCATTTAAATACAAACAGATGTTAGATATATCAGATTTGACTTACCCATTATTTTTATAACTCACATCATTTCTAAAGTTCATTTAAAAGGAACTAACTCAAAAAAAATTCCACTTAACATCTAGCTCAGTGGTTCTCAACCCTGGCTGAACATTAGAATCACCTGTAATTGACTTTCGAAACACACCAATGATAAATATACTTCCTTGTCATATGACAGGGATCCACTCCAGAGAAATTAATAAATCAAGAAACTTTACAGGTGACAAAGGTATTTGTATGTTTTAAAATCTCTTTGGACTATTCAAATATGCATCAAAGGTTGAGATCTTCAAATTATAGTTCCTTTATTGGCAGTCTAGGAAGGCCAATCAAATAAATTGGTCATTCAACCCTGAAAACCCAAAATAGAAAGTAAAAGTAGGAGGATCATGAAAGAATTTGTTCCAGTGAATGATTTCAATTACTAAAAACTTGGGTGACAACAAATTCCTGTCCAATGGCTTAAAGGAATAACATGTGCTTTAATTTGTGGTAGATTAATTTTGAGAGATCTGTTCTATGTTGAGATTCACTGTAATTTCATTAGTAAAATTTAATACTTTATTTTTGTTTGCTTTGACATTCCATACAAGGTTTGGAAATTGCTTAGGATGGGGCTGGCATAGCATTTGGTGCAAGCTGAGTCTGGAGGCTTAGTGCATTCCAAACAATGTTTTATTTGTACTTTAGATAGCACTTAAAATACACGGTCACTGATGAAACTCCATACAAGCAGATGAGATCTGTAAATAATTGATTTGACCATTGTGTCAGCTGATTTTCAAAGAATACTTTCATAGATTTTTACTGTTCACACCAATGCAGTAATTTCTAAGAAGGTGAATATTTAACACCATACAGGCAGAGCATACTCATTGACTGAGATAAATGATTTCTGAATTGAGTTACTTAGAAGAAAATTAAATTCTAGCAGTGACAATTATTTTTTATTGTATTTCTCATCTTGTAAGTTCAGCAACTCTTTTATCCACGACCACTCCATAAACTACTTCTCCTTCTGCAGACTTATTTGTGAAAGTCATACTGCAGAATGAGATATAAACAGATTGCCCCTCTTTGTATTACCTGCTACATGCAGCCCTATGACTACTGCATTTTATTTTCAAATTGAAGATCAATTGATTTCCCAAAACATGATTAGATGCATTTGGTTCTGACCTTTCAGGTTCATTTGTTATTAACACAACTTGAGAGCTAATCATTCACTAGCTGCCCATAAAACACATACTAAGCAAATTCTTGTGTTTTCTTATTCCTTCTCTTTGCAGATTTTTGATAAACATTTAAGGGCTTACAAGATAACAATTCTGTTAGCAAGGTGACTATGACTGATTTGCCACTTTGGTGGTATATAAGCTTTCTGAGTTTATTTTATTTTGAATTTCAGAACCTCCACTGATGTCTAAGTTTCTAAGAGTATAAAGCAGCCATCCCATTCCTCTGACTTTATCCTCTGGATGAGAACATAGAAAAGAGGCAATAAATTACTTGCCCGTGGAAGCCACTCTCATTTTCTGGTTTGATTCAAGGGTAAAAATAAAATTATCAAGAGGAAAAAGGCCCACTCTATTCTTTTCAGGCAATTTTCCAAAACATCATTTCTCAAAATGAAGCTTTGATACATCTTGGATTGCTGAGAGTTGAAGGTTGTAATCTCAGGCAAGAATTTGGAATCTGGATATTATTACCTGTTGATTAAAAGAAGATTCCTATGCATTGATAGACAAATGGCTACAGGGTCAGGGTAAATTTGTCTTATAAAAATAAAGACACCTGATACAGTTACCTGAGTAGATAGCCACCTTTCCCAGGCATCAGGTGAGCAGGGAAATAATAAAGGAAAGGATATTCCTATACTCAAATTTGATAGCAATGGACCCATCAAAATGACTTTCTTGTGTTGTAAGCCCCCAACCTGTGTTGGGGAAATGTAATTTAAAAGCAGAACAAAACAAAACCTTTCTGCTAACCCAGAAGTTCCCTTCACAAGGGTAGTAGAGAAAGAAAACTCTTTTTGTTATTGAATAACATTGAACCAGAGTGTGATGTGCATCATAGGCAATCTGCTAAGAGGCTGCAAAGACAAGAAGAAATCTCACCCTTCGTATAGCCAAGGAGATAGACCCCATTATATATATATTCTCAAGATCAACAATAGTTAAGTTGGTCCTCAAGTAAGAAAAAAATGACAGCATCGTTAATTATACATAGTTCATCCTAAAGTCACCTGGAATTTGGGATGACAATCTGTGTCTGGCTTTACGCAAGGCAAAGTAAACTTCTCATATCTTTAGGACATGGGATTGTTTTATAACTTTGAGCCAGGCTTGAGCTAAAGTTAGAGTCTTACCCTCCCTGGAAACTGGCAGATAGGGATGCTATCTTTCTTGGTTGTTTACATTTAAAGGAGGTGGTTCTCAAGTCCTTGAAAGAGACTTTTCAGGGCCTGACAAAAGGCCCACCTGTTTCAAAAGAATTTATATACATTTTAAAGAGAGGAGAAAGTGCTTACAACGATGAGTTTCTAAAGTAAATGCTTTAAGAAAAAGAAGGAGGAGGGAAATCTCTCCCCTTATGCTCAGCAGCAAGAATTAAGCCTTTCTTTTTGAATTTCCAATTGCTCTTACACTTGGCTGGCAAGAACCAGAATTAAAATCAGAGAGTCTGGTTCTGAAGTAGCCAATAAAAAGAAACAGGTCTCATTTATTTTTCTCTTCTAGAAACTCAGTTAAATCTACTATAGGAGAAGTGGGTGTTTGACAATTTTGGGGTCTCTCCTTCAAAGTCATCTCAATAGATTAAAGTTGGGTTTGATATTGTAGTGAGTCATTGTCAAGTTGAGCAGAAGTCAGGAACTAAAAGGACCTACAACTCCTCTGTGTGGTGGCTTGGGAAGACTATTTCTAGTTTCCAAGAGAAACAAAAAAAACTCTAAGATCAGGGTTAATAATTATTTGGAGCTCACATCATCCATATGTCACAGGGTTTTGATCCCAGATTCAACATTGCACTCTCTAGAGTCCGTTGTACCTACATCCTTTATCTATGAGGCTGCCTTTATAGGACCTTAATTACTGAACGTTTTATAGCTTCTGGCTTATAGATAATAAACTCTGATACCAGATTTTGTCTTTTTTCACCAAAGTCAATAGTTACATAAATGCACAAAACATTTGAAATCTTTCAGGAAAAAAAAAGAACATGCAGCATTTAATCATATTATGATACACATTTCTTGGAAATGGCTTTTTGTTCTCAATACATGCAGCCTGATTTCATATTCACAAGAACACATATGTAGGTTATTTTATTTTCATTTTGCAGTAAAGAATATGCATATTTGGTTTTGCATTTAATGGGAATGAAAAACCAACTCACACAGCACATTCTTTTAAGAAATGCTTTCTGTAACACTGGCTTAATGTTTCACAAGAATATATTACCTATTACCCAAAGTTAACTCTGAATTAAAAAAAAAACCAAGATTTTGAGTTTCACTGTGTTCCAGAATTATGACTTCCAAAGCATTTTATATTTTCTTATATCCAAAATAAGTGTGTTGTTTCATTGGCAATATAATAAAATACTGAGCCTTAACTGCCAGTGTGCTAGTTGGATAATAGAATTGATTTATTTGTTGATGATTCTCACTTTTCTTACATGTTCACCTTTGTTATTCCCAAGTTTTTTAGCTATTTACCTATACTGAGATTGGCAAAAAAAAACCAGGAAAAACTTCACAAAGTGTCTAAAATGATGGCTGTAGCTGTCATAGCATAGGCTGCTAAATTGTGGGGCCAAACATTTATTTGATCTGCTGGTGGGTTTGGGAAGAGCTGAGAAATAGTGCTAAGCTTGCTGGCATGGCGTCAGAGGATGATCTGCCTATGGTGCTTCAATCTGATTTAATGATTCCTATTATAATAAAATTTTATATTTGAGAGGGAACTTAGAAGGCATTTATTCCAATATTTTATTTAATGTTATAATCCCATCTACATCATATATGCTCATATATCTTCTATTGAACCTCTCCTGGTAACAGAGTTCACCATTTCACAAGCCAGACTCAATATAGGTTTTAGTTTGACTAAGACAAACTAAGTAATGGCTATGTGAAAAACAAAAGCAAATAAAACACATGGAATAAGCTGGGGTTTAATTTGGAGCACTATGACCTTGGGTGTGATATTGAATCCTTCTGAACTTCAATTTTATTCTTGGTAAAATGTACTCAAATGATTGTGAAGGTCTGCCTAAATGTATGTAAAGTGCTTAGCATATAAAATACATGGCACTTAAAAAGTATTAGCCAAATGATGATCATTTCCTTAAACCTCTTGTAAAATTAACTACTAAATGCTGGTACTTTAAGAAAAATCATATTGGTGCTTTCAGAAAAAGCAAAATAATGATAATTTTTATTTGTCAGAAAAATTAATGAGATGTACTTGAGTCATTTCCTCCCTTCATTCTAGGACTTCAGAGAATTCCAGATGATGAAAGCTACAGCTTACTTCTTACTTTTTGCCTGTTGATTTTCTATGGCCAGAACAAACCAGAGCAGTCATGAGCCACCCCTTTGTTAGTGCTTTTTATCTGTCTCCTTCTTCTAGTCGAAAATGTACTTTCTCATAATAATGCAGAATGTAACCGCGATTCACAATCCTGTTTAACTGCTTGGCCAAGACATACACCTTGCACACAGGAGCCAGCTCTAAGTCACCACTGCTTCTTCACCTCATGATCTGGCTGAGGACAAAGCACAGACAGTTGCGTACAGAAAGGCAACTGACCTCCTTTATTTTCTACCAGGCATTTCAGAAGGCTCCCATGTTAGTCAGGAGTTGGAACCTGGAAATAGAAAATTCTGGTCAGTTTCTCCATTGCTGTTATTCCATCACATTGTTCTATCAGAGACATGTCTTAGAACTTAGAACTATATTTCTCTTCTTGCTTCATCTCTCATGTTTTCTTTTATACTTTCTTTTGTATAATCTGCCTTCACAGTTGCCAATAGCCATCTTCCACTCAATTAAGTTTATCTTATCTGTTCCAGACTGTCCAACCCTATCACATAGGAACAGAGAGACTGAATGGGTAAAGAAATTATTGGAATCACTCCTCTACCACAGAGCAAAATTGTAAGATCAAGCAAATCAATATACGAAAAAAAGCAAGAGGTTATTTGGTCTTGGTCTTTTGTGATGTTCCCTTTTGCAAAAGCTGGGACTTAATTCAATCCCTATTCAGTTTACCTCCTTGTTAGATGATGCATTTCAGGGAATGGTGCAGTCAATGCTAAAGTGAAGTTAAGTCATCAGCCAAGTCATGGAAGGGTGAGGGTGTGGGTGGGATCTAACAGTGCTTCCTTAAGGCAGCCCCAGCCCCTCAAAACCATCATGGCACTTTGTAGAAGGCCAGAACTGCTCTGCTGAACTGCCAAGAGATTGGAGTCTGATGTAAAGGTACAGCTGTGTGTCTTTATTATGCCATTAATAGTGAAACAAGGAAGGATCTACTTAAGGAATAAAAATAAGCTTTTCCTATTGTAGTATAAACCTTTTTTTTGTAGGAGATGCTATGCCCAAATATTAATGTATAATTTTCAGGTGTATATTTTTAAATTTATTCATCTTAACCTGACTCCCATATTCTCTTATTTTACAGCAATGAAGTTGGAGCAGAGGCTGAAAACACAGGCTGCTGATGTTTTTTGGAATGCTGGTGCTAACCACTTGCTAGATTTAACTTTTTTTTTTTTTCCAGAATGAGTGCTCCCTTTATGAGCTGCAGTGCAGCAGAACCAAAAAAGAGTTTGCTGCAATTATATAGCATCACAGTGCTCTGCTAACAGCCAGCATAGGAGAGATTTACCTACAGCTTTTTGCACCACTGTTCAAGCCTTTAATGCCTTCTAGTTAATATTAAGCTGACAGCAGTACTAACGTGCCCCTATATTTGGCAGCCAAATAAAGAAGAATCACGGGTAAATAGAAGAATGGCTGTGACTATTTTTCAGTACAAATTTTATTTAATGCATACATTACTAACTGAGTCAGGTTTTTATTCCCCTTTTACTTCACTTTTTTACATGAAAAAAATCACAACTTTTAAAGTAACTAATTAGCTTTCAGAAGATGCTGATATTCAGAGGTTCTCTGGTGAGATCTTGAACACAAGAAAGTTGGTATTTTGTATAACACACATTGCTTTCCTGTTCTGTTGGGATTCGGTGCTGCTGGGACAGACTATGTGCCAGGAGCAGCCTAGTGCTGATGAACATCGCGTTCCTGGAGTGTCTGGGATACCACTGTCTCTCTGCCTGTCACCATATGATTCTTGTGAAGACTACTTTACAGTTAGTTTGTATCCAAAATCCTGAGAGCAGCAGAGACCGTAGAGCAAACCCATACTTAATGACAGTCCTGAGAGCCCCCTAGAGGCATACCATGTGCCCACCTTGTTGGCCATCTTCAATTTATTTCCCAGTTGTCATCCTCAGCAGTCTGTCCCAGCCCCCTCTAAGTTATTTCCTTCTTCTGCTCATATGGGAAGCCTAGAATAACACACATTAAGAAAAGAACAGCAGTCTGGACAGTGAGCCCCTGATGGTAAAGGAGTCTTGGGAAAACCGGCTTCATTCACTCTTTGCACATTGTCCATGTTCTCTGTGGAGCCAGCTCTGAGCCACAGTGCCCCTAAACCAAGCTTCATCACCCAATCCCATCACCCAAACTCAAGCAGGGAGAGGGACCTATAGAAGAGCAACTAGGCTCCTTCATTCTCCAATAGCCATTTTAGAATGTTCCAATTTCAGCTGTTATTTGACAACTGGAAATAAAAACTTCTCAATGTCTCCTTTGTTGGTGTTAGAGAAGCAAAGGAGGCTCAATAAAGCCCTCTGCTCATCTCTCCTTCCCCTCAAAAAAACCATTTATCCATCAACCTGCTAAATTGTGTGAAGCATCACTTTAGATTATTAATAATGATCTCTAACATTCACTGTGCTCTTATTATGAGCAACGCACCACACCAAATACTTTATATGAATTTAATTTAACCTCCACAATGAGCCTGTGATGTTGGTAATATTATTATCCATATTTTATTTTTGTGAGAACAGGCTCCTCCAAATGGTTAAATTAAGCTAGTAAGTGGCAGCGGCAGAATTCAAGTCCAAGTAATCTGATTCTCAGATGAAGCCATTTACTCAATCATTTGTGTAGTTATTTATGCAGTCATTTTTGGATCTCCAGTGTAAAAGGGTGACTTGATTACACTCCTCATCTCATGGTAGATTTCTATCATCATGAATTTGGGCAAGCCCCCCTCATGTATGCTTGTTGATTAATGATCATCATTTATAATAATTTCTATCTTCCCTTCCCTGCTGTAGGCACACATTCTTATTATTTAATGTATATCTTTTGCTCATATATGTTTTGAAGATGTACATTGTTTTGTCTGCATATATGTGTAATAAATGTAAATGTTATTGCTTATATTCTGTTTTTTTGTTTTTTTTTCCTACTCAGCTCTGTTTTTAAAGCTTTATATACATTGCTCTATAGACATCTATTATACTGTGTTCTCACAGCTGTGTGGTAGAGTCTCATCACATTTTACTTATCTACCCGCCCAGCCTTGGTCTCTCAGGTTGTTTTCCTGTACCAACTGTTGTGATGTACATTCTGGCATGTGCCCCCTTGTGGACCTCTGTGAGAATTTCTCTGGAATACATACACAGGACTAGAATTGTTTAATCCTAAAGTTCCTACGTACTCTAGAATAGCTGTACCAATTTTTATTCCCATCAGCAATGCATTAGGTTTCTTATATCCTCAAGTACCTCTCCACCTTTGAAGGTCTGAGCTTTGAAACATTAGGCTCCAATGTCATTGGAGGCAACTCCTAAAATGGGAAGATTGTTTGACGTGGTGTCCTATTCATCCTATATTTTCCAATTCTCTAAGACTTTTATACCCATTAACCCATTGCAATTTTCAGTCAAGTATTATTATCTTCATTTCGTTTGTCAACCTAAATAACAGAGAGAGGCCCTTAAAAGAAAAAGAAATTTATTTGGGAATAGAATATTGCAATGGGTATACATAGGCTATAGTAAACGATTTGCATGCATATTAAGGGAAGTAAAGAACAATAAAGATTTTTAAAGGAAAAAATGAGGAGGATTACATGATAATTTTGAAATAATTATCCTTAACTACAAATATCAATAACAAAGGTGACACCAGTTCAAGATTGGATAGGCAGTTGCTGTCCTTGTAGAAATATTTTGTTGTATAAGCTTCCCATTGCTTTTGCACAAGGTTGTGATTTTTCAGAGTTTTCTGTAATAGCTTTTATCAGGCATAGTAGCAGGAGAACTCTCTCTTCATGGCCATTTCTGGCTCTATCAGATTTTTGTTTTTAGATGTTTATGACTTCATTTTGATTCTGACAACTTTCACTTGTTACTGAAACATTTGAGCCCGACAGGTTATTTGACTGAGGTCACTAAATTAGTGAATGACAAACCTAGTACAAGGTCTTTTGATTTTCCTACTCTGTCATTGCTACAAATTGCTGCATCTGAACATCATGGTCTAATTTATTTGTTCAGTTTCTCAGTAAAGAACAGAGTCTTAAGAGCATGAGCATAGGAAGGGCAAGTGTTGATTGTGGGGAGAACATGGAACATGAATTAGTGACTTTTCAGTTTGGTGAGCAGCGCATTCAGTGCACTAAGGAGGTTGGGGGCACTATGCATGTTTCTGAGGAGGAAAAAGATGGTGACAGATGATGTGGAATTGCCAGGTACTGAGACTGCATCTTTATTTGGGTTCTCCCAGAAGCGAACTCTAAGACAAGGATTTAGTCTAAGTAGTTTATCTGGGAGATGATAATAGGAAACACTGATAAGGAAATGAGGAAGTAAGCTAGGGAAGCCAGTTACTACATTGGGCAACTACTGTAGTTTATTTCCACTAAGAAATTTGAGGACACAAGGTTGAACAGTCCTCAGACTTCATTCAATTTAGAGGAAAGGAAACTAGGATAGTAATTCTAAAGCCTGAGTATTAACCTTTACGTGACTATGTGTGTGACTTCCTTCTTTATAGAGCTTTTGTTTTTTTCGGACTTTTCATTACACATCACCAGTGGGACCCACTATTTTCTTGTGAAATTTTAATTTGGTGAAAATGGAAGGTCTTTTGAATATTGTTCTTCATAGTCTCTGTAGTAAAGTGCAGAAACAAAGAGATAATTGAAAGCTTAAGTAACAAGGGAATATTCTCAGAATTTTATCTATTGGGCCAAGCAGAAAAATCTGCAATTAGAACAGGGGACAAAAATTCTACTTTAACTAGACTGCTGCAGATTTCCACATGTGAATTCTTTATCAATTAGAAATTAAATCAACTGTGTGAGATGATAACTTGATTTATAAGAAGAAAAGATTGCTTTGCTTAGAGTAAATCCAGAGGTCTTAGAATAATCAACTAGTAGTTAGAAAATATTTCTGGATTTGTTTAAAATATATAGTACATTTGGGGAACATTTCAGATATTCATGTGGTAGGTTGTAAAATTAAATGTTATATTCCCTTCATACTTTAAAATGTATTATTTTCAATTTATTTGACTAGAAATAGGCTTTTCTCTTCATTTTATGGTTTAATAAAAATGCTTTAATTTCTTATAAAAGTTTTCTAACAGATGTATATGCAATTGCTCACCGTCACTTAAGCACCTGAGTCCATATTTTCCTTAACTGGAAACTCTGGGGATAAATTCAAAAAATAAAACCACACAACGGGCAGAGGAAGATTCATGAATGCTAAAAAAAAGAAGGAAAAGTAAAAAAGACAAATTTTTCCCAGGGGCTACAGATTGTGATTTAAAAATATTGAACAGAATATCTAAATTAAAACAATGGAAAACTCAATTAAAAATGTGTTTAGCCAAGAATATGTTCTGTGGAAGTACTAAGAGAGAGGCAAATGGTTCTGATAATAATGTGAATAGAACTGGATAATATTTCTCACAAGGCTTAGAAGCCTTTTCAACTTTGAGCTGAGTTAAATCACTTAAGGGAGTAGAAATTCTAGAGATTTTGTCAACTCTGCTTTTGAGTCACAGTTCAGTCTTTTTGTTTTTCTTTTTAAATCAATACTACTTTAGGTAAAAATAGCAGAGTTGTGGAGAAATTAAAGTTAGAAGCTTACTTCTCTTTTCCAATGAACAGATAAAGTTTGTAAAACCTTTTACTTAAGTCATTTAAGATTAGAGAAAGAAGTAGATTTTGAAGAATGCGTAGCAGGTCAGGCTCTGAACTTTGAAGAACTGGTGCTCAGTTAATATTAGGTAGGTTTGGCCAGGCGCGGTGGCTCACGCTTGTAATCCCAGCACTTTGGGAGGCCGAGGCGGGAGGATCATGAGGTCAGGATATCGAGACCGCGGTGAAACCCCGCCTCTACTAAAAATACAAAAAAAAAAAAAAAAAATTAGCCAGGCCTGGTGGCGGGCGCCTGTAGTTCCAGCTACTTGGAGAGGCTGAGGCAGGAGAATGAGGTGAACCCGGGAGGCAGAGCTTGCAGTGAGCCGAGATCGCGCCACTGCACTCCAGCCTGGGTGACAGAGCCAGACTCCGTCTCAAAAAAAAAAAATAAAATAAAATAAAATAAAATAAAATAAAATTAGGTTGGTTCAACAGAATTTAGGAAAGTATACCAACAAGGACTGAAGCTTTCATTCATTATTATATACTAAGGCAGTAATCCTAGGGAGAAAATTCTATTTTTCAAAATTTGTTTTTGCACACAACTAATAATATTTACATAAAAGGGAGAAAAGAAAAACGTATACTTTCTTCTAAGTTTCCAGTCCTATCACTGCTCACAGATTTTGCTTGCATTATTGCCTCGGGAGTAATAATAAGGGAGATTAAACGTTAAGGTTAAGATGTGGCAGAATTGGATTGGAATTTTGGTCTTTTTTGCTCCAAAGGTCTTTTTCCTCTACAAGTGTTTTTCCATTTTTCTTCTGCCATGAGTCAAACAGTTAACACTCCCTTGGAAGTCACATTCCCTTCTCTAAGGGTACATCAGTAAGAGCTATGAATGGAGATTATGACAGGTGGGAGCCTCTTTACCAGCTGGGCGGCAAATAGCTTCAAGTCTGATTTTTCTGATTAACAGTTCAAGTTTCCACTTGCCCAACAAGCGGGAAATCTAAATAACTACGTTTGGATATTGTCCTCTGAATCCCCTTGCCCAAAGCCTCCTTTATGCAAGATGAAACTCCTTTCTGGGAACTAGGCTTCACTTCTCTCAGACAATCTTGATGGGCACCATACTACTCAAGCAATTCTTCCTAAATTAACAAAATCTGCTTTAAAGAGACTGTTTCTTGATCTATGGACATAGTTCTATATTTTTGATTCCTCTTTTCAAACTTCTGCCTTACTTGACACTCCATCACAATAAAGGAGGATTTAGAGATTACATCCGTTTCAGTGGCATGCCAGCTGCTCTTCCTCTCTTCTTCTGTACGTGCTAGTGCTTTACCACTCTAATATTGAAAACTTCTGTTAAATCACCCTATTCCCTGAATAATCGAGAAAACCTAGTGTGATTTGTTCACCACTTCAGAATACACTTGCTAAATCATTCTCAATAGTAATATGTAGAATGCCGCCTCTAGTTAAGACTGGTTTAACACATCCCTGCTTGTTAAGATAAATTCAATGTCCTCTCCAAGATTTCTGTGAATTCCCTAAGATTATATTTTTCTTAACATTCTCTAGAGCAAATTCCTAGCTTCTATAGAGCATTCATGTCCTACTTCGCATCTTGCTGAAACACTCTTAGCATACCTTCAGTGTGGATCACATTCCCTTTACCTGAGAATCCCTACCTACAAGTCCCCTCCACCAAGGTATAAGCTAGACTTTTACTGAAGATTTATGAGCTATGGTGATAACTGAGAGGTGAAGACTTATTACATGGTAACAAATGATAGACTATTTAAATTGGATTTTAGACTTCCTAGTTCTTAAAAAGGAATGAGTCATTTATGACAAATTGGCATCTTCCATTTCCACCTTGCTGTTTGGAGTCCTTCTCTCATCTTCTCTCTCCTTAGCTTCATTCTGCCCACAAATTGCTTCTTAATTTTTATACAACTGTTTTAATATCTCTTTCTTATATCTCCTATCCTTCTAAATAGCTTATTGATTTTTCTAAATAAAAAGCTTCTTTCCTCAGAGCTGCATCAAGAAGTACAATAATAAGTAATGCCATTAGTGCTCAGAAAGTAGTAGCCAAAATTTTCAGCTAAAAATCTGCTACAACTTTTTTTCCCCTTCTTACTTTAAAGAAAGTGAAAACATCACAAAACTTCAGCAAATTGGAATCATCACAGTAAAACAAACAACAAAAGAATCCCCCAAACCCAACCCAAAAAACCGTTTTGTTGGTCTCTTCTGGAGTTCCTCCTCAGGCATTCCCTGCCCAAGGTGACACAACCGGAGACAGAGTTCCCACGACGGGCTACTCTTTAGCCCCTTTCACCTGCTCAGACCTTCTATCTTCTCAGCTACTCTTTGCCACTAACACACTTGGAATCTCCCTCATTGCCAGGCCCCTTTCATGTCAACAACTTGAGTTTGGACCACATCCTGAGCTCTGATATGACACTCACCTGAGGGACTGATCCCTCAGCTTGATGGTCCTCTATCCTATTCAAATCTCTGGTACAGCTGTGGAGATCTCAGGTGTGAGGGCCTGAGTGTCAGAGTGGGTGTTCACTAGATTGGAACTGTTTTGGAATCTCAGTTGGTGGTCATGCATTGATTAATAAGCTATGGTGAAGGTAATCAATGCTTTCTACTTTAGAAGTAGACAGTAACACTCAGAGAAACACTGAAATGCACAGTTCACTGAAAGTAAGATTGACTTTCTGGGAAAATGACCAGAAAAATTTTTAGTTTCTATTGGCTATGTGAGAGTTGTACCTACTTTAGAGGATTTAAATAGAGCAGAATATATGAGGTCAAGGTTGTAAATCAGTTCTAAAACCCAAAGTCATTTTGGTTACATAAGACACATTTTTAGGCTTACAAAAATTTTACATGTCAGGCCATTTCCTAAGTGAGGGCTTTATCTCTATAATTAATAAAAGATATAAATGGAAACCTGCAGCTGGCTGAATTGTCCTTTCTGTTCACATCATATTTCCACTTATGCTTAGAGCCGGAATTTAACTTAGAAAATATGCTTTGTACACCTGATAAGCTTCTGCTTTATTGTACTCCCCTGGGAAAAGAATTTCAGATATTTGTAACAAAGAGAGCTTCCTTTTGCTGTCAGGGCCAGCTAGACACAACCTCAGAGAAGGCTTTCCTGGAAAACACTTCCCAGTCAACTCTCAGACATGACAGCTGATTAGGCAGTCATTTCAGGCTTCTGGCTTTGGAAGTGTCACAGCCTGCTAGCACCTTCCCCGATTCAGGGCTGGGGGTTGGGCAAGGGAATAAAAGTAGATGGGTTGTCAAATAATTCTTTCATTTTAATCTAGTCACATTTCCCCAGCCTCTGAGCTTCCCAATGTACTTCCCAATACATACACCCTCCTGACACACACATACTTCTACACACATGCCACACACACACCGCACAACCACTTTTTCTTCCTCACATACGTACACCTTCACAAAAATAGACACACTCCCGTACCTGATGACTACCAGCTGAATTAGAAGCATGCTCTTTTCGTTCTGATGGCTCCAGAATAATCTAACCTTTTGAATATTTTAACACAGACTAATGAACACCAATGTGGTGGGATATGCCTGCTTTTATAGAAACCCAGGGTGTTAGGGGCTAAGACAACTCTTCTCAGTCAGAATGGCAACCATTTGATATCAGTCTTCCCCATCCCTTATCCCATACTCATGCCAGAATATTTTTCTGGTCATGGTCTTGAGCTATGGAGTCTAGGTTTCGCTTCAGAATCCTCCACACAGAGTTCCAGCCAGCCATAATCATAAGGTAGTAGCTTATGTTCCAGCTGAACCCTGTTACCACCCCTGTCCTGAAGTGTTGCAGTTTGGCCCTTTGACAACACTTTCCTTTGTGCTCTA
Organism: Nomascus leucogenys; assembly: GCF_006542625.1. Taxonomy (NCBI): domain Eukaryota; kingdom Metazoa; phylum Chordata; class Mammalia; order Primates; family Hylobatidae; genus Nomascus; species Nomascus leucogenys. Next base: position 61,085,598 of record NC_044402.1, on the reverse strand, counting down.
TTTTTCCTCCCCATTTCTCATTCTCTCTGGAGGTCTGAACCAACTCAGATTCTCAGCACTCCTTCTATCATCAGGCAAGTAGTGTTTATGCTCTGGGTTCTGTACTTCAAGAGGCCCTGAGCTTTGGATTACCTTCCCTAAAGTGTCTAAAACCCCCTTTGATTACTGTAATGAGCCAGGATTGGCAGTGCTACCCAAACGGGGCATCCTGAGTTGGCACAAGGAACTGCATGGGCCTTGTCCCCATTTCTCCCATGCAGAGTATCTTGACTCTTTATTTTTTGCTTGGGTCAATCAGGTACTCTAAGATGCTCAGAGACCCATGCCTAGAGGGATGTCCCAAAGTCAGGCCCCAGTACCAGGAGAATGGTCTAGTAAGCAGACCACCCTAGCTGCGCTGTGTTATTTCTTTCATGCAAGGTTGGGCCTCCACATAGTCCTGATATGCCAATTCTTGCCAACTCAAGAATTTTTGCTTATGTAGACAAAAATTCCACAAAATACAGTCTTGCTGCAATGTTAACACCATTAGAGTTCTACTTATCTTTCCTTCCTGCCAATTTCTCAAAACTCATTTATTTTATTATACAAAAGAAATAAACATCCTTGCAACATTTTCAAAATTAAAATTTACTTGTCCTAGTTCCTAGTGCCAATAGGACACAATGTCATTGATTGACCTAACAAGGGGGCTGTCTGAGAGACCTAATTTTGGTCAATGAGATTTAAGAGAAAGCCTACTTAGGGGTTTCTAGGAAGGGTTTCATAGCTCTTAAAAAAAGACATAATAGGACAGTGATGTAGGCAAGATAGTGGAATAGGAAGGTCCATATTCTCTTTACTCCCATGGAAACACCAATATAAGAACAACACATGAGCCAATTCCTTTTATGAGAAATCAAAAAGTCAGTTAATAGGTTCCTGCACCCCGACAAGCATAGAATAAGCTGCATCAAAGATAACAAGAAAACTTGTGGCAGTCTTTTGTCATAGTTTCTTTCCCTAGCCTAGCACCAGCAATATGCAATCAGGAGAAAACTCTAAGCTATTAGCTTCTCTGGGTGGAGAAAGAGAGAAGACTCTGCTTATGTACTATGTTCTGACATTTTGTGGGACTGTTCAAGGGGCTGACACTTTCTTTTCTGTCTTGGAGCACTGACAGGACGTAGCATAATCCAGATATTTGGGGGTCACCGGGAATAAAAAAGAGTTGTGCAGGGTGCTACTGCTCTTGAGGGTCTATTATAGAGCATACAGAACGTGATACAGCATGACGACCTCTCCCTTAGCAGAATAAAGAAGAGGAGAGTGTGCATCCAACATTCCAGCTTTTTTTCTTTTAAATTATACTTTAAGTTCTAGGGTACATGTGCACAATGTGCAGATTTGTTACATATGTATACATGTGCCATGTTGGTGTGCCGCACCCATTAACTTGTCATTTACATTGAGTATATCTCCTAATGCTTTCCCTCCCCCCTCCCCCACCCCACAACAGGCCCTGGTGTGTGATGTTCCCCTGCCTGTGTCCAAGTGTTTTCATTGTTCAATTCCCACCTATGAGTGAGAACATGTGTTGTTTGTTTTTTTGTTCTTGCAATAGTTTGCCAAGAATGATGGTTTCCAGCTTCATCCATGTCCCTACAAAGGACATGAACTCGTCCTTTTTTATGACTCTGTAGTATTTCTGGTGTATATGTGCCACATTTTCTAATCCAGTCTATCATTGATGGACTTTTGGGTTGGTTCCAAGTCTTTGCTATTGTGAATAGTGCCACAATAAACATACGTGTGCATGTGTCTTTATAGCAGCATGATTTATAATCCTTTGGGTATATACCCTGTAATGGGATGGCTGGGTCAAATGGTATTTCTAGTTCTAGATCCTTAAGGAATCACCACACTGTCTTCCATAACGGTTGAACTAGTTTACAGTCCCATCAACAGTGTAAAAGTGTTCCTATTTCTCCACATCCTCTCCAGCACCTGTTGTTTCCTGACTTTTTGATGATCGCCATTCTAACTGGTGTGAGATGGTATCTCATTGTGGTTTTGATTTGCATTTCTCTGATGGCCAGTGATGATGAGCATTTTTTCGTGTGTCTGTTGGCTGCATAAATGTCTTCTTTTGAGAAGTGTCTGTTCATATCCTTCGCCCACTTTTTGATAGGGTTGTTTGTTTTTTTCTTGTCAATTTGTTTGAGTTCATTGTAGATTCTGGATATTAGCCCTTTGTCAAAATTTTGACAAAATTTTCCAAAAATTTTCTCCCATTCTGTAGGTTGCCTGTTCACTCTGATGGTAGTTTCTTTTGCTGTGCAGAAGCTCTTTAGTTTAATTAGATCCCATTTGTCAATTTTGGCTTTCGTTGCCATTGCTTTTGGTGTTTTAGACATGAAGTCCTTGCCCATGCCTATGTCCTGAATGGTATTGCCTAGGTTTTCTTCTAGGGTTTTTATGGTTTTAGGTCTAACATTTAAGTCTTTAATCCATCTTGAATTAATTTTTGTATAAGGTGTAAGGAAGGGATCCAGTTTCAGCTTTCTACATATGGCTAGCCAGTTTTCCCAGCACCTTTTATTAAATAGGGAATCCTTTCCCCATTTCTTGTTTTTGTCAGGTTTGTCAAAGATCAGGTGGTTGTAGATGTGTGGTATTATTTCTGAGGGCTCTGTTCTGTTCCATTGGTCTATATCTCTGCTTTTAAAGAAATTGTCTAAGGAGCTGATTTCTGTCTCTTCAGTATAAGAGTATGGATAGGACCTGGAATGACTTGGGGACACTTAGAACAACAATAACAAAAAAAAAAGTTGGGCAGCATGCTACTTCTTTAGAGGGCTTGTGTACAGCAGACAGACACCAATAGGAATAAGAGATTATAAAATCCTGAAAATAAAAAGAAGCTGACACATTCCTCTAATTAAGAATATACACACACAAGTCAAAAGAAGTCATATTTACAGAAAAAAATCTGAAAACCCTTAAAATCTCTAGCCAACATTAGTGGTAAAAGTATTTTCCTGTATGAGGCCAGTTTGTAAAGACTAGGAGAGGTGGATTATTTTTTCCCAAATGTATGGGTATCAATTCAAAGTTGTAAGAAACATGAAGAAATAGCAAAAAGTGGCCCAGTAAAAAGAATAAAGTAAATCTGTAAAAATTGACCCTAAGAAAATGGAGGTATATAAATTACCAGACAAGTAATTCAAAACAACCATCATAAAGATGCTAAATAAGCTCAGGAGAAGGATGCATGAACAAAATTTGATAGAAAGAGATAACAATTAGATAACAAACAGAAAGTATAAAAAAAGACAAAAGAAATTTTGGAGTTGAAGCATGCAATAACTGAATTGAAAAATTAATTAGAGGTGATCAACAAGAGACTTGAAGCAGAAGAAAGAATGATGAACTCAAAGACAGATCATTTGAAATTATCTTGTCAGATCACCAAATAAATGAATAACAAAAGCATGAAAAAATTGTTTTATATATACCCTGTGGTAACTACAAAAAATAACAATAGAAGACACACAAAGAAAAATACAAAAGAAATCAAAGTATGTCACAACAACAAAAATCAACAAAATGCAAAGGAAGAGAGCAACAGAGAAAAAGAGGGGCAAAGAGCTAAAAGACACATAGAAACCAACAGAATTGAAACACTAACCCCTTCCCTATCAATAATTACCTTAAATATAAAGGGATTAAACATCATAATCAAATGGCACAGAGTGGCTTACTTGATAAAAGCAAACAAGGAACAAACAACATAAGTGTCAGCTATATACTATCTATAAGAGACTTACTTTAGATTAAAGAACACATATAGGCTTAAGACAAAAATATAAAACAAATATTAATTTCAAGTGGTAATCAAAAGAAAGAAGAGGTGGTGGTACTTACATCAGACAAAATAGAGTTTAAGTCAAAAAAATGTTCACAAGAAACAGAGAAGATCATCATATAATGATTTAAGGGTCAATTCACCAGGAAGCCATAGCAATTATAATTATACACATACCCAATAACAGAATACCTGAATATATGAAGTGAACACTGACAGAACTGAAGAAACGGGCAGAAACACAATAATAGTAGACTTCAGTTTCCCACTTTTAATAATGGATAGAACATACAGACAGATCAACAAGGAAATGGAAGATCTGGATAACGCTATAATCCAAATGGAACTAACAGACATATACAGAACATTCTACCCTCAAATAGCAGAATACCCATTCTTCTCAAGTGCACATGAAACATTTTCCAGGATAGATCATATGTTACGTCACAAAACAAGTGTTAACTAATTTAAGGAGATTTAAATCATTCCAAATATTTTTTTCTAATAAAAAGAATGAAACTAGATGTCAATAGCAGAAGGAAAATTGAAAAAATTCACAAATATGTGGAAGTGAATAAAAATCACTTCTTAACCACCAATGGGTCAAATAAAAAATCAAAAGGAAAATTGAAAAATATTTTGAGACAAATGAAAAGGCAAACAGAAAATAATGAAACTTATGAGATGCAGCAAAAACAGTACTAAAAGGGAAGTTATAGTGATAAATATCTATATTAAAAAAGAAATATCTCCAATAATAACTTTACACCTAGGAACTAGGAAAAGAAGAACAAACTAAGTCCGAACTTAGCAGAAAGAAGAAAATAATTAGAGCAGGAATAAATAAAGTACAGAATAGAAAAACAAAGAAGAAACAGATGAAACAAAGTTAATGTTTTGAAAAGATGAACAACATCATTAAAACTTTAGCAAGGCCAAAAAAAAAAAAGAGAGAGAGAGAGAAGATTCAAATAAATAAAACCAGAAATGAAAGAGGAGACCTTACAGCAGATGCTACAAAAATACAAATGATCATAACATGCCAACAAATTAGATAACCTAGAAAAAAATGAATAAATTCATAAACTATACAAACTATCAAGACTGAATCCAGAAGAAATATAAAGTCTGAATACACCTGTAACTCCTAAGAAGATTAATCAGTAATCAAAAACCTCCCAAGAAAGAGAAACCTCGAACCAAGTGGCTTCAATGGTGAATTTCACAAACATCTAAAGAATTAGTGCCAATCGTTCTCAAATGTTTCTATAAATTAAAGACAAAACACTTCCAAACTCACTTTATAAGGCCAACCGTATCCTGATGTCAAATCTAGACAAAGACATTACAAGAAGACAAAATTACAGCCCAATCTATCTGATAAATACAGATGCAAAAACCATCAACAAAATGCTAGCAAACTGAATTCAATGGCACATTAAAAAGATTACGCGCGGTGGCTCACGCCTGTAATCCCAGCACTTTGGGTGACCGAGGCGGGCAGATCACGAGGTCAGGAGCTAGAGACCATCCTGGCTAACACGGTGAAACCCTGTCTCTACTAAAAATAGAAAAAATTAGCCGGGCTGGTGGTGGGCGCCTGTAGTCCCAGCTACTCGGGAGGCTGAGGCAGGAGAATCCTTTGAACCCAGGAGGAGGAGGTTGCAGTGAGCCAAGATAGCGCCACTGCACTCCAGCGTGGGCGAGGACAGGGCGAGACAAAGTCTCATAAAAGAAAAAAAAAAAAAAAAAGAAAAGAAAAGGTTATATACCACAACCAAGTGCAATTTAACTCTGGATTGCAAGGATGTTTCAACACACAAAATTCATTCAATATGATACATCAAATTAACAGAAGGAAGGATTAAAAATTAGATAATCATCTCAATAGGTTCAGAGAAAGTATTTGATAAAATTCAACCCCTTTTCATGATTAAAAACACTCAACTAATAGAAGGAATTTGCCTCAACACAAGGCCATATATGTAAACCCCACAGCTACTATCGTACTAAATGGTATAAAAATAAAAATTTTTCCTCTTAGATTAAAAACAAGGGTTTTCCTCTTAGATTAGGGCAAGAATGCCCACTGTTGCCACTTCTATTCAACATTGATTTGGACACAGAAAACTATAAAACTTTGGAAAATATATTTTAAAAGATAAAAATAAATGGGAAGGCATCTATGTCCATAAACTGGAAGACAATAACGCTAAAATGTCCATACTATTTAAAGAATTCTACAGATTCAATTCAGTCCTTAACAGAATTCCATTAACACATTTTACAAAAATAGAAAAAAATCTTAAAATTCATGTGGAGCCACAAAGGACCCTGAATAGCCAAAACAATCTTGAGGAAGACAACCTAGAGAATGGGAGAAAATTTTTGCAATCTACTTATCTGACAAAGGGCTAATATCCAGAATCTACAAAGAACTTAAACAAATTTACAAGAAAAGATAAAACAACCCCATCAAAAAGTGGGCAAAGGATATGAACAGACATTTCTCAAAAGAAGATATTTATGCAGTCAACAGACACATGAAAAAATGCTCATCATCACTGGCCATTAGAGAAATGCAAATCAAAACCACAATGAGATACCATCTCACACCAGTTAGAATGGTGATCATAAAAACGTCAGGAAACAACAGGTTTTGAAGAGGATGTGGAGAAATAGGAACACTTTTACACTGTTGATGGGAGTGTAAACTAGTTCAAACATTGTGGAAGACAGTGTGGTGATTCCTCAAGGGTCTAGAACTAGAAATACCATTTGACCCAGCCATCCCATTACAAGGTATATACCCAAAAGATTATAAATCATGCTGCTATAAAGACACATGCACACATATGTTTACTGTGGCACTATTCACAATAGCAAAGACTTGGAACCAACCCAAATATCCATCAATGATAGACTGGATTACAAAATGTGGCACATATACACCATGAAATACTATGCAGTCATAAAAAAGGACGAGTTCATGTCCTTTGTAGGGACATGGATGAAGCTGGAAACCATCATTCTGAGCAAACTATCTCAAGGACAGAAAACCAAACACCACATGTTCTCACTCATAGGTGGGAATTGAACAATGAGAACACTTGGACACAGGAAGGGGAACATCACACACCAGGGCCTGTTGTGGGGTGGGGGAAGTGGGGAGGGATAGCATTAGGAGAAATACCTAATGTAAATGACGAGTTAATGGGTGCAGCACACCAACATGGCACATGTATACATATGTAACAAACCTGCACGTTGTACACATGTACCCTAGAACTTAAAGTATAATAGAAAAAATTGTTGAAGGTAGGTTTCATGATATGTGTGACTTTTAAAACCACAATAAAAAATAGAGATAAAACAAAATAATAGCTCACTTTTCTTCCTTTTTACATTGATGCAAGAAGATTACCTGAGATATTGCAGTCATTTTGTAGCACTGAGAAATCGATGACAAAGTGGAAGTATGGAGACAACTTTGATTATTGATAATGTTTTTAAGTTTCTCAATTAACCAGCCTTAGAGCCACCATATCTTTTTTTGCTTCAGCCATTTTATGTTGAGTTTCTGTTACTTGCATACTAAAGTATTTTATATAAACCATTTGTAAAGATTTGTTCCTAGCTAATGAGAAATGCCAGTAAATGATTTAGAGAAAACAATTTTAAAATTAAAAACATGAAGAAAAAATATTAAACATAGAGTTAACATTTGATCCAACAATTCCAGTTCTATGTATATAGCAAAGAGAAAAGAAACCATGTATATATAAAATATTCCTACATGCATTTTAATTGTAGCGTTATTATACTATTATAATGGCCAAAAAATGGAAAAAATCAAAATATGTATCAACTGATATATGACTCAACAATATGTAGTTGATCAATCTACTGCAATATTATTTGACAATGAAAAGGAAAAAAGTACTAATACGTGCCTAGATAAACTTTGGAAACATGTTTAGTGAAAGAAGTAAATCCCGAAGGCCCATATTGTGTGATTCCATTGATATGAAAGTGCAGAATAGCCAAATAGCGACATAGAAAGTAAATTATTGATTGCCAGGGACTTGAAGAAGAGGAGTGATTGTTAATGCTTATGAGGTTTCTTTTTGGGGAGATTAAGATATCCAAAAATTAGGTAGTAATGATGGTTGCACAACTTTGTGAATGCACTAAAATATCACTGAGTCATACTCTTTAAAGGGGTGAATTTTATGGTACATGAATTATATCTTAGTAAAGTTGTAATAAAAAAATAAAGAAATAAAAACAACTCAAAGGAAAATGCCCACCAGGAATCTCTTTGTATGTCTGGGCAAGCTTGTGGGGAAAAGGAAATTAGATTATCCTCTGAGCTTTCAACATTCATGTTGGAAAATTTAGAATTCCAGAAGAAAATGTAGTACCATATAAAACATGACTCAAGGAAAGAAAATGTGACTCAAGGAAAGAAAATGTGACTCAAGAAACTTATATTCAACAAAACTGTCCTTCAAGTATAAGTGGCACCCACAAACTGGTCAACATGCAATAACTCAGGAGACATTGTTACTAGGTTCCCTTTTGAAGACAATGTGTTATTAAATGAGCTTCAGACAGCTGGAAATGACTAGAGTGATGTGGGATTAAGAACATGGAAGTGGTAAGTATTACATGTATAGTTAGGTAAATGATTAAGGCCATATGAAGCTTAAAGTGGCTTTATCGTTTGAGAATGCAGATGTAGCAAATCATTTACCAACGGGATAGAAGAAGGAGTTGAATGGCTCCATGAGGATGCAATTAACAAAATGCAGGCAGTGGGAAACTGTATAGGACAAAAATCTTGAGCTCTTCAGCATATTTATTGTAATAGAAAGAGACAGAGAAAGAGATGGAGAAGGAGCCTATAGATTCAAATAGACTATAAAAACGTTTTTAACAAGATAATAATAGGGCTTATAAATAAAAAATTGGGTGACAAAAACATGAAGAAACACAAGGAAGCAATGACTACGGAAGTCAGGTTACTCCTGGAGGGAGAGAGGAGGCTGTGATTAGAATGGAACATGTAGAAAGCAGTCTAGTGTGGCTGTCAAAGTTCTGATTTTTGGCCTGGGTGTTTATAAGGATATTCATTTTATAATAATTCAGTAAGCTTGGAAAAAAGGAAATGTTAAACACGATTGTAAATTCTAAGTATATCACACATTCATAAGGGTAATATTACCACTACCACAGTAAAAATAACAGTTAATGCTAATTGAATTCTTTATATGTGCCATACATTATGCTGTTGTCTGTTTAATTATATTATCTCATTATTTACTGTAATTTTTTTTTTCATTTCATAGGTGAGAAAACTAAGGCACAAAGATGTTAAGTAACATGACTTAATTCACACAGATACTAAGCCACCTTGGAGTTGAATGTTATTTACCTAAGAAAAACTTTTGGCTGACTCAGGTAGCAGAAGTAGCTTTCAATGGGGATGGTGCAGAAAGAGTGTTTTGGGATTATTAATTAACTTATTCATGGATTCATTTCACAAATCTGTGTTTGTTTTAGTTGAGCATCTACTCTGTGCCGGGCACTGTGCTGCAGTGGCACTTGGGGGTATTACTATCAGTGACCCCATGTGCTTTCACACTGCTGCAAGATAGAAGGTACCACAGGGTGGTAGCAATGAGATGGGTGGGATTTTAGTGAGGAGTGGAGGATTAAGCTGAGACAGAAGGGTGAAGACCAGTTCTCCATGCCGAGGAGGATGGAAGCCCTAGCAGAGAGAAAACTGTACCTGTGAGGAAGGCCTTGTGATTGCTAATGAGGATCAGAAACATGGAAAAGGGTTCCTGAGTTTTTCCAGTATTTAAACCTCAACTCAATCCACACAGATCCTATACAAGGATGAGTGACATTAGAACAACCAAACCAAACCAGACCAAAACTAAATCCAAACATTTGCATCCCAAGTAAATCTAGAATGAATTGAACTTACAATGAACAAATCCCTCTCTCTCTCTCTCATTTTAACTGTATTACATAAAGAGTTAATAAATTTAAGGAAGAATAAGGAAGAATGGGTAGGTGGCTTTGAACCAATGTGAACTAAAATTAAACTACATCTAGGTTTGTTCACTGTGGAACTAGAAGGCTGAATTAGTGCCAGTGTGAGAGAGTTCAAGGTGTCATGTTTTATTGCACTATTAAAGTTTCAGAAAATAGGAGTAACAACTTTCCATCATGAGAAGGGTTTGAGAGACCAGATTACTAATGTGGCAATAATGATGTCTGTGTTGAGGAGGAGGTTGGCCTTGGGGAACTCAAATTCTGTCTAATTTTTTAAAAAATAAGAATATTAGACTGTTCTCAGACACGAGCAACAATTGAACATGACTATTTTATTAGGTCTGAGTACATCTGGAGTCTCTGAGATATGTTTTGATAACTGGCTTTAAACCCACAGCAGATGATATGAGGAAAGTCCCCTTTGACCACATGAAGGCCCATGGGTCCAGAGGCCCATTGCTTGCTAGCACTGACCTCTATTTGAGGCCATGCTGGCTTTGCCTTAAGCTCAGCCCTGACTGTCTGGGGCTCATCTCCCAACACTTGACAGCTTCATTCTCTTCTGTCACAGTCACTGCCCCTCCTTAGGCCTCAGTTTTCTCATCTATAAAATGAGGATTCCCCCGACCTCCCTACCAATGGTCTCCCAGAAACTCTGTTGGCATTTATACTCTTAGATTCTCTGATTAATATGTATCAACCAATATTACACTAAGTAAAAACGATTGAGTGAGGTTGTTGACCCTGACCTGTGGGCCCAAGGAATTGTAGTCAGGGCTTCACAGTTCACTGACAAATCATTCATTAACCAAAATCCTCAAGTCCTGATTTATATGGTACTATTTTCCTAGGAAATGGGCAATGGAATTTTTCAACTCTGAAAAAAGTATATTTTCCAGATTTCATCAATGCACACAGTTACCTATGTGATAAATCTTCTTTTTCCTCTACTCGTTCATGAGCTTTATTACCTGGAGATTTTCCCCTTTTGTTCTTTGTCCAGATACCATTAACATTTTCTTCATCTATATAAGTTACTATGTTATTTATATTTTATATTTTGCCACCAAACTTCTTCTATGCTTGAGGTTTTTTTTTCATATTCTAAAATGCTTTTCTGTGCTAAAAGCAAAAGAGCTCAGGCTTTGGAATAAGACAGACTTGGCTTTAAATACTCTTTTATACTTATTAGAATTTATCTGGGGAAAATTAACTTTTAGAGCCTTTGTTTTCACATCTGAGAAATGGAGATATAATACCTACTTTACAGTGTTGCAGTGAGAATTAAATGAGATAATAAGTGAAAAGATCTGGTGTAACATCGTACACAATAAATATCAGTTTTCTGTTTCTTCTTTTATATTACTAAGAATAAGCCCCAAATGGGTCTTTATCCTTTATTTTTCTTTTAGCGTTACTCATACTCAGCCAAACTGTGGGTCCAAGTGAAGGAAGGAGTATATCACGTATATACCCATTCATGCTCAATTCAACTGGGTGTTTGAGATTGTGATTTAGAATACTGGTTTTTTTTTTTTTTTTTTGCCATCAAGATCTATGACATACTCATTGTATGTTCACAAAATTATAGCTATACTTTCTTTCTTCCCTGTTTGAGCTGAACATCTGATAATTTATCACATACTAATTTTTCTAGAAATTCCCCCAACTAGTCTACCTGCACACTGATTCACCATCTACATAGCCATTACGAGAGCTATGGTGCAGATACACTTCTTATGCGGTCCACAGGCCACAGTGAAACTGTGCAGAAATGAAACCCCAGTTCAAAAATCTAGCCTGGTCAACATTTAACTGGTCATGATGAGAACATAACTCAGGCTGAACCAATAAGCTTTTCCCCTAGAAATCTGGATTTGATTTGAGATAATTAATTCCATCTCTCTAAATAGGTGGCTGGATATTGAATAATCACAGAAGCTTTCATAGCTATCTTCCACCACAGATATAGGTAAACTGAGAGGTGTGATTTGCAATGAGAGAGACAAATGAGGGAAATGCATGGAGGCAAATAGAGATGAGACGGCCTAACCTGAATTCCTCCTGGCCTGAAGCCACTCATTCCATTAGTTCCAAAGGGTCACTTGCTTCCCTGCCTTCACACATGCTTCCAATAAATTTGCTTATTTTTGCTGAAAATAATACAAGTTGGATTTTGCATATATAACTAAATGAAGCTTAACAGACTGATAAGATATTAAAGCTTACAGCATGCAAATCTGGCCACTATAGCACTTAGAGACAACTTCTTTGCAAAGCTTTTGTTGTGTCTGTGTTTCCTGCAGCATTCTTTACTCCTGATAAGTCTGTGCATGTTCTAATGATGTGTGTACACGGGCTTTCCAGTTCACTTTTAGCTTGCTTGGACTTCTTGAAAAGTGTGATTCGTTAGAATAATTGGAACATTTTGTGGGAACTTCTGTCAATGCACACTGTAAGAAGAGTTTGGCTAGGTTTAAAGCAGAGGATTCTAGATGGGGATCAAGTATTCAACTCTTAGGATCAATTTAAACAATCTCAGTGTGACAATCATCTCTTTGATCACATTAGACAACTAGTGCGTATAGTAGAATCAGTGTTTCAAAGCAACAACCAAAAGATTACTCAGCTATTTAGAAAGTTGGAAGTACTGTCCATAAGTAAAAATATGAATTCTAGATTAAACTCTCTTAAGTTTAAATCATGATTCCAACCCTTAGCAACTGTGTGACTTTGGGCAAGTTATTTAAACTCACTGTGTCTCAGTTGCAAACCTGTAAAAAGGGAACAAAATTAGTGGAAACCTTGTAAGATGCTGTGAAGGTTAAATGAAGTAGTACATATAACATAAGTTGTCTGGCTTAGAGTAATAGCTCAATAAAGGTTAGCTATTACTTTTATTATTATAGCTATTTACCCTTAGCCCAATTAAAAAATTCCTGTGTGTCTCAATCCCTAACTGAAATCAATATCCTGAAATTATGTATAATTCTAAAATCGCATTCTTTTACTTATACATTTTTGCATGCTAGGTAGTATTACATTTTTAATTATGTGAAGAAATTTTTATACATGGCAAAGAAAGGTGATAGAAGAAAACAATTTTATTTCCTATGTTTTTGTAGTTTAAAGTTTAGTGAAAGAGCTGGAGCAATCCTTAAAGAAGATGAAAAATAATAAACATCAAAAAAGCAATTAGAATATATACCACATATCAGATTAATACCAAAAATAATAGTGTATTTGAGGATCTAGCCTATTTTTCTTATACTAAATCTACAAATGTATGGATTACTGGTGAACACAGAGAAGAAAGGTGTCTCAGGAAATAAATTTTTGTTGAAACTAAAAGTGAGTAGAGGTATGAGTTAAAAGAGATGAACCAGATGGAGCTCTTTAAAAAAGGAGAAGAATCTTAATAGATCTGGAGTAGGAGGTAAAGATGTTCTGATTGTCTTTCAACAAATAATGTTTGAGCTCTTATGATGTGCTGTGCACTATATTAGTCACTGAATTTGCAAAGATAAATAAAATGCTTATTACTGACAGAAAACCCACTCTAGAGCAGCAGATACGTGAATAGCTACAATGAGAAATGAAGGACAATTCTTTGCAAATATTAAGCTCACATGTTTTCATGACCTTCCTAAATGTGTTTTCTTGCAGCATTCTCCTAAGCTGAGCCACCAGGGTTTTTGTTTTTTTTTTCCTAAAAGAAGGAGAAGAAAGATACTGCTCAGAAAAGAGGTCACTAATGAGTCTTAAATATTAAAGCTGACTTTTGTGACCTGTTTGGGGAGTCAGTAACTCTAAAAGAAGTCACAAGAAAGGAAATAATTTTCAAAATTACTTTATCTTTCCTTAGAACACCAAGAGATAAGTAAAAGACTGGATTGAAGAGGTAGTGCCAGGGCTAGGGAATTCTCAGAATATAAGGAAAGAACATGGAAAACCAGCCACTATGGTCTTGAGTTTGGTGAAAGGGGAGAAAGCTGTAATGTAGGAGATGAAGACTCCTGGAAGAATCCTAGCCTTCGGTTTTCTGCCACACCCAAACGGACTCCCTTATGGCTGGATGAGGGAGCATTAGAAGGAAGCCAGGTAGTCCTCTGGACTCCCAAGGACAACGTTCAGAATTCAGGTGACCCAGAGTTTCTTAGGTCAATCAGTGGTGCCAATGAGCTTGGAGAGCAAGCAGAGGCCTGTGTTCAGAAAGAAGGGGCTAAGTATTCTGGGCTTTGAGCCTGAGCCAAATAACTGGGGTCACAGATTTTAATCATGCATCCATCATATCACCCTAAATGAATTTTCATTGCATATCTGAGGATATTCATGACCCCACTACACAGAAAGTTATGATGTAATTTGACAAGAAGAATGAATTGCTCTGAGTCTGAGTAGGGATAAGGGAGAGAGGATATACATGTAGTGCCTAATATGAGATTGATGAGAGGGCTTCTTTGTGGATGTGATGTTTAAGCCCAGCCCTAAAGGATAAGTAGGAACGACCTAAATGAAGTTAGGAAAGTGGGATTGGCCTTCCAGGCCTCAGATACCACGCATGCAAATGTCTGGACAGGAACAAACACACAAACATGATTTGGGTGCTGTGTTTCAAATGGTTGTAGCACAGAGAGCAAGGCACCTCATGGTTTCCCCAGGAAACAGACTCTAGGACAGAGATTTCAGTGGAGAAGTCTATCTGGAAGTTCTTCCAAGGACAACATTCATCAGGAAGTAAAGAAGACAGGGTTGGACAGTGGGAGAAGTTGGCCTGGGATGCAGTTACAATAGATACCTCAGAAACCCCTATAGTGAGTTCTGGAGCTGGGATGGCCTTTTACATTTGTCCCAAATTGAGGTGAGAGGAAGTCCTTTTTATCCTCCACTGGCCTTGGATAAAAGTCCAGGATGGAGTAATGATGGGTGAGAGAGCTTCTTGTGGTTGATGGCACTTCTCAGAAAAGGGTTTCAGCTGTGAGCCTTCAGCCACTAGCAACATCCGGTGGCTGGAGAAATGTAGGCCTGACTTGGATGGGAGTCTGGTTGGCACAGCACACCACTTACTACAATGTATACATTTGCAGTAGATGAAGTCAGAGAAGGAAGCACATAACAGAGAATAAAAGGCCTTATAAATCACAGTTACAGGTTTTGACTTTTTTTTTTTTTTAAAGCAAAGGGGAGTTCCTGAAGGGTTTTAAGAAGGAGGTTAAATCAATATGATCGTGTTTGTACTTTTAAAAGATCACTATCGCTGCTGTGTCGATAATTGATTCTAGGGAAAGAAGGGAGACCTGGTAAAAGTTGTTGCAATCATCAAAGAGAGACATAGTGAGAGGATGAATTTAAGTGAAGGTGGCAATGAAGAAAGGTAGACTAATTAAGGAGATATAGAAAAAGCAGAATAAAGTATCCACTTATCAGTGGTATTTTATTGGATGTGGATTGATAAGAAAGATGGATAAAAATCACAGATTCTGAACCGGGAATCTGAAATAGGAAACTCGGCCAAATACAATGCTCTGTAGTTTTTGTTTCCTATTCTTTCTTTCTGGCACATGGAAAACTATACTTGGCAACACCCCGGCAGTTGGGAGAAACCACTCAGTGGAAGTGGAAGTGACAGATGTTACTTCTGGGATGAAGTGATGGAAATTCCTATACCATTCTTCAGTCTTTTTCTTCTTCTTTGGCAAGAAGCAGGGAGACTGTATGTTCAGATTGTAGAGTCACAGAATCAAAACGGCTGGGAACCCTGAGTAACCCCATGGAGCACAGCTGCTTTGAATTGTTGCTCAGTCAAGAGAAGACCTTGTGTGAGCTAGAAATAAACTTTATATGCTATTTGTTTATATAAATAAACTTTATATATTATTTGTTCCTGCAGAATAAGGTTAGCTATTCCAAGAAACACTGAAACATAGAAGGAATTTGTATGCACTTCGTGTGTGTGTGTGTTTGGGGACAAAAAAGAAGGGGAGTGGAAAGGGCAAAATGTGAATTCAGTTTTGGAAATGTTGAATTTAAGATAACTGAAAAATATTTAAGTGGACGTGTCCAGTATGCAATTAAAAATATGGGTGAAGAATTCTAAGCACAATCTAGACTAGAGACAAATTTTTTAAAAAATGTCATAGTCCATAAGTGAAGCCATGTGAGGGATGATTCTAAACACTCAGATGTAAAATGATCTGGGAATATATCTATATCTATATCTATATCTATATCTATATCTATATCTATATTTTTAAGAAAGCAATGGAATTCCAGGAAGCTTTGCCCTTTGCTTTAAAAATTGCATTTACTATGCAAGTGAACCTGAATATCGCCATACATTATAAAGCCACTTTCTTTTCTCCCCCCACCTCCTGAGATTGTGAGGCATCAGGGTTCCCTGCTTGAAAAGTAGAGGAGCCAACCTCAACCTCATAGAAGAGCAGAGAAGCCAAACAAGTATTAAAAATCTACACCCAGCTTCTGTCTCCCTTGAAGCAATCTCTCAAACTTAAATTAAGAGTTGTTTTCAAAAGTTAATCTAAAAGGGCTTTCTGGTTACACAAATGTAAAATAAACTAGTACATTATTGTACAAATCTGAATGTTGTTACTTTGGAAACAGAAGATGTAAAAGGTATTTGGTAATGGAAATTTTATATGATTGAACCAGACTTCATATTCTGCAGATTGTGTTGTTTTGGGGAGATACAAATATGACAGAATCTAATATGAATTCAGCTTGCATTGTGCTTGAGCTGTTGCCTATTCTTGTTCAGATAAATGTGTGTGTTACTGCTTAACAGTTGTTAGATGCCTAAACTAAGACTGAGTTCAGCAGCATGAGGTTTGCACCATGGTGCAGGAGATGCAGAAACAAGGAAGTACGTTGTGTTTGGCTCAACCTGATGTGCTCTAGACTGTGGATGTCCTTCATACGAATAACCTAAATGTGAGAAAATATACTCAATCAGTATACTTATTATCATTTCACCCATAAACTGAGTCAAAAAAAGATTAAATAGCCTCTAAAAAGAGTACATCAAAAGATAAGGCTAATGCCAGAACCCACATTCAGTTTTCGGATTCAAAATCCCAAACTCTCTCTTCTTGACCACACTGTTTTCAATGAGATCATTTCAGACATGTTTTTTATATCCCTCTGTATTGTAAGGAATGCACTTCACCGCCGCCCCCCCATCTCTATTTTTTAGATTCTTGGAGCTCTGAAACATTTTAGAAAAGGTATTAGTCTTCGTTCTCCCTTTATTTGCCTGTGAGAGTGGAAACACTTCTCCTTTCTCTCTTCCGGTGTTCACTAGAGCAGCTGCTCAGAATGACTCAGCTTTTCCAGTCAGCTATGGTTCCTGCCTCATGGAGGGGAGGAAAGGACATACCATCTCTGTAATAACATGCCCAAAGGTGCCTGCTTCTGGTGAGAAACAAGGAGCCCTGTCCTTGTCTGGACCATCATGCTTTCCTCAACCCAGGTGCATCCGTCTCATGTAGTGTGTTTCATCTCATTTTCCTCATTCTGTACTGATTGAGCATCAGCATTTTTGAATGGGTTGTTATCATCATCTCTGTGAGCAAATGGGATGTGAATACCCTGAGGATTCCCACTCATGAATACAAATGATTTCTTTATTCTACCAAAGGAAGAAATATGATTGCTGAATATTAATAGCCCTCTGGGAATTAGAATTTAAGATTACACAAGATCTGCTTAATGCTTTTATTATCCAAAGGTGAATGATCGGAAAGGGAGGGGCAAATCAAGGAAATAATTTGGAGAAGAAACTAATATATATTGAGTGCCTATTATGTATCTGGTATGGAAGCTTTTCAACTTATATATTTTCAATTTACGAAGTCTCACTATTTGAGTAAAATTAGATGGCAATTAAAAGTGCTCACCACCAATAAATGGGTTACTAATAATGTTAGATCATTTTAGTCATTGTGTTTCTTGAGTTATAGGAAGCTGCTCTCCATGTGTTAGTTTCAGTTAAGGTAATTTAACGCAAATAACCTTAAAACTGACACATGGAGAGCAGCTTCCTGTGACTCAAGAAACACCTCCTGTGACTCCATGCTTGATAAGTACAAAATAAGTGCCAGGAAGAAAGGGCATGGTGGGATGGAAAATAGCGATAATTTTTATAAGTTAAAAGTGATGAGGAAATGAATAGCTATTGTACAAGTGTATGGGATAACTCATTTTTCAATAAGAATAAATCCAAATGACATATCACAAATCATTACATAATACAGGAAGGCCCTGTGTCTGCACTATTGAAATTCATACGGAAGAGATGAGGAAAAAGAGACTGGAAAAATGAAATTTTTGAGTAACTGCAATAGTTGTTTTTCAACCTATTTCATCTTGTTCTATACAAATGAAATCATAGATTCTTAAGATGAGATATAGAGAAGAATTTAATTTTTATTTTTTATAATTTTTACTTCCAGGTGATTCTAATCCTCAGCCAGCATGAAAAACACTGGATTAGGAGTACTGGAGTGAGATTATGAGTTTGCAAATGGAAGGGTTTTTAAGCATTGAGAGTGTGCTGATGACATAAATATGGGATGATTCCCCCAAGTTAGTGATGATTCCATAGGCTCAAAGCCCCTTCAAATTCTCACATTAAAACCAGTGGCAAGGCAATACATGCTATTATCATATGCCCATGAGTTCTCTTTCACTTGTGTAGAGATCATTGAGAAAATGTCTGATCTTGTTTACACATTTGTTCTTTATTCTGTTATTGTGGTGAATTACATTGATTTTCTTTCTTTCTAATACTCATTTTAGGTTCAGGGGGTACATGTAAAGATTTGTTATATAGGTAAATTGCATGTAACTGGGTTTTAGTGTACAGATTATTTCATCACCCAGGTGATAAGCATGTCTCTGATGGGTAGTTTTTTGATCTTCATCCTCCTCCCTTCTTCCACCCTCAAGCGGGCCCTGGTATCTGTTGTTCCCTACTTTGTGTCCTATGCACTCAATGTTTAGCTCCTACTTGTAAGTGAGAACATGTGGTATTTGGTTTTCTGTTCCTATGTTTTTTTGAATTTGCTGAGGATTATTTTATGTACAATTGTGTGGTCAATTTTAGAGTATGTGCCATGTGCACATGAGAAGAATGTACATTCTGTTGTTTTGGGGTGTAGAGTTCTGCAGACATCTATTAGGTCTATTTGGTCAAGTGTCAAGTTCAAGTTATGGATATCTGTTAGTTTTCTGCCTCAATCATCTGCCTAATACAGTCAGTGGGGTATTAAAGTCTTCCCACTGTCATTGTGTACTTATCTAAGTCTCTTCACAGGTCTCTAAGAACTTGTGTTATGAATGTGAGTGCCCCTGTGTTATGTGTATACCTATTTAGGATAGTTAGGTCTTCTTGTTGAATGGAGCCCTTTACCATTATGTAATGCTCTTCCTTATCTTTTTTGATTTTTGTTGGTTTAAAGTCTGTTCTGTTTGAAATTAAAGTAACAATCTCTGCTTTTATTCTGTTTTCCATTTGCTTGGTAGATTTTTCTCCATCCCTTCACTTTGAGCCTATGGGTGTCAGTGCATATGAGAGAGACTGTTGAAGACAGCATACCCATGGGTCTTGTTTCTCTATTCAACTTGCCACTCTGTGCTTTTTAATTGGGGCATTTAGCCCATTTACATTGAAGGTTAGTATTAATATATGTGGATTTGATCCTATTATGTTGTTAGCTGGTTATTATGCAGATTTGTTTGGGAGGTTGCTTTATAGTATCACTGGGCTCTGCACTTCAGTGTGTTTTTGTAGTGGCTGGTAAGTCTTTCCTTTCTATATTTAGCACTCCCTTCAAGACTTCTTGTAAGGTAGGTATGGAGGTAACAAATTTCCTTAGCATTTGCTTGTCTGAAATATTTCTCCTTTGTTTATAAAGCTTAGTTTGCCTAGATATGACATTATTGGTTGGGACTTCTTTTCTTTAAGAATGCTGAATATAGGCCCACAATCTCTTCTGGCTTTTAGGTTCCTACTGAAAGGTCCACTGTTAGCCTGATGGGGTTCCCTTTGTAGGTCACCTGCCCCTTCTCCCTAGGTGCCTTTAAAATTTTTTCTCTCATTTCAGCTTTGAAGAATCTGATGACTATGTGTCTTGAAGATGGTCTTCTTGTGCAGTATTTCACAGGGGTTCTCTGCATTTCCTGAATTTGAATGTTGGCCTCTCTAGCAAGGTTGGGGAAATTTTCATGAATGAAATCCTGAAATATGTTTTCCAAGCTGTCTAGTTTATCTTCCTGTCTTTCAGGGATGCCAATGAGTCATAGATTTGGTCTCTTTACATAGTCCCATATTTCTGGGAGGTTTTGTTCTTCTTTATTGTTTTTTCATTATTTTTATCTGACGTTATTTTGGAGAATTGGCTTTCAAGCTCTGAGATTCCTTCCTCAGCTTCTGATTCTACTGTTAATATTCACAATTATATTCTGAAATTCTTGAAGTGAGTTTTTCTGCTCTATCAGATCAGTTTGGTTCTTTTTTAAAATGGCCAAGTCATCTTTTATCTCCTATATCATTTTATTATATTGCTTAGAATCCTTGGATTGTGTTTTGACTTTCTCCTGAATCTTGATCTTCCTTCTTACCCATATTCTGAATTCTATTTCTGTCATTTCAATGATTTTGGCCTGGTTTAGAACCATTGCTAGGGAATTAGTTCTGGGGAGCTTGTTTTGAGATAAGAAGACACTTTTCAAGTTTCCAGAGTTCTTGTGATGTTTTTTTCTCATCTTTGTGGGCTGATATTCTTTCAGCCTTTGAAGTTGCCATCCTTTGGGTGGGTTTATCAATGTTTTTATCTTATTTCATTTCCTTGGGTGTTTGCTTGTGGTATTAAGTGGGTTCAGTCAAGTGGCTTCATTTTTAGAAAATGTTAGGGAGAAAAGGTTCAGATCAGCACTCCTGGACTGCATACCCTAACTCTGGGGGACTTGTATTGGGCCTTTGGCTTTGTTCTCAAGTTCCCTTGAGTTTAGGAACCTGCTGTGCTAGAGGGGCCAAAGTGTTCCTCGACCACTGGCCACAACCTTCTGATGTGTAGTGCCAGCTGAAGTGCTTCATTGGGTGATAGCAACAGGATCCATGCTCTTTCACATGTGCCAGCAGCAGCAGCAGCAGTAGTAGCAGCAGTGTGGTGAGCTGCTCACTCACCTGCTAGGGCAGGGCCTATCTGGTTCAGTGGGTGCCATCCTCCATGCTGGTGTTCACAGAGGCATTGGTGGCAGCATAGGAAGGCAGGGCTGCTGGCATCCATGTGTGCATTTGCACCAGCAGCAGTGTCAGTGCAAAGCATGGGTCATTGGTGGCCTCCATGCGTGCGTTCACCCCAGTGGTGGTGGTGGTGGTACAGAGTTGAGGGGCCGGGCTGTTGCTGTCCATGTGCGTGTCTGCACTGGTAGCAATGGTGGTACAGGGCGGGGACGGCCCCTCGTCTCTGTGTGTGTGCATGCATTCATGCTGGTAATGGCAGTGAGGCTGGGAGAGAACAAGATGCGCTCATGGTGGCAGTAGTGGCATTACAAGGTGAACATGCCCATGCTCCCTGGTAGGGAAGGGGAGGTGAGATCCTCCCACACCCACGTGTGCTGACAAATTGCTGTGGGGGGTGACTGTGGGCGAGTGTGTGCTGGCAAAGCAGCACGGGGAGGCTTCAGTTGGGGGAGGCTGCCAGTGGGCTGGTGCACATAGGTGGGGGCCATTCGGATGGAGCTCTTCAGTGGTCAGGTATGGTCTGCCAGCACGGAAGCTATGATGTGGTGGGCCTCTGGGAGGCACCCTGACTGGGCATTTGAGGCTGCATTGCAAGTAGGCTCAGCCAGGCTAGGACCCCAGGAGGGGCCAGCAGACAGTGGGGCCTCAGGTTGGACTGGCTGCCATCTCATGGGCAAGATCACTCTGCTCTGCTCAGGTCCGACAGTTCCACTAAGACAGAAGTCTGCATGGTGAGGCTTGGGGGGAGGACATCCCTGGACATTCTCCCTGTAGATGTTCCCACACCAAACATTCTGGGCTTTGCACAGGCTGGAGTCCTGCTCCTACCACCATTCTAAGCAGCTCTATCTGGCAGCTCAAGTGTCTATGGAGGGTGTGGGGGTCTCTTGCTGCCAGGATTCCAGAAGTCCGTGGTGAGAGTGGGTCCTTCCTTGCCTTTTCAACTCATTCCTTCCCCAGGAGTCACTGGGGGCCAGGAATGAGTCCCAGAGCATGGTAGCCCCATGCAGCATTCCCAGTTCTCTCCCTTTTAAGCTCAGTATCTGTGTCCACCCCCCATCCATTCTCAGGGCCTTCCCTCCAAAGATCTGCTCAGAGTGCACCAGTCTCCCCGATATCCCCATCCCTCAGTGGCAGATGTTCCTCCTGGCTGCATGTAGTCAGCCATTTTGCCTGGCACACATTTTTATGTAGATAAAACAGTCATGTTTTGCAAAAGTTTCCTGATTCCTAATTGAACATATATCAGCAAAGGGGAGATGCTTATGTTTGGTTTTAAGTCCTTTTAGGGTAAATCCATCTCGAGGTCACACACCAAAACATGCCAAAAACCTTCCAACTCCCTTCAGACTTTGAAACTCATCAATTTAAAATCAACCTCTGGGAAAATATTTCTTTGCAAGTAAAGGAGCTTCTGCATGATTCCAGTACTTTCTTACCCATTATGTTATTTAATCCTCAAAGCAACTCTCTAAGTTTGGTATTATACTTCCAATTTTGATATTTGAGTTAACCAAGCCTCTATGAAAATAACTAATTTGACCAATGTCACATGGCTAGGAAGGGATTTCAATCTGATTTGATTTGAATCCAAAGCTAAGCATCATTCCGTTATACCACGATGTCTCTCATAAAACAAATACATGAGAGACATTTTCAAATAGTTTATGAGAGAAATTATTTTTAAAAACCAAACTTCCAATAGAGCCCATAAAGTTCTAAAATTAAAATAAAACTCTTTGCCGAAGACTTACAAGGGCATTTAGACTATTCATCTATCTTACTGACAGAGTCATGCTTCAGTCCTGGCTGATGATGGGTCATGTCATTCATTTCCATGGCTTTTACCATCAGCTATGTGTTGATGGCTTCCAAATCTACACTATAGCAATGACGGAAGTCAGTTTTTCATTAGACATATCCATCTAAGTAACCCACTAAAATATCAAACTTAATAGGTTTCAAACTGAGCTCATCTGTGCCTTAAACTGCTTCTCCTAAGCTAATGTTACTATGTAGTCATTCAAGAAAGGAAAATGAAACTCACCCTAGGCAACCCTTATTCCTTTATCCCCATAGCCAATTTGAATTATGGAAGTATGACCCACTTAATACTTTTCTTATTTAACTTTCTATTCCAGAACCACTTCTCGAGGACAAGTTATCATCATCTTTTGCCTAGACCATTGCATAGTTTCCTGACTCATCTCCCAGCCTCCCATCTCACTATCATCCCATGTGTCTTTTATTCTGGTAACATAATGATCTACTGAAAAATGACATTCTGACCATATCCCTGTCTTGTTAGGAATTTGAAATAACTTTCTAGTTCAAGGATTCTTTGGTTGCAAAAAGCAGACACAAACTCTGGTCAATTTAAACCAAAAGAAAAAAAGGAACTTGTCAGAAGAATACTAGTGTTCATAGAAATTAAGGAAAAGTTGAACTATCAAGGATCTTGGTCTGTAACTCATGATCAGTTTTGGAAGTGTTGGTGTCGGAATGACTCAGCTCCTTCTGCTTTATACACTAGTCACTCCACTGAAGATTCAAATTGTCAGGGAAGAGTGACTGGCTTAGCTTATGTCATGTGCAGACACTTCTGGGAAGTGATAAAGGTAAAGACTGATTACTGATGGTCTCACCAGGACTTTGGCAAAGTGAGAGACGAATAGATCCCCAAAGAAAGCCATGTGCTGTTACTTAAAGATAAAGGAACTGTTGGGAGAGCAAAAACAAATGACCCACATTTTTTTTTCAATTTTTAGAGTGAAGTCTATACTTTATACTATATCCTTGTCATTCAAGACCCAAAATGATCTGGCCCTTCTCAGCTTTTCAAATATGCTATATGTTATATTCTGTTTCTCGTCTAGAAATTCTGTCTACTTTACATGGCAAATATCCTACTTACTCTTTAAGATTCAACTGAAATGTCATTTCTTTAGTGTTGTCTTCCCCAGTGCTACCAGGAAGCATTGACTACTCTTTTCTTTGTGCCCTTGTTTGCCCTCTACATATGCCAGTAATAACACTTATCAAGGCTCAACGCAGTGATTTTCTTTATAAGTTGGCGTCTCTGGCCATACTGGCTTGGTCTTTAAGAATTAGAATCAAGTTTCATTAATCAGTATATTCCGAGAATATAGCATAGGGCCTGAAATACATGTGGAATTCAACACATTGTTTTTGAATAAAAGAATGAGTAAGTAAAATAAACTTCTTTCCTGAAAACATTATACTACTAGAAGCATGTTAAGAGAATGAGATAGCAGGCCTATTTCTTATTTTCAAGTGCCTCTTGTGAAATAAAGCACTAATTAAAAATTTTTATTAGCTCTAGAAGTAATGTTTTTGTATTTCCCATAACGTTTCTTGTTTAAGCATATTAAAGTTAGACTTTTGATGTGAAAATAAATATTCTTACTTATATGCACAGTTTTTTTCTCACAACTTTTTTCTGTTAGCTTTTTCTACATTGTAGTCTATTGCTAGTCTCTTTGCCTTGGTGCATTTTCCTTCATTTTTTACTTTTTGGTTTCTTTGGGGTTTTGTCATTAGCAAGTTTGAATGGCTCCTCCTCGGTCTACATGGAGGCAAAGAATTGGCCACATAATCTCTGTGGGAGGCCCTTGAACCACAGTGGAGATTGATCAGGTGGGCGGTGAAATGAGGTTTTTGTCAAGGCCTCTATTTCTCTTCCTTCCAGCCTTAAATGGATGCATCATCTTGGCCCATTAGAAGTTTTCTTTGGTGCTTGATGGTCTAATCCAAATGTCCTCTCCAGGCTGTCTTAATTTGCAAATGCACACTACACAAATCACCATACTGTGCCATTTTGTGTTGGGAAATAAAAAGTGGAAAAAGAGGTGGAAATTGCTATTGCAAAAAAAAGTGAAAAACAAGACGAAAGTAGAACCCAAAGTACCTGTTTAGTTATAATGAGAGGTTAGAAGGCCTTGAGCAAAATTGGGCCTGGACCTAGGCCCAGCATCCTGAACTGTTGTCAGTTGGGAGCTATTGCAAGATCCTCTTTCCATTTCATGAGTCTGTTAAGTTCTTCATTTTATTTTCAATTTTCTCAGCAATGTATAATTAGAGACCAAATGTGCATTAACTAGTAAACTTCCTGAGAAGAGTGGAGTTTCGCTTGAGTGTACAAGACACAACCAATCGGTGAAAAACTCCACAATCTTTCCCTAGATCTTACCTTTGCCCCCCACTCCCCTTCCCATACTCCCTCTACCTGAGTAATACCTGGATTTGAAAAGGTTCTGGAAATTTTATTCATGTCCTGGACTAAGACCACAGTTCAGACGAGAGGCCAGGGTAAATTTGTAGGCAGAAACAAATGCAGGAGGGGGCAGGGAAATGCTCACTGAACTTGCTGTCAAACACTCCATTACTGGTTGTTTCACACTGCTTAGTCACTTGAGCCAGCCCTTCATCTGTAAAACCTAAAATAGGAATAGTATTCATACTGTTTGCCATCACAGACTGTTGCAACAATCACATGAGATTATATACACACACTAATACATAATGTGTATTGTGTATAATATAGGCATTTTTATATCTATATACAGATGTATATTGTAACTGTAATGTGTATCATCTTCCAGTCTCCCACAGCAGCTTAATTCAAAGATAAATGCATCCTATAGTTAGAGACTGTTTTTATGTCTTATTAAAATTATTCATTCTAAAATTTGAATTAACTCAGTTGAATAGAAATAAGAAGGTAGCTTCAAATAATTAAAAGCCTTGACCTTCGTCAGTGAGTTAATATTACTTAAGCTATCTTACCAAAGAACACTTGCTACCAAATAAAATTTTTGCACACCCCATAATTTAAAGTAATAAATTTCTAGTGATGGAAATTAAGCCAATCCAATAAATTGCTTTTAGCAAGCCTATCTTCCTGTTCTCTCTGTCTCTTTGTCTTTCTCTCTCTCTCTCTCTCTCTCTCTCACACACACACACACACCACTTTGCTCTACATTGTAAAAGGGACTGTATTATGTCCCCCAAAAAACACAGATCAGAGAAAGTGGTTTGGCAGAACATGGTATTTCCTCTTTAAGGTTTACATTTTACATATTTAAACATACCTGAAAACTGCCAATTATAAACATGACTGCAATTTCCACCTTTCAGTCCATTTTCGCAGCATCTAGCTAAGATCTTATGTCAGGAAGGTTATTTGATAAGCTTCATTCTTCCCAAGGTAAAATCAGGAGGCTGCTGATCTCTTCCATTCTTTCTTGTGCAATGGAGGTAGTAAAAGTAATCATAAGAGGGGCTGCAGCACTTTTCTTCTCCCCTAAAATGTACCTCACCCAAGGAGAATGATCAAATTGGAGGAGGTTGTGGCATGATGGACTCTAATATTTTCAGTCATGTATGTACTGCACCCAAAATTTTTGAGGGAGTAGCCCCAGTATATATATATTGCCATCATTAGTTAATGTCTCAAAGCAACCACTTATTGGAGGCCTATCTTATGAAACTTTATATTAATTGAAATAGCAAATAAGTATGATAATTTTAGCTTTTATCTGATGTCTTGTTAATTTAAATTTTTTTTTGATATATCTAAATCGGCATTTATCAACAATGATATGCTGACATTTGGGGCCATATGATTCTTTGTTATGGGTTCTGTCCTGTGTATTCTAGAATGTTTAGTAGCATTTCTATTCTCTACCCACTTGCTTCCAGTGGCATCTCTCCAGTCTGAACAATAAAACTGTCTCCAGACATGCTAAACTTCTCTTAAGGTTTAAACTCAACCCCTTGTTGAAACCCACTGGTTTAAAGGAATACATTATTTGTAGAATTTGTTTCAGGTTTGTCACTTTCAATGTAAAGTTTCTTTGCAGAAATTTTTAAAAGCTTTTGTCAATTTAGAGTGGGTGAATGAGTTAACACAAGATACTATAATCCGTAGATATACCTACCAGACACTGGTAAACTGCAGTATTTAATCATGTAAACAAATGGGCGAGGGTACAATTGTCAATCGCTCTCACTACAGAGCTCCTATTCTTATCTCAAAACATGGACTATGTAGATGTGGATAGCAGAGATTGCTCAACCAAGGATGGGGGATGGGCGTATTTATATGCCAACTCCTTTAGGCATTATTCAAAGGTTGCTTATGAAAGCTCTGTGACATCAGTCAAGGCAACGGTTTTTTTGATATGACCCCAAAAGCACAGGCAACAAAAGCAAAAATAGGCAAGTGGGATTATATAAACTAAAAAGCTTCTGCAACAGCAAAGAAAACAATCAGCAGTGTGACAAGACAACCAATGGATTGGGCAAACATATTTACAAACCACACATCTGATAAGGGGTTCAAATCCAAAATATATCAGGAACTCAAAACAATTTGATAGCAAGAAAACAGTCCTATTAAGAAATAGGCAAAGGACCTGAATCAACATTTCTCAAAAGAAGACACTCAAATGGCCAACAGATACATGAAAAAATGTTCAGTATCACTAATCATCAGGATAATGCAAATTAACATCACAATGAGATATCACCTCACATGTATTAGGATGGTTATTATCAAAGAAACAAAAGATAACAAGTTTTGGCAAGAATGTGGAGAAAAGAGGATGCCTACACATTATTAGTAGGAATGTAAAGTAGTTCAGCCATTATGGAAAACAGTATGGAAGTTCCTCGAAAAGTTAAAAATAGAACTAACATATGATCTAGCAGTTCTACTACTTGCTATATTTACAAAGGATATGAAATCAATACATTGAAGAGATATTTGCACTCCCATGTTCATTGCAGTAATATAGCCAAAATGTGGAATCGACTTAAGTGTTTGCTGGTGAATGAATGGATAAAGAAAATGTGGTATATATACAAAATTTAGCCTTAAAAATAAGGAAATATTGTCATTGGTGACAACATAATTGAACCTAAATATCATGCAAATTGCATAAAATAAGCCAGACACATAAAGACAAACACTAAATGATCTCATTTATATGTGGAATCTATAAAAGTTGAACTGGTAGAAGCAGAGAGTAGAATGGAGGTTACCAGAGGCGGGGGATAAGGGAATTGGGGAAATGTTGATCAAGGGATGCAAAATTTCAGTTAGAAGGAGTAAGTTTCAGAGATCTATTGTAAATTATGGTTACTATAGATAATAATAATATACAGTTGGCCCTCTGTAGCTGTGGGTTTTGCATTGATGGATTCAACCAATCTCAAATTGAAAATATTTTTAAGAGCTATAAAAGATAGCAATACAACAGTAAAAAATTTACACAAATTAAAAAATACAGTGTAACAATTATTTACGTAACATTTACATTGTAATAGGTATTGTAAGTAATTTAGAGATGATTTAAGTTATACAAGAGGATATACAGCAGGTTATATGCAGATACTTTGCTATTTAACATAAGAGACTTGAGTACCTGCTGATTTGGGTATCTGTAGGGGGTCCTGGAACCAATCCTCCATGGATAACAAGAGACAACTGTATACTTGAAAATTGTTAGAAGAGTAAATTTTAAGTGTTCTCACCAAAAAAAGATAAGTATGTGCCCTACTGTATATTTTAATTAGCTTGATTTAGCCTTTCCACAATGTACACATACATACTACAAAGCATCAAATTGTATGCCACAAATTACACAATTTTTAATTTTCAATTAAAATAAAATAAAGTTTGATTCTGGGTTGGGGGAGGGTTTTAATTCCTCAACATATCTGGATTGTTATTCTGGGAGTAGGGGAGGGGGAAAGAGGAGTGGGCTTTGGCCAATAAATACTTCACATAGGTGTAGTTCTGACTAGCTTGTACTAAAGTGGTAAGAATGGTGAGAATATGAGTGGGGTGACAATGGTGTCTGCTACTATTCTACTAATGGACTGAAGGAACTGGCTGAGAGGGAGGTTGATGATGTATGGGACCTAAGAGGTAAGGGAAGGAAGAGATAAATGGTGTCAGACTGAAAATCATAGATGGAAGAATTATCTGGAAACCCTGGTACCTTATCTTCGGAGTCTGGAAGGAAGAAAGGAAGATGGCTGCAAGTGTAGATAGGTTTATGGTTTTTATGACAGGAAGGTGTGGGATTAACATTTGCTATTTTTGTTTTCTTAGTAACCTGTGGGAGAGGGTCATCTCTAGAAAATGAGTGAGTTAGGAAGGCAAAGGGATTTGTGGTAGTCACTAAGGGAAAGAAGAGACAAATTAGAGAAATATGAGCAGCATTTAAGAGCTCTGCTAAGAAAAATAACCCAAAATTTATGGTGTCACCGATTTTACGGTCTAGTAGATTATCTCCAGCAGCCCTCCGTAGAGAAGGTAGAGGGGAAAAATGCAAATTGCAGGATTTATTTGTTTATTGAATAAATATTTATTGAGCATCTACTATGTGTTAGCCACTGTCTTAGGAGCTTGAGATAAAACCAAGACAGAATAGACAAAATTATCTGATCTTGTAGACCTTACATTTTGGAGGGGAAATGCAGAAAATAAAGCCAATGAATAAAATTGTAGTATACTGTGATAAGTACAGAGAAAGTGATAGAGGATGCTGAGACGGAAGAGGGTTTGTCATTTTGGATAGGGTGTGTGGGAAAGACCTCTCTGAGAGCTCGAAAGAGATACAGCTATTCGGTTATCAGGGAAAGCGTGATTCAGGCAGAGGAAACAGCAAGTGCAAAGGCACTAAGATAGAACTGTCCATGGTATGTTTGAGGAATGGGCAAGAAACCCAGTGTAAGGACGGGACCAATGTGTGCAAGGTGTAAAAGGGTATAAATTAAGTTCAGAGAGATAAAGTTGGAGGTCCACCTTGGATATGATCTTGTGGCCCATAGCTTTTAAATTGATTCATGTTGGAAGTTTGAGGGAATATAAGGTATGAGGACTAGAGGTGGGAATGTTGAGAATGTCAGTGAAAGTCAATTTCAAATGATCATTGAGAAGGGAAGGAAGTGAATCCAAGAGTGGGCAGGTAAATTGGGAGCATTGTGAATAATGGGAAGAGAATCAAGAAAGAATGAAAGCATAGAAAGCAAGGGAGGAAGAGTTTCTAGGTAGTGGGTATGCTTATTAATGAAAATTAACATTTATTTAGCATGTGTGACGTGCTAAGTACTTTGTGTTATTATCACATTTAAATTTCCCACCCATCTGATGTAGTAATAAATATTAATATCCAAATGTGCAGATGAGCAAATTGCAGCATAGAGTAAGCCACATACCCAAAGACGTGCTGCTAGTCAGTGGCAGAACTAGGATTTGAATTCCATTAGTCTAACTTTTATGCTCCCTTCCTTTCTTTTCCCTGCAGTTTTGCTGAGGCATAATTGACAAAAATTGTATATATTTAAAGTGTACAACTTGATGTTTTGATATGCATATACATTGTAAAATAATCACCCAAATCAAGCTCATGGGCATATCCATCACCTCACATAGTTTCCATTTTCTTCTTTCTCTCTCTCTTTTCCCTCCCTCCTTCTCTCTTTCATCCTTTTCTTTCTTTCTTTTTTTGGTGAGCACACTTAACATCTACTCTCTTTGAATGCTGCATAAGACACCTGTATGACAAGGATAAACGCAGATCCATGGGGGAGTGGCTGGTAGGAGGTCATTGGTGAAAGCAGGTGGGAATGGAGGCAATACTTTGCAGTAATTTAGTGACTCAGTAGATGGCAAGGAAGTGGAGGCAGCAGGTGTTGGATTGAAGAGATGGGGGCGTTATGGATAGTGACATCGAGATTATGTAGACTTTTTATTTTTTTAAAAAAGAGAGACTCACATTGGTTTAAAGCCTGAGAGGAAGGTGCCAGAAGAAAACGACACAATGAAGACAAAAGTGTGAGTTGAATAAAATATACAGCAAGGTCAAGGAACAAATGTGTAGGGTTGGAGTTATGAAATTGTCTGGGAAAGGAATACCCCATTTCATAGACAAATAACTGAGGACCAGAGAAGTAAATGGTAAACCCAAGGTTATAGAACCAATTAAACAGTAGCTCGGGGACCAGAGTCCGGGTTTTCTGACTGCCAAGACAGGTGCTTTCCACCAGTCCACCCAACAACTCTTGCTGAATCATCCTCTGCTGGTTACTTATCCCCAATCCAAAGGAAGTTGTTGTAGTTAATGAGTAAATACAGTGTAGCCAAAAACCAGTGTAAACACACAGCTCTATAAAAACACTAATGACACCTTGTCCTTCCAGTTTCCTTCACAACACCCTCCCTCCATAGTTCATTCACACTGAGTACTGACTTCTCTTGACTATAAGCTGCCTTCAAGATACTGAAGGTTCCCAGTATTTATGCTAAGCAGGGACTCAGGTGGAGAGAACTAAGGTCACCCTCAGGGAATTTCTTGCTGAATTAGGTTCCACTAAGCCTTGAAATCAAAATGCTTCTGGTAGGTAAATGGGGTACAGATGGGAAATCAAACCAGTGTGTGACTGGGCATGATTTAGAGCAACTGTTATTGATATGACAGATCCTAGCAGGCAACCTCATGAGAGCCTGGATTTTTGTTGCAATGCAAGCAGGTGAAACGAATAACTGCATTTTTGACTTCTGAATTTCCTGCACCTTGCAGTGGTTATTACAGCCATAATCTGGGCCATGTATATTCTAAGGAGGCTTTTGATTTAAGAACCTAGATTTTTTGAGAGGCATGCAATATTCAATGTATCTCTATGTGTAAGATTTTATGTAGATATTTTGATGATGCAAAATTTCTACATTATATGAAATATAAGTTTTTTAACTTTGGGGGAATAACAATAGTTTATTTCTAACATACATTATCTTGGTCAAACATTGAAATTCCTGATTAATGTTTAACTATAAGAAGTATACTCATTCAAGTAAAGGATCAGTTTCAGGGTTCAGGCTGAAGTGTCTTGATGACTAGAATTCAGGTTCCAAGGAGAAGCCCACAAGGCTAAGGGTATTGGATATAACGGAAAGTGGAAGCTATACCTGACTTCCAGAGAATGTGGAACGGATATAAGATCTTAATCTTCTCTTATCTTACTACAGAAATCTGGATGGAGAAGCAGTATTTATCTCAAAGAGAAGTGGACCTAGAGGCTTATTTCACTAGAAATCACACCATTTTGCAAGGTACTCGATTCAAAAGAGCCATTTTCCAAGGGCAATACTGTAGAAATTTTGGCTGTTGTGAAGACAGAGATGATGGCTGTGTCACTGAGTTCTATGAGGCAAATGCGTTGTGCTACTGTGATAAATTCTGTGACAGAGAAAATTCTGATTGCTGTCCTGACTACAAGTCCTTTTGCCGTGAAGAGAAAGAATGGCCTCCTCACACACAGCCTTGGTATCCAGAAGGTAGGCTTTGGGAATGTATTTCAGCATTATCCTCGTTCATAACAACAAGATCTGACAAATGTTCTCTCTTTTTCTTCTTTCTTTTTCTCCTTCTTTCAATGAAATGAAAATGAATATTGCGATTGAGAAAATACATTTCTTTGGATTGTTAAAGTGCTTTGGTTTGGATGTGGGGTTCCTGTGTAATACAAGCACCTTCAGGAATGTTCTGATCTGACAGTCCTGCCTGCCGATCGGAATCCTGATCAGTGAGTTTTGAACACTCACTCAACTTATATAAGGATTACTTAAAACTCTTTCTTCTCTTCTCTCTCTCCTTTGTATTGACATCAGGTTTCTCAAGGCTTTTTGTGTGTAACCTCTTAGAGAGTCTCAAGAAAGTCACAAGATTTACTATCCGTAGATTTTAATTGTTATTTCAAAGGGCTAATGGATGTACTAGCATTAGAAACTGTGGTATTAGTAATGCTATTAAACCCAGGACAAAATAAAGTCAGTCCCCCGCTCTGCCTAAGTAATAGCAAATATATTCTTCACGTGTATTTTTGTCTTGCTTCATTTGTTTTTCCAGTCTGGAACTTTTGCAATTATTAAAAAGAAAGGAAGGCTTCATATAGAGTGGTTGAAAAAGTCTAAGGTTAAATGGATAAATACAACATAAAGAGGATGATGGTATTTATTATATTTATCTAATTGGAGGAGAATGACTATGGATTTTGAGCATAGATGAGGCTTTATTTTTCTGTCTCTCATTGTATTAAATCTCCTCAGCAGAACTTCAGGGTTAATCAGACTTCTCTGTCACACTACCATAAATGGGTGATGGAGACTAGAAATCCCAGTTAGAAGACATTTTCGGGTAGACTAGGGGCTTGGAATCCTTATTTCAAAATCCAGATGTCATTGAAAGAGTCAGAGCAAGACTCTATGTAAAAAAAAAAAAAATCCAGATGCCATAGCCATCATTCTCAATAATGTCATCTTGTTTGTAAAATTGAGGAAATGTCTCTTTATGCATTTACATATGTACTATTTTAAATTTTCCACATAATTGTTATTTATCCTCAGTCTTTACATTTTACCAGTAAACAGCTTTCCCTTCTTCCCTCCCCCCACACCTCCATCCTTCTCTCCCTTTCTTTTTTCCTTCCTTATTTTCCCCGTGTGTGTGTGTGTGCGTGTGTGTGTGTGTGTCAGGGTCTTGCTCTGTCACCCAGACTGGAGTGCAGTGGCAGGTTCATGGCTCACTGCAGCCTCTAACTCCTGAGCTCAAACAATCCTCCTCCCTCAGCCTCCAGAGTAGCTAGAACTACAGGTGTGTGCCTCCACACCCACTAATTTCTTTTATTTTTGGTAAATATGGGATCTTGCTATGTTGCCTAGGCTCGTCTTAAAACTCCTGGTCTCAAGCTGTCCTCCCACCTTGACCTCCCAAAGTGCTAGGATTACAGGAATGAACCACTGCTCCTAGACTTTCCTTCCTTTCTTCCTTCCTCTCTCTGTTTTCTTTCTTCTTTCTTTCTTTCTTTCTTTCTTTCTTTCTTTCTTCTTTCTTTCTTTCTTTCTTCTTTCTTTCTTCTCTTTCTTTCTCTCTCTCTTTCTTTCTTGCTTTCCTTTCTTTCTTTTCATTCATTCCTTCTTTCTTCTTTCTTTCTTCTTTCTTTCTTTCTTTCTTTCTTTCTTTCTTTCTTTCTTCTTTCTTTCCTCTCTCTGTCTCTCTCCCCTTCCTTCCTCCCTCCCTCCCTCTCTTTCTCTGTCTTTCTTTCTTTCTTTTTTGTTCATTCATTTTCTTTCTTTTCTTATTTCTTTCTTTCTTTTCTTTCTTTCTCTCTCTCTCTCCCCTTCCTTCCTCCCTCTCTCCCACTCTCTCTTTCTTTCTTCTTTCTTTCTTTCTTTCTTTCTTCTTTCTTTCTTTCTGTCTCTCTCCCCTTCCTTCCTCCTTCTTTCTTTCTTTTTCTTTCTTCTTTCTTTCTTTCTGTCTCTCTCCCCTTCCTTCCTCCTTCTTTCTTTCTTTTCTTCTTTCTTTCTTTCTTTTCTTTCTTCTTTCTTTCTGTCCTTCTTTCTTTCTTTTCTTTCTCTCTCCCCTTCCTTCCTCCCTCCCTCTCTCTCTTTCTTTCTCTTTCTTTTCTGTCTTTCTGTCTTTCTTTTTCTCTTTCTCTCTTTCTTTCTCTCCCTCTTTCTTTCTCTTTTTTCTCTCTCTCTTTCTCTTCCTCTTTCTTTTTCTTTCTTTTTTCTCTCTCTTTCTCTCCCTCTTTCCTTCTCTTTCTTTTTTCTCTCTTTCTCTCCCTCTTTCTTTCTCTTTCTTTTTTCTCTCTCTCTTTCCCTCTTTCTTTTTCTTTTTTTCTCTCTTTCTCTCCCTCTTTCTTTCTCTTTCTTTTTTCTCTTTCTTTCACTCCCTCTTTCTTTCTCTTTCTTTTTTTCTCTCTCTCTCTCTTTCTTTTTTCTCTCTCTCTTTCTCGTTTTTCTCTTTCTCTCCCTTTCTTTCTCTTTCTTTTTTTCTGCTCTTTCTCTTTCTTTCCTTTCTCTCCCTCTCCTTCTCCCTCTCCCTTTCCTTTCTTTTCCTTTCCTTTCCTTTCATTTTTCTGAGCCATTCTCATCTTTCTCCAATGATAACCTCCTTTTAAAACATTTTTATATACCCTTAAACAGCATGTAGTCTTGTTTTGTGTGCTTGAATTATTAATTTATATAGACCATATTGTGCTGCAGACCTCATTCTCTTTCTTGATTTTCTCAGACAGCAACATGTTTTAAGATGCTCTCCATGTCTCCACCGACCAGTATGACTAGTCTGTGGCTTCTGACTGATGCTTCATTCTCTGTGATGTCCCTTCATCTCATCTAACTCCCTGTTCCCTCCATGGTGGGTGGACACTTAGGTTGTCTACAGCTCTTTGCTATCATAAAGAAGTCCATGATGGACAGCCTCATGCATGCCTTCTTACCGACTTGCATGATACGACAAGACTTGAATTGCTGGGTCCCAGGTATGCATTTAATCTAAGTCTTGCCAGATGGCTCTCAGAAGTAGCTGCATTAGCTTATGGTCCCCTAGTACTATATGGGGACACATCTCTAACAATTAGTATTATCCAGAGAAGTAACCTTTACTTATATAATCAGTAAAACATGATTTTTCATTGTCATTTTAATCTGCCTTTCTCTAATTTCTAGTGGGTTTGAGCTTCTCTTCATATGCTCATTAATGTTTGGCTTTCTTCTTCCTGTGACTTATTTTTTCCTATCCACAGCCTTGTAATACAACTTAATATCTGGTACAGCAAGTCAGCTTATTCACCCCCCTTTTTTGAAGATGACTTAGGTCATGTAGACATTACTCTTCCATAAACAGTTTTTGAATAAGTTTTTTTAGTTCCTCAAACAACTTCAGCTAGAATTTTGAATAGAATTGCATAAAATTTATAGATTTATTTGAAGATAGCTGAACTCTGTAATGTGATGACATCTCATCAAAGAGTATAGGATATTTCTCCACTTACTCTGATTTTTAAAGATATCCTTAAATAGATTTAACACTTTACTCCATAGTGGCCTTATAATACTCTTTGTTTATTCCTGGATATTTATTTTGTATTGCCTTTTTTTTTTTTTTTTTGACAGGGTCTTGCTCTGTCACCCAGGCTGACCTTCATTCAGCCTTCATTCAGCCTTGCTCTGTCACCCAGCTGACCTTCATTCAGCTCACTGCAGCCTCGACCTTCCCTGGGCTCAATTGATTCTCCCACTTTAAACTTCCAAGTAGCTGGGACTACAGGCACCTACCACCATGTCTGGCTATTTTTTTGCATTTTTAGTAGAGATGGGGTTTCTCCATGTTTCCCAGGCTGTTTCAAACTTCAGAGCTCAAGCACTGTATTGAATATTTTTAAACTATATTTTATAGTTGGTTGGCTGTTGTTATGAATAAATGCTATTTATTCATGAGAGCTGATATCCTATGTGGCAATTTTTCTCAGTTCTGTTATTAGAAACAAAAATGTATTTATTTATCACAGTAAAGGTGTCTACACCAAAACTCCAAAGTAAAGATCATACATAATGGAGAAATGTAGATATGTTCCCTTTAAGACTAGTAATAAAACATGGATTTCTACCGTTTTTGCTACATTTAACAGGGAGATATTTGTTACGCTTTAAGAGAAAAAATGAAGTAAAACAATCTGAAGACAATAAAGTAAAACTCTTATTATTTGTAGATAATGTGGTAATCTACATAGAAAAAATAAAGCCAACAGAAAATAGCATTAATATGAATTAGAAATATTTAAAAACCAGGATTTTTTATTAAAAAATCCAGATGTTTAGCTACTCTTGAAAAATTGAAAACTCTGACAACTCTGCGTCCAGGGTCTTGCATGAGGTTTTCATTAGTTAGAGAGATGAGTGGTGGATGCCACCTTTTGGTAACGTGTATTTTCCATTTTCCCACATACCTTATCCCTTGCTATTTTCTCTCTGACCCACTTCTCTCATTTCTGCCAGGGGTCAATATGTCCGTAGTTTCTGTAAGTGGAACTCCTCATTTTTGCTCAATATACAACTTTCACAGCTGTACATGGACCCCTGGGCCATTACTATTGCAGATATTTTGGGATCGAAAGAAGGTAATTTCTTTGAAAATGGAAGGTGTATTTTCATTGAAAAATAGAAAACACATGTTTAAAAATGGAAAATACATGTTAATAGAAAATATACGTTTAAAATTAGCATCTGAAACATGTATTTTTTTTGAACTTCTCTATTTTGTCATGTTGGTATGATCCTTCAAATAACAGGTGAAGTTAATATATATTAGTAACATGAGAATACATGAGAATACATATGGCATGATGAGGAGCCCTGTGCCCAGGATTAGTTAGGGATCATATTCCTGTTATTTAAATGTAGTTTCTAACAGTGACAAGATTGGGCAGGCAAGGGAAATTCACCCCTCATAGAACCTGCACATAGTACACATTTAATTAACAGACCCTTCTGTAACATACCCTGAGTAGCATGTTTTCTCTTGTCTTACTGAACATACTCTTCCTCCTCCTTACAAGCTAAGATTTATTGAATACTTACTATGGAGCCAACAACTGTTTTAAGCACTTTTCAGGTATTAACTCGTTCATTATTTAATTCTACGTTGTTTAATAGAATATTACTTAATTTTAATTATACAGCAGCTTCTTGAGAGTAAACATGGTGATTTACTTATTGCATACTATTTATGGTGCCATGAAGTGGGAGGCCTAGTAAATATTGGTTGAATTTGAATTAATTGATATTTAGAGGATTTTAATTTTATTTCAGATTTTGTATTTGTTAAATTAAATAATAATTTACTCATATGACTTAAAAGAATAAAGTATTTTCATAAGCATACTTTTTCATACATAGTTTTAAAAGATATTTAGAAAGTATCAAAGTATTGTCATTTATAGTTTAAATGTACAATTTCTATATTATTTTGGATGTTGGAATATTAACAGAAGTAATTGATAGTATTTAAAACTTTATATCCATGATTGTGGTAAGCACTGAGGGTCATAAGAAAAGAGTATTATAAATCCCAGGCCTCGAGAAACTTAGGACCTACATGGGTGAGGAGACTTAGGTATGCGAAACAATTAAGAAGCATTGTGTGACTTGTATGCCACATGTAGACAAGAATATCACCCAGGAAAGTTGAGTATATTAAAATGGTTAAATGTTTATTTGATAAAAACTATGTACTACATAAGAACATGTCAGATTGGTGACAACCCTAACTAAAATACATATTTTTAACACATAAGATATTTTGCCTGGATTCACTTTGTCATTAGCGACGAGGCTCCATGCAGCCTTCTGCTTCACCATTGCTAGAAAATGGCCCTTGTAGTCATGAGCTACTTTGGCTCTTCGTGCTCCAAAAGTAATATTTGAGTCCCATTAAAAAAAAATGGAAGAGAAAGTTAGAGTTTCCACATTTTGAGAAAACATTCTAAAGCACAGATGAGCACCTCTGTTTTATCTCTTTGGCCAGAATATAGTCACATGGACATGCCAACCATCAAAGAGAGGTTTTGCTTAGCTGTGTGGTAATATGCCTAGCTATGAATGGGGTTCTGTTACAAAAAAAAGAGCAGAGAATGATATTGGGAATAACCAGCAATCTCTGCCAAAAATTAAGAATGCAGAATCACCTAAAAACACAGTGACTCTTTGGATGTCTGCCTTTTGATTAGTTATTATATCCATTTAATATTTTTTCGAGTCTCAGTTTAAAAGTATGAGTTGTAATTTTTTAATGTGCTGAAATGTACTTGAGATTTTCTTATTTGAGGCATACAGCCCATACAAAAAAGTAGTTGCTACTTCTTCAATATCCATTTTTGCTTGAGAGCTAGAATTTTGCTAAGACTTTAATTTAGGGTCATAGTTTATGTGAAATTTATGTTCCAGGTATAGTTTGTACTCCATTCACTATGAAAGGAAGGAATTAATCATTTTATTAGCAAAAAGTTCACATTAGACTATAAATGCTCCCATACAGATAATATTTTTTCTTTTATCTTGCTTTTGAAAGTAGCTACTTGAAAATAGTACTACACAATATTGAAAAAATGTGCAAAATTAGTTAAGATAAAAATACAATATATATTATTTATACTATTGTTTGCATGCATAAAGCAAATTTCCTCTGAGATTCTATGATCACTCACTAATCTATTAAATATATTTTTCAGAGATTTAGTTACATGGGTATTGTTCAGTTCCTCTTATTGTGCCTGCTCTAAGAGCTCTTTAAATCAAGGATTTAAAACTATGTACATTATCATCAGGATTAAAAAAGTAAATATATCCATTTTGTACAAACTGGAAGTAAAACATATTGGTAAATATCTTCTTCCTCTGTTTTCTTTGCCATATCTGATGGTGACTTCCAGTAAAGGATTTCAAATGTCAGGCTGGGTATGGTGGCTCACACTCACACCTGTAATCCCACCACTTTGGAGGTCAAGGTGGGAAGATCTCTTGAGGCCAAGAGTTTAAGACCAGCCTAACAGTACGATAAGACCTCATCTCCACCAACAACAATAAAAAAAATAAAAATTAACCAGTCATGGTGGCATGCACTGTAGTCCCATCTACATGGGAGGCTGAGGCAGGAGGATCCCTGAAGCCCAGGAGTTTGAGGCTGCTGTGAGCTATCATTCCACCAGTGCACTCTAGCCTGGATGACAGAATAAGACCCTGTCAAAGTAAAAAAAAAAAAAGTAAAAGAATTCAAATGTCAGATATGGAGAACCAGTGATAGAGTTGAAAACAGAGCTCGAGTGGATTTTCTAGACATAACCTTTTGGTATAGCGGATTTTAAGGAGAAAGTCTAGTAGACCATCTGTTGTGAACAGACCTAAGTTAATTTGATTATGCGCAATATGTTCACATTGGTAAAAAATGTATGTGAGTCACTGACATGTTTGAATTCGAAGAGGGTCATTTACTTCTTCACAGCCTCCTTAACTATATTACAATGAAGGTAAATCACAGTCCATACTTGCCACGTATACGGACAGTTACGAAAACATGACACAAACCAATTCATACAACCTCTATAAGCTTCATGAAATCTCCAGTTCCTGTCCTTTTACGTGTTCCCACATCTACGCTGCATGAAAGATTTATTGGAAGCACATGTAATAATATTACAGAGGTAGGACTCTGTTACCTGTACAGTGGCTATCAGAAAATGACAATTCCTTTCTACTTGGCTGGACACAGTACACAGGACAAATATCAGTTCTAGAGAGCCAAGTCTAAGAGTACAGGTGCTTCTGAGTTTAAGAGATACATATAAACTA
Organism: Nomascus leucogenys; assembly: GCF_006542625.1. Classification (NCBI taxonomy): domain Eukaryota; kingdom Metazoa; phylum Chordata; class Mammalia; order Primates; family Hylobatidae; genus Nomascus; species Nomascus leucogenys. The sequence continues at coordinate 61,045,203 of NC_044402.1, read as the reverse complement.
TGGGATACAAGGGTGGGATGTGACTTTGAAATATTTTAGGTAATCCTTATAAGTAAAAAAATTATAATTTAACCAATGGGAGCCAATTATTTATCACAATTATGCTGATTAACAAGTCATGAATTTTAACAATAAAACCCATTTCTGACATTTATTATACTAATACTCTAGGGCTGATCAAAATATGGGTAATGGAAGCACTTGTAGCAGTTTCTCCAAAGTCTGGTCTTTCAGAATGAATGCCACTGAACAACCCTGCGGGGTGGATTCCTGATTAGAGCAAGAAACTGCCTTTACTATAGTGAAGTTTAGACCAGCACAGATATTTATAATACACTGTGGTGAACTATTTTAAAATAAATTATAGACAACATATCATTATCTTTTTGCAGTTCAAGAAGCGAAGTTTAGACCAGCACAGATACTTATAATACACTATGATGAACTATTTTAAAAGAAATTATAGACAATGTATTATTATCTTTTCTCAATTCAAGAAGATAAACTATTTCATTCTCCAAATATATTATTTGCCTAATATTGCTTTAAATGCTGTTAAAGTCGCAAAACTGCCTTAATTTCAACAGTCATTAGTTTTGGCTTTGTTTTGTTTTGTTTTATTGGTCAAGATGCTGTGTGTAACCAATTAATTAACTCACTCTGAGGAGCTCCAGACATATTTTACTGAGAAAGTAAAGCTACCAGACAGGAATTCTTTCATATCTCCACAATCATAGTTTTCAACCTACCTCCATTTGGGTTACTGCTTACCTTGAATTGATTCCCCCTCTTGAGTTCTGAATCCCATCTTCTCTTGTCTTTTCAATACCTCCATCTCTACCATTCTCTCTTGCTTTCTTGCTCTCTCTTTCTTCTCAAGCATCATTTTTTTCTTTACTTTTCTCCTGGTGATGTGGTTTGGCTGTGTCACCACCCAAATCTCATCTTGGATTGTAGCTCCCATAATTCTCACCTGTCATGGGAGGGACCCAGTGAGAGGGAACTGAATCATGGGGGCAGGTTTTTCCCATGCTGTTCTTGTAGTAGTGAGTAAGTCTCATGAGATCTGATGGTTTTATAAATGGGAGTTGCCCTGTACAAGCTCTCTCTTGCCTGCCACCACATAAAATGTCTCTTTGCTCTTACTTCATCTTTTGCAATGATTGTGAGGTCTCTCCAGCCATGTGGAACTGTGAGTCCATTAAATCTCTTTCCTTTATAAATTACTCAGTCTTGGGTATGTCTTTATTAGCAGTGTGAGAACAGGCTAATACATGTGGATTAACCATTAACTTCCAAAATGTGTTTTTGCCTTTCCCAACTTTAAAAAAGCTCTCCCTTAACTTCATGTCTTTAACCAGCTACCATATCATTCCCTTCTTTCCTTTAATGGCAAAATATCTGAAAGAAAAATTTACTTTCTTATTCCAAGTCTCTCATCAACCCATTCCTACAGGATATCAACTCCCTGCTAGTTCACTGAAATCTCTCTTGGCAGGGTTATTGGCAATTCCTACATTACCAAATGCAATATTCAGATGTCTGTTTTCGTGTTCTTGGCCTCTCGACAGTACTGTATGCAGCTGACCACCTAGAGCATATGAAACACTTTATTAACCCTGTTTTTCATGACACCACCCTCTCCTCAATTCTCTGCTCCCTCACAGGCCACTCCTTCCCAGTTTCCTCTTCTGAATGTCTGTCAGATGCAGTGTTTTGAGCTCATTCCTGGACCACTTTCTCTTACCTATATACACTCTCTCCGAAAGACTCTTATTTAGTCTTGGGTTTGAAAAAGTAGATATGGATGTTGGTGTCTCCCAAATTCATGCTCCAGCCTGGGCTTAACTCTTGTCTTTTATAAACTACTGTCTACTTGATATCTCTGTTAGGATGTCTAGCCTAGGTTTTATCTAAATCTAAAATATACACAGTAGCAGTCTTGGTTTCTTGACACAAGCCTGTTTCTTATTTTAGTGATAGCTGTACCATTTCTTTATTACTCAAGCCAAAGTCCTAATGAGGTATCTTTGATTCCTCTTTTCCCTCATTCACCAGATTCAATCCATGAGTGATTCCCTTTGAGTTACCTCCAAATTATATCCACCTACTTCTCTCTATCCTCATTACTATTATGCTAATCCTTCATCCTTCTGGGAACCTCCACCCCAGTCAGCTCAACAGGAGTGATAAGTGCAGAGATTAGGGTGGACACATTTTGGATAAGGCCTTATAGGTTACAGTAAGAAGTTTGGTCTTATTCTAAATTTGATGCGAAACGACGTGAAGATTTTAAGTAGGAAGTGACATGATGTATATTTTTGAAGATCTCTGTAAATGCTGTGTGGAAAATGAGGGATCCGTTGGAGTTGGGAAGGATTGTAGCAAAGGAGTAAGTGGACTGCATCTGGGTATTGTATAGACGCTGATGCTTTACTGTGTCAACACCTTGACCGGGGTCCGAAGTAACTGATTATGGCTTTTGTTCAAGAGATTAATTCTCATGCGAGATTAAAGTGAATGCAATGTCTCATAGTTATCTTGTACATGAAATTAAGGAAGGATGACCAAGAAATGGAATTTTTGTTAACATTAAATTTAGTGTTGATGATTTGGGGTGGCTTGGTGATGGCAGTCTCCTGACTTCAAAATTATTAGCTGAGTATAAATCAGAGAAGGGATGGTCTTTTTCCTTAAGGACCCTTGAGATGTCTGTTCCATTTATCCATGGAATTCATATGTTGAACACTCAAGATTCATGAGGTATGATTAAAAATCAGCTTTGTTTTTATCCCACACTCTCAGTTTTTAAGAATGGTCAGGGAAGTACTTCTCTTGGCTTTGAATGAAAACTTGGATTGTTGCATGGATTTTCTGTTGTTTCTAGGTGATAAAAAATTTTAGAATGTCTTGAAATTAGAAACCTACTGTGGATTCAGTTTTGAAGGGAGTCTAATCTTATGTAGCAATTAAAACCATGAATTTGATGTGAAGTTCAGTCTTCCCACATCTCGGGTTTACTGCATTAGGAAAACTGTGGTCAAGAGAAAGGTGGTTTCCTTTTCTTACCCCATGATTGTGACATACCAAAATTCCATGTGAAAGGGATGCATAGACACAAATACATAAATAATTAGATTCATTAAGTAGAATATTGGACTGCGAAACATCCATGGGAGGGGCAGTTATGAAATATTTTTTATTAAAATATTTTTTGGAAAATCAAACAATGGCTAATTCCCTAAGTGGCTTTGTAACATTGTGACTAGAAGTTAAACAAGGTCCCTTAGAATGCTTTCTAAAGGTTAAAATTCATTTTGTTTAATTAGAGGCCATTGGCATAAAATACCAATTACACGTTTCTATCAAAAACAGTTTCACTAGACAAAGTTGAGTCCCTTTTGCTAATTCAATGTTAATTTTGAATTTGAGCAGATTATATTTTCAAAAGGAATTTAAATTTTTAACCAGAGCACTATTTTTACAATATGTTACTAGTGGTTTTTATATGATAATGATTCACCATCCATCTCTTTTGAGTAGTTCATATAATCTCATAAAGCAGTTAATAACTAGTTTCAGTTAATAGTTAAGAAACATTTGGATTTGGAAGGCAAATGGCTACAATCTTATTGATTTCATGAATTTTTTCCCTTATTCAGATCTTAAAGAAAAAAATAGAATTTGTCTTTGTAAGGTAGATTCAATGAAATGACCTGGTATTTTGAGTCTAAAGCTGCTTGCTTCAGTCATATCCAATTAATTAAAAGCACTTATGAGACTTGATTACCTAGGAATTAATCACTATGCTTAAAAAATAATTAGTACTTTCAAATAAGTAAGCAATATAATAGTATTTGAATTGATTTATGGCATTTCTCATTAAAAAAACTACGATTTTTGATTACATTTTATGTTAATGCACTTTATTACTTAGTTTAGGATTTTCATTTCTTTACATGTTACTTTGACAGGTTGCTTCAAAAATGGTCAACATTATGAAGAGGGATCAGTAACTAAAGAAAACTGCAACTCCTGGTAATAAATTTAAGTGGCACAGAACTGAGTTCTACTGTGTGTGTATGTTTTCTTCAAATAAAAGAAATATTTGTGAAACAAAGTATATATTTATGTACATATAGGCAGAATCATATGTCATAAGACATCATATACCTGTACCTTTGTATAAGCATATTTAATTTTAAGGGATTTTGAAAATTTAATCATAAATATCTTTTAACGTTTGAGGTTGATGTTCTTGACAATGGGTCTGTATCATACAACAGGTCTGCATTAAATGTACCTCTTAATTATAATATTCTGATACCCTACAGGCAAATTGTGTTTTTTGACCACAGTAACTGTATAAAAACAGGCTGCTTTAAAAGGACTAGCCTGCAGAAAGTTTCCAAATACAAGTACATTGAATCTACTGTCCAATTTGGCTTATGTTTTCAAACTTCAATGGATGTGTGATCATATCATTTGTTAATTGCCTGGAGTAGAGGATTACAGCATATTGAGTGGTAGCTAACATATGTTTTACAATTTATTTTTGCCAAGAATCAAATAACCATATGGCTAACATTAATCAAGAAATTATGTTTTATGCCTTAACAATGTATAACTCTTTTTAGTAATTGAAATGTACTTCATAAAGACCAAGCCATTTTTGTAATTGTCATATCTTTGCAGCACATGCTCAGGACAGCAATGGAAATGTTCCCAGCATGTATGCCTTGTTCGTCCAGAATTAATTGAACAGGTCAATAAAGGAGACTATGGGTGAGAGAAATCTTGCTTTATATGTTTCTTGGCACTGCCATTTACTATGCAGGTGTCAATGTATTGCTTGGTTTCTGTAAATGGTCATTGTTTAAAAAGAAAGAGTGGAAGAGAAATAGGAAGGGAGATAGAAAGCATGTAAAACTGGAATGCAAAGGTAAACATTAAATAATTAAAATGATCAAATAAGAAATCTAGAGCATAGCTGTAAATTGTCTAGGAAAGAGCAGTGTCATGGTGTAGGTAAGGGAAGTGCAGGGAAAGCTACTTTGGATAAGTATTTAGGCAAAATAAGGAAGTCAGCAAAATTCATGTATTCATACTAACTATCTCTCCCTCTGCTGCTGCCCTCACCAAGCCAATCACATGCTTAGCTATCATGGGTAGAATCTGATCTTAAAAGGATGATATTCAAATAACAAGCCAATCTAAATGATTTCACTGAAATGATGGGTATCTAGCCAATGTCACTTACAGTTGAATCAAAAGACAGATTGAGCTCCTTTACTTTGCTAGTACACAAAAGACAGGGATGATTGACACTGAAACATTGGCAATAACTGATGCTCTTATACAGATTGATGCTCTTAATTTTCATAGAGGAAATTAAGATGTAGGCACTGGCCTGGCGAGGTGGCTTATGCCTATAATCCCAGCACTTTGGGAGGCCAAGGTGGGTGGGTGGATCACTTGAGGCCAGGAGTTCAAAACCAGCCTGGACAACATAGTGAAAACCCATCTCTACTAAAAATACAGAAAAAATTAGTTGGGCATGGTGGTGCATGCTGGTAATCCCAGTTACTCGGGAGGCTGAAGCATGAGAATCACTGAAGTCCGGGAGGCAGAGGTTGCAGTGAGCCAAGATTGCGCCACTGCACTCCAGTGTGGGCATTGGGGGGTGAAACCCTGTCAAAAAAACAAAACAAAACAAAAAAACAAAAACAAAACAAACAAACAAAAAAACAAGAAACATAAAAAGATACAGGCGCCAACACTGGCTTTGATTATAGAACTGAAAGGAAGAGGAACAGGCCAGCTGGTATCTGTTTCAGGATTTCTCCACTGCCATTGATCGAATCTCAGTATACCCTTGATAACATCTTCTACATTTCTGGAAAAGATTTCACATAAAAAGATCTATTATCAAGCAATTAGAAAAGGGAAATAATCTGGAGATGTATTTTTATAAAATGGAAGTATAATCTCCTTCCACATATAACATGATGTTTCCCAGCATAATGGGGACACCAAATTTCAACATATTAAAAGTTTTTTCTTGGAACATACAAAACATAGAAAGTCACATTTGTTGATATTAATATCCTTAAACCATTCTCAGTTCCTCTGTGTGTGTGTGTGTGTGTTTGAGTTAAACCAATATTTTAGAAGATAACTTGATGACATTTTCAGTATTTCCAGGGAAAACCAAATATAATTTTCTGTGGCAAATCATATTTAAATTATTCAAAGAAGATGAGAGTATATGTCATCTTGAGAAATTGAATCAGATTCCTAAAAGGGTTCAAATGCTAGACCTAACTAACATACATTTCCAAGAAACCAAAATAGAGCAGCCTAGCTTTCCACTGTTAACAAGTACATGAGAAATCACAGTCTAAATTAATGTGGTGCACCTAGGAAAACACACTTAGGAGAACAGAGGTTGTTGGGAATGCTATTAGGTTGGTGCAAAAGTCCACCGTTACTTTTGCACCAACCTACTATCTTCCTTGGAAGGAAGAACTTTCTTTCCATGATCTATTTATTTTGAGCATGCCCTAGGGCTACTTAAAAGGCATGAGCTTTGCATTTTAGTAGCAAATATTAAAACATCACATAACTTTAAAAGAGTAGAAAGTGAAGTATAATTGGAGCAAAAGGAAACATACAAAAACCAAAGGAAAAAAGTTAAGTAAAAGGAGCAAGCTATAAAGACAAGAAATAAAACTAAAATTATTTACCAGGGCAAAAAAGGGGAGAAGTCTTTAAATTTAAAAGAAAGTTCTAATTCTCAGCTATTCTCTCTTCATGATGCTCAAATTGTTTTTATGTGTAAAAATATAATCATATTATATCATTCAATATTATTAAGTGCTTTTTAAAATAGTCTACATCAAATATGCAATCTTTGCCTTAAAATATTTCTTTCTCACATCTTGACAGTATTTTATATCCAAGTCTTTATTTATTCTATGTAATGTGCTTCAGTGCTTATTTATTCTCTGTATTATTTCTTAATGTAATCAGCTGATATTAATAAAACATATGTTCCACTGGTGGCACGGCTGAGGATACAAATAAATAATTTTGGCCTGGCGAAGTGGCTTATGCCTGTAATCCCAGCACTTTGGGAGGCCGAGGCAAGCAGATCACTTGAGGTCAGGAGTTTGAGACCAGCCTGGCCAACGTGGTGAAATCCCATCTCTACCAAAAGTACAAAAATTAGCCAGGTGTGATGGCACGGGCCTGTAGTCCCAGCTACTCATTAGGTGAAGGCACTAGAATTGCTTGAACCCAGGAGGTGAAGGTTGCAGTGAGCTGAGATCACGCCACTGGACTCCAGCCTGGGCCACAGAGTGAGATTCTGTCTCAAACAAAACAAAAAAACAAATAATTTCTATGTTAAGGGAATGTACCATCTACTTGAGGGGCCAAAACTGTCATACTTTTATAAAAGGATTTCTAATAATAGGGGAGAATAGAAGCTCTAAATTAGTGGCACAAGTAATAATCAGCAACTTAGTGGAATAAAGGGAGGTATATAAGTGTTTCAATCAACAGCTGCTGTATAACAAACCATTCCAGGATTCAGCATTTTAAAACCATAAGCTTTTCATCCTTTCACATCAGCAATTTGGAATAGGTTCAACTGAGGCTGTTTTGCTGCTCTCTTCTGGAATTACTCCTGTGTCAATAGAGCCTCAACTGGGGCTGAATTGTCTGTGATGGCCTTACGCTATGTCTTGTGGTTGGTGCGGGTTGTTGATTGGGCCACGTTTCTCCAGCAAGCTAGCTTTGGCTTCTTCTCATAATTATTATTCTAATGGGGCATATGTGGAAGTTGCCCCAGTCCTCCCTTAAAGCTTATGCTTGCAAGTTTCACGATATCAATTCTACCGCTTTCTATTGGGTAAAGCAAGTTACTAGGCCAGCCTACATTCAAAGGCTAGAGAAATAGATTCTTTCTTATGAACTCAAAATTTGGTCTACTTGATAAGTTGGCTTTCATTTTTCACTGTTTTCTCAAAACCAGCTCACCCCAAACTGCAGTGATTAACTTCTACCTATTCTTACTTACTGGCATCTTGCGCTATCTGCTCAACTTGAAAATTTGAAGTTAGTTTGGTTCTTCCTTCCTTTTACTCTCAGTCAGTAGATATTGCTAACTCCCACACTAAAAGTTTCTTTTAGATATTTACTTCTTCCATTCTAGACTATATTCTAATGCATTTCTTTATCAAGCCTAGTTTGAAATTACCTGACTTGTCTCTGTTTCCAGAAATTCTCAATGGTACTCCACTGCTTGTGAAACACAAGTATTGCCCTTAGCATAAATAACATGTTGGTCCAAAAGCTTTTTTACTACCTTATCTTTTATACCATTTTCAGCCCCTGTGTCCCTATCCTCTCTCCTAGTTTAAGCATTTAACTTATCTGTCATTCCCCAAACATGCCACCCAACTTCAAACCTGCATGCTTTGCTCAAGAGTTACCTTTACTTTAAACAAATGCTCTCTTCTTTCATATCTGGTCACCAAAGTCATTCTCATCCTTCCAGATAGAGAACTAAATTTGCTTTAGTAAAAAATTTGCCAACTCCTTCAGTTATGTTTGAATCTTTTGATCATATTTTGATATACTGCTAACAAATGACACACGCCAAAGTCACTTCTATCTTTGTAGTTTTTCTTAAGGTATAAGCTTCTTAAATGTAGAGAAGTTTATTCATATCTATGTTCTCCGTGTTTATCAGAGAATATGATAGATCAATTAAGAAAGCTCAATGAATGCTAAATTGGATTAAAATGAAACTTAGGAGTCTAGGTCAAGAAGGATGTTATAGGTTAGTCATACCTTTCACACTTTTTGAGCATATCTCACAGAAGAACATAAATTTTACTTTGTGATCTAGTACACACACATGTGCACAAGCATCAATACACACATACAGACACAGAGAGTTTATTATCTCAGTATTTGTAATAAACTCTACTATTTCCTATTATTTCTCCTATCTTCTATTTTATTTTCTTAAACTATCACCCTGCTCACCAAATTGAGTGCTCAGTTAAATAACCTACGAATGTCTCTGAACTGATGTTTGAAAACTACTAACATAGGGCAACAAAAACATACTTACTGATGTCACAATTTTGCCCAATTTTGCCCTGTTAGCCTTTTGAATTATACTACAATATCTCTTATATTCAGAGGTTCCCTTATTGAGATTGCGCTTTAAATTGTAGCTAAGTTTCTAAAGATTTTATGAACTAACAGATCTTATACAAATTAAAAGCATTAACTTGTGAGGTATATTATTAAAAATTAAGTTGTGTTTTCAACGATTCATAAGAGCCTATCACATTATAAACTATTTTGGTGATAAACATAGCAGGACAGGGTTTAAATTTGACATGAGTACTGAAAATATATTGACCTCAAGTGGTAGATAATTCAGAATAGGCAATGATTAAATTACTTGCATCTTTCTAACTTTTTATCCACTATCATCTAGTAAAAAATTTTGTTTGTCTTCAAATTTCAATATTAAATTTTGAAGAGGAAGTTTTTTTCTAATTAAGGGCATAAAATATGTCTCTACAAGAATATGCACTTTTGTTACTTAATTTCACATCAACTGATTTTTTTTATTATTAATAACTGAGCACTTAACACAAATGAACTCATTTAATATATAATAGAATATTTCAGTATCTAATTAATTAGTGCTGATGTCATTTTTAAAAATTATGACTATTTTGTCCTTCATTTTTCATGCATACTTTTTTACCTTGTAAATTTCTTTTCAAATCTAAATTTTAAAGAAAATGTATTAACCTATTTAATGTATAAGTACATTTCTGTATATTTAAGCTTCTTTCTAAGATGCATTTAATGGCATTTAAAGGAAACTGCATATATTGGCCTTATTAACACTTAATCCCTTTGTGGGATTATGTTCTTCATATGAATCATTAAAATACTTGAAATGGACCTTATTTAGGAAGAGTATCTCATACCCTTGATTATAAAATAATCAATAATGCATCATTATGTAAAGAATATCTAGCCTGTGATAATTCTCATATTGTGAGATTTGCTGCTACTGAATTTCAGAAATATAAAGGAACATGTATTTATAAAACTGATGTCACATAACCTGTATATATTTTTCTCTTTCATTTGTAAGGCAGATGGACAGCACAGAATTACAGCCAATTTTGGGGAATGACTTTAGAAGATGGTTTTAAATTTCGCCTTGGTACTTTGCCACCTAGTCCTATGCTCCTGAGCATGAATGAAATGACAGTAAGTGTTCCTTCTGATTCATGTATGTGCATGTATTTGTAAAAGTGTGTTTGTGTGTGCATTAAAAGCAATTATAAATCAGTAAAATAATGTTTTGAGCTTTCAGTCATAATTTTGTCACATAAATAAAAAACTCTTTCCCTAAATGGTTTTTAAACCCCTCAAAAGTTTCATATGGGCTTTGCAAGTTTACTGTTACCAATTAGACATAGTCTCCTTTAGGAATGATTGAGTGGGCTGGCAAGATGGCCGAATAAGAACAGCTCTGGTTGGCAGCTCCCATCGAGACCAACGTAGAAGGTGGGTGATTTCTGCATTACCAACTGAGGTGCCCAGTTCATCTCATTGGGACAGGTTAGACAGTGGGTGCAGCCCACGGAGGGTGAGCAGAAGCAGGGTAGGATGTCACCTCACTCAGGAAGAGCAAGGAGTCTGGGAACTCCCTCCCCTAGTCAAGGGAAGGCATGAGGGACTGTGCTGTGAGGGATGGTGCATTCTGGCCCAGATACTACGCTTTTCCCATGGTCTTTGCAATCTGCAGACCAGGAGATTCCCTCAGGTGCCTACACTAACAGGACCCTGGGTTTCAAGCACAAAACTGGGTGGCCATTCGGGCAGACACTGAGCTAGCTGCAGGAGTTTTTTTTTTCATAACCCAGTAGTGCCTGGAATGCCAGCAAGACAGAACCATTCACTCTCCTGGAAAGGGGGCTAATGCCAGGGAGCTGAGTGGTCTGGCTCAGCATATCCCACCCCCACAGAGCCCAGCAAACTAAGATCCACTGGCTTGACATTCTCACTGCCAGCACAGCAGTCTGAAGTTGACCTGGGACACTTGAGCTTGGTGGGGGGAGGGGCTTTGGCCATTACTGAGGCTTGAGTAGGTGGTTTTCGCCTTATAGTGTGAACAAAGCCACCTGGAAGTACAGACTGGGTGGAGCTCACCACAGCACAGCAAAGCCGCTGTAGCCAGATTGCCTCTCTAGATTCCTCCTCTCTGGGCAAGGCATCTTTGAAAGAAAGGCAGCAGCTCCAATCAGTGGCTTATAGATAAAACTCCCACCTCCCTGAGACAGAGCACCTAGGGGAAGGGGCAGCTGTGGGAGCAGCTTCAGCAGACTTAACTGTTCCTGCCTGCCAGATCTGAAGAGAGCAGTGGATATCCTAGCATGGATATCCTAGCATTGAGCTCTGTTAAGGGACAGTCTGCCTTCTCAAGTGGGTTCCTGATCCCCCCATGCCTCTTGACTGGGAGACACCTCCCAGTAGGGTTCGACAGACACCTAATACAGGAGAGCTCTGGCTGGCATCTGGTGGGTGCTGCTCTGGGATGAAGCTTCCAGAGTTAGGAGCAGGCAGCAATCTTTGCTGTTCTGAGGCCCCCGCTGGTGATACCCAGGCAACCAAGATCTGCAGTGGACCTCTAGCAAACTCCAGCAGACCTGCAGAAGAGGGGCCTGATGGGGTAGAAGCAAAACGAACAAACAGAAAGCAATAGCATCAACATCAAAAAAAGGACGCCCATGCAAAAACCCCATCCGAAGGTCACCAAAATCAAAGGCCAAAAGTAGGTAAATCCACAAAGATCAGGAAAAACCAGCAAAAAAAAGCTGAAAATTCCAAAAACCAGAATGCCTCTTCTTCTCCAAAGGATCACAACTCCTTGCAAGCAAGTGAACAAAATTGGACGGAGAATGAGTTTGACGAATTGGCAGAAGTAAGCTTCAGAAGGTGGATAATAACAAACTCCTCCGAGCTAAGGGAGCATGTTCTAACAATGTAAGGAAGCTAAGAACCTTGATAAAATATTACGGGAACTACTAACCAGAATAACCAGTTGAGAGAAGAACATAAATGACCTGACGGAGCTGAAAAAATACAACACAAGGACTTCATGAAGCATACACAAGTATCAATAGCCGATTCAATCAAGCAGAAGAAAGGATATCAGAGATTGAAGATCAACTTAATGAAATAAAGCATGAAGACAAGATTAGGGAAACATGAATGAAAAGGAACAAACAAAGCCTCCAAGAAATATGGGACTATGTGAAAAGACCACACCTACCTTTGGTTGGTGTACCTGAAAGTGACAGGGCGAATAGAACCAAGATGGAAAACACACTTCAGGATATTATCCAGGAACCCTTCCCCAACCTACCAAGACAGGCCAACATTCAAATTCAGGAAATACAGAGAACACCACAAAAATACTCCTCGAGAAGAGCAAGCCTGAGACACATAATCACTAGAATCACCAAGGTTAAAATGAAGGAAAAAATGTTAAGAACAGCCAGATAGAAAGATCAGATTACCCACAAAGGGAAGCCCATCAGACTAAGAGTGGATGTCTCTGCAGAAACCCTAAAAGCCAGAAGAGAGTGGGGGCCAATATTCAACATTCTTAAAGAAAAGAATTTTCAGCTCAGAATTTCATATCCAGACAAACTAACCTTCATAAACGAAGGAGAAATAAAATCCTTTACCGACAAGCAAATTCTCAGGGATTTAGTCAACACCAGGATTGCCTTACAAGAGGTCCTGAAGAAAGCACTAAATATAGAAAGGAAAAACTGGTACCAGCCACTGCAAAAACATACCAAAATTTAAAGACCATTGATACTATGAAGAAACTGCATCAACTAATGGGCAAAATAACCAGCTAGCATAATAATGTCAGGATAGAATTCACACACAACAATATTAACTTTAAATGTAAATGTGCTAAATTCCCCCAATTAAAAGACACAGACTGGCAAATTGGATAAAGTGTCAAGACCCAGCAGTGTGCTGTATTCAGGAGACCCATCTCACATGCAAAGACACACATAGGCTCAAAATAAAGTGATGGAGGAATATTTACCAAGTAAATGGAAAGAAAAAAAAGCACGGGTTGCAATCCTGATCTCTGATAAAGCAGAATTTAAACAAAGGAAGATCAAAAAAGACCAAGAAGGGCATTACATAATGGTAAGAGGATCAAGGCAACAAGAAGAACTAACGTGAATATGTATGCACCCAATACAGAAGCACCCAGATTCATAAAGCAAGTTCTTAAAGACCTACAAAGAGACTTAGACTGTCACATAATAATAGTTGAAGATTTTAACACCCCACTGTCAACATTAGACAAACCAACAAGACAGAAAATTAACAAGGAGATTCAGGACTTGAACTCAGTTCTGGACCAGGTGGACTTAATAGACATCTACAGAACTCTCCACCCCAAATCAACAGAATATACAATCTTCTCAGCACCACATAGCATTTATTCTAAAATTGAACACGTAATTGGAAGTAAAACACTCCTCGGCATATGCAAAAGAATGGAAATCATAACAGTCTATCAGATTTGAACTCAGGAATAAGAAACTCACTCAAAACTGCACAACTACATGGAAACTGAACAACTAATTCCTGAATGACTACTGGGTAAATAACAAAATTAAGGCAGAAATAAATAAGTTCTTTGAAACAAATGAGAACAAAGACACAATGTACCAGAATCCCTGGGACGCAGCTAAAGCAGTGTTTAGAGGGAAATTTATAGCATGTAATGCTCACTGGAGAAAATGAGAAAGATCTGAAACTGACACCCTAACATCACAATTAAAAGAACTAGAGAAGCAAGAGCAAACAAATTCAAAAGCTAGCAGAAGACAAGAAATAACTAAGATCAGAGCAGAACTGAAGGAGATAGAGACATGAAAAACCCTTCAAAACATCAATGAATACAGGAGCTGGTTTTTTGAAAAAACTAACAAAATAGATAGACCACTAGCCAGATTAATAAAGAAGAAAAGAGAGAAGAACAAAACAGACACAATAAAGGGTAAAGGGGATAACACCACTGTTACCACAGAAATACAAACTAGCATCAGAGAATACTATAAACACCTCTATGCAAATAAACTAGAAAATCTAGAAGAAATGGATGAATTCCTGGACACATACACCCTCCCAAGACTAAACCAGGAAGAAGTTGAATCCCTGCAAAGACCAATAACAAGTTCTGAAATTGAGGCAGTAATTAATAGCCTACCAACCAAAAAAAGTCTATGACTAGACGAATTCATAGCCAAATTATTCCCGAGGTACAAAGAGGAGCTGGCACCATTTCTTCTGAAACTATTCTAAACAATAGAAAAAGAGTGACTCCTCCCTAACTCATTTTATGAGGCCAGCATCATCTTGATAGCAAAACCTGGCAGAGACATGACAAAAAACGAAAATTTCAGGCCAATATCCCTGATGAACATTGATGTGAAAATCCTTAATAAAATATTGGCAAACTGAATCCAGCAGCACATTAAAAAGCTTATCCACCATGATGAAGTCAGCTTCATCCCTGGGATGCAAGTCTGGTTCAACATATCCAAATCTATAAATGTAATCCATCACATAAACAGAACCAACGACAAAAACCACATGATTATCTCAATAGATGCAGAAAAGACCTTCAATAAAACTCAACACTGCTTTATGCTAAAAACACTCAATAAACTAGGCATTGATGGAACATATCTCAAAATAATAAGAACTATTTATGACAAACCCACAGCCAGTATCATACTGAATGGGCAAAAGCTGGAAGTATTCCTTTTGAAAACCGGCCCAAGACAAGGATGCCCTCTCTCACCACTTTTATGCAACATGGTATTGGAAGTTCTGGTCAGGGCAATCAGGCAAGAGAACGAAATAAATTGTATTCATATCGGAAGAAAGGAAGTCAAATTGTCTCTGTTTGCAGATGACATAATTGCATATTCAGAAAACCGCATCGTTTCAGCCCCAAATCTCCTTCAGCTGATAAGCAACTTCAGCAAAGTCTTAGGATATAAAATCAATGTGAAAAAATCACAAGCATTCCTATACACCAATAATAGACAAACAGAGAGCCAAATGATGAGTGAACTCTCATTTACAATTGCTACACAGAGAATAAGATACCCGGGAATACAACCTACAGGGGATGTGAAGGATCTCTTCAAGGAGAACTACGAACCACTGCTCAAGAAAATAAGAGAAGACACAAACAAATGCAAAAACATTCCATACTCATATGCTCATGGATAGGAAGAATCAATATTGTGAAAATGACCATACTGCCCAAAGTAATTTATAGATTCCATGCTATTCCCATCAAGCTACTGTGGACTTTCTTCACAGAATTAGAAAATACTATTTTAAATTTTATATGGAATGAAAAGAGAGCCCATATAGCCAAGATAATCCTAAGCAAACAGAGCAAAGATGGAGGCATCACGCTACCTGACTTCAAACTATACTACAAGTCTACTGTAACTAAAACAGCATGGTACTTGTACTAAAACAGATATCTAGACCAATGGAACAGAACAAAGGCCTCAGAAATAACACCACACATTTACAACCAT
Organism: Nomascus leucogenys; assembly: GCF_006542625.1. NCBI lineage: Eukaryota > Metazoa > Chordata > Mammalia > Primates > Hylobatidae > Nomascus > Nomascus leucogenys. Next base: position 61,029,493 of record NC_044402.1, on the reverse strand, counting down.
CTGATCTTTGACAAACCTGACAAAAACAAGCAATAGGAAAAGGATTCCCTATTTAGTAAATGGTGCTGGGAAAACTGGCTAGCCATATGCAGAAAACTGAAACTGGACCCCTTACTTACACCTTATGCAAAAATTAACTCAAGATGAATTAAAGACTTGAACATAAGACCTAAAACCATAAAAGCTCTAGAAGAAAACCTAGGCAATACCATTCAGGACATAGGCACGGGCAAAGACTCCATGAATAAAACACCAAAAGCAATGGCAACAAAAGTCAAAATAGACAAATGGAATCTAATTAAACTAAGGAACTTCTGCACAGCAAAAGAAACTAACATCAGAGTGAACAGGCAACCTACAGAATGGAAGAAAATTTTTGCAGTCTATCCATCTGACAAAGGACTAATATCCAGAATCTACTAGGAACTTAAACAAATTTACAAGAAAAACAAACAACCCCATCAAAAAGTGGGCAAAGGATATGAACAGAAACTTCTCAAAATAAGATATTTATGCGGCCAACAAACATATGAAGAAAAGCTCATCATCACTGGTCATTAGAGAAACGCAAATCAAAACCACAGTGAGATACAATCTCATGCCAGTTAGAATGGCAATCATTAAAAAGTCAGGAAACAACAGATGCTGGAGAGGATGTGGAGAAATAGGAATGCTTTTTTACTGGTGATGGGAGTGTAAATTAGCTCAACCATTGTGGGAGGCAGTGGGGCAGTTCCTTAAGGATCTAGAACTAGAAATACCATTTGATCCAGCAGTCTCATTACTGGGTATATACCTAAAGGATTATAAATCATTCTACTATAAAGACACATGTACACATATGTTTATTGCAGCACCATTCACAATAGCAAAGACTTGGAACCAACCCAAATGCCCATCAATAATGGACTGGATAAAGAAAATGTGGCACATATACACGATGGAATACTATGCAGCCATAAAAAAGGATGAGTTCATGTCTTTTGCAGGGACATGGATGAAGCTGGAAACCATCATTCTCAGCAAACTAACACAGGAACAGAAAACCAAACACCGCACGTTCTCACTCATAAGCAGGAGTTGAACAATAAGAACATATGGGCACAGGGAGGGGAACATCATGCACTGGGGCCTGTCAGGGGATTGCGGGCTAGGGGAGGGATATCATTAGGAGAAATATCTAATGTAGACGATGGGTTGATGGGTACAGCAAACCACCATGGCACATGCATACCTATGTAACAAACCTGCACGTTCTACACATGTATCCCAGAACTTAAAGTATAATAATAAAAAATAAATAAAATAAAATAAAATTGATAATCCAGAAAAAGAATAATTGAGTGTTCATTTACATTGCTAATGATTTCACACAAATATGAATTTCGGATTACTGGTTATTCAGTGTGCCACTACTTCAGCAAGTCATTGTTCTAATTTTTCTTTTTTACCTAAACACAGTTATTTTGTCCTGTCTATAGGAATATCCATTATCATATTAGAATAAAATAAATGTTAGTATCTTCAGACATATATGCCTTGATGGTTAGTAAAGGCTGATCCTCAAAAATCCTCAAGATTTCTGTTAAAAGGATATCTTCAAATTTTGCCTGATGACCTGGCAAACTCCTTTGTAAAATTACCTCAAGTTTTCTAACATTCTTATGCTTTGAACTATCATATTGGTTTTTCCCTTTCATTTTTAAGAGGTGTTATCATCTGCTAATAGGTATCTTGCACAAAGAAGTTTCTACCAGTCTTGTTATTACAAATCTCTTACTAACAAATCTGCCGTGTTACCACCCAATGTGTGGTGTTCTCCAGGCACACAGACTTTCCAGTTGAGATGTTGATTGTATTCAAGGCCTGTTATGAACGCCCAGGGCAGAGTGGTGCTTCCAGGTTGCTGGAGTGTAGCCTCTCCACTCTCCAATGAAGACATCCAGTCTCAGCTGCCTAGAAGCTCTCAGCATCTTTAGTAAGCAAGATTGTTGTTTGCTGTTGGATGAGTTGTAAATGCACGGGTTTCTCTTCAAATGTTTAATGTACTTTGCTTTTGAGTGATGTAATCACCTGAGTTTTTGTTCCAATTCAAATTCCAGTAACAGGGCCCTCTAAGTTATAACTAGTATCAGAGAAGATAATAACAGACGTTTATGAAGTAGTTGTGTGTTAAAGCACTTACAGTTTCATACATGATCTCATTTAATTTTCCCAGCAGCATGATGTAGTGGATACTATCATTACTCACATTTTAAAGACAGGCAAATTGAGGTCGAGAAGTTAAGTCAAGCCGAGATTGAGAGAGGTTAAAAGCCACCATAGAATTATTTATATTCATAGACAGGCCATCTAAAAAATCATTTCCCCTTAGTAGAGTTCCTGAATTGGGCCAACGCTAATTGGAACTCTACTAACTCTACTTACTCCAGTTAGTCAAGTTCCAATATAGCGTTGGCCAATTCAGGTTCAAAGTAGTAAAAAGACTTTTAATCTCTTAACCAAAGCTAACTTTCTGAAATGTTCAGCTTTGATATACTTTTGGGTCTCCCCTACAATCGTTAAGATTTAAATCTTTAGAGATGTGGCTCTGATTTATGGTTTTGAGTGACCTAACTGTATGATCAACAGAAAAAGAGTTTTTTTTTGTTTTATTTCTCATTTTTGTTCCCCTCAGTGAGAAAAAATAGTAGACAGCATTATTTAAGAAAAGAGGACAGACCTTTATAAGGTTTGCTCTTTCACTTGCTTTTATTGGGGGCCACGGTGGGCCACACACTCACTTATGTGTCTCTATATATTTCCTGAAAATTATTTCTAACATATCCTTTATAAACAAATTTCTGCAGCTTGGAATATTTTATGTTCTAGAGAAAATGAGTTACATTTCTTTCCCAAGTTTCCACTCACCATAGAAAAAAAACGAAATTTAGTTCAAAATCATTTCCTGGCTCCTGGGGATTTGTTTGCATAAAAGTCACTCTGGTGATATTTAAATTAAAACTCTTAATGATGAGTTGGGAAGAATTTAAATTACCTAGTGCTTTGAATTATTGTAATAAGTTGCAACACCTGGAATTGCCAAGTAATTCCAGGAAAGCAATAAGAGAAATTCAGCTGAACCAGTAAGAGTTCTATTACACTTATGATGTAAGTCAAGGAAATGCATCTTATTTCTAGGGCATAGTAGCTGGGACTACATTTCTGAGTGTTAGAGAGGTTTTAATATGTGGGCAGGTAGAATAGAATCAGAAATAACAGCAAGTGTTCCTAGGAAGAACATGAAGTAAGTATGAACTGAGTTGAACTGGAAGCTTTGGAAAGCTATAGCTACTAGTTAGTTTTATAGCTAGTTCTTAGTCTGTTGACTACATAGAAAAACCCACTATGTGATATCAAATTCCCTCCAACTACAGTGACAATGAATTTCTTTTTGTGGAAATTCTTCTCGATTACTGGTGCACTCCCCTCACCGCCCCACACACATTTCCCCAACTTTTAAAAAATCATTTTCAACATATGGTAGACTATACATACAGCCAGGGTGGGCAGTAGCCAAAAGTGGTCTGATTTCAAGCATGCTGAAAATTTCCATGCACCTCCTTCCATAAACATCTCCTTGGCCATATTGCTTGGGTGAGAGTTTAGATTCGGGAAATGATTTTCCCTGGATGGGAAACATAAGCCATGAGTCATCCTGAATTCCTGGGAAAGCTCTTTCTTTCCCTGGCTGGTTTCCTGGCTTCATTCCTTAGCTTAAGTCATTATTCCCGCAATGTGTCTAGTGGCTCCTTCACTTATTACCTCAGTCTCCTTCTGCACAAAATGACAATGGTGGTAGTATCTAGCTCGTAGGGTTGCATAAGTCCCATGAAATACTGGATAAGAAATGCTTAGCACAGTACTTGGTATATAGTAAAGTATTAAATAAATGTTATTGTGTCATATATAAAGGTGTTCTTTCTCGCTTGTATTGACTTTGGGAGAATAGCAGAGTTCGGAGGCAAGTTAATGTTATAAGGACTAAGTTATTAAAACCTTCATTATTTGGAGCATTTTCTTTTATAAAGAAAGGTGTAGGCCTGATTTATTGACTCTGATAGAGTTTATATATTTCTGGTGAACTGAGAGTTCTATGACGCTCTTATATCAAATCAAATCAACTTTGTACCTGATTGTTTTTCCAGACATAATGTGCAAGTGCTTGTGAATTTGGGAGATAGCACCAAGAAGCTTCACTGTGTTCTATCTTATTACAAATATTAAAAATAGGCCGGGCGCGGTGGCTCACGCTTGTAATCCCAGCACTTTGGGAGGCCGAGGCGGGCGGGGCGGATCAAGAGGTCAGGAGATCGAGACCACGGCGAAACCCCGTCTCTACTAAAAATACAAAAAATTAGCCGGGCGTGGTGGCGGGCGCCTGTAGTCCCAGCTACTCGGGGGGCTGAGGCAGGAGAATGGCGTGAACCCGGGAGGCGGAGCTTGCAGTGAGCCGAGATTGCGCCACTGCACTCCAGTCCAGCCTGGGCGACAGAGCCAGACTCTGTCTCAATAAAAAAAAAAAAAAAATTAAAAATATTTTGAAAAAATACTATTTTCACATAGAAATGTGAAAATTAAGAGTTCATTTGTATGCTTGGCTCCATTAAAATTTGTTTCTTTAGCAATTTTGAAATTATTTTATTTCCCAAGGAGACTAATTAGGCTACTAAAGCTATTACAGGTAAGTATTATGTCTAAGGGGGGACTATTTGGAAACAATTAAAATATTAAGAAGGCTAGTACGGCATTTAAAACCTGTTGGTGTACTGTATTACATAATATCAGATTGCTGTAAGTACAATATTCTAAAATTGTTTGAGTCAAACTCATAGCTAACCAGAACAGCATCCTTTCTCAGTCATCCAATATATATTAATATGTTGGCATTAACTAACAAAGAAAAAAATGTTATACTTTCTGTAGTATGTTGGAAGTTAAAGTAAAATAATACTTTATTTATTTTATAATAAAAATCTTTAAAGCCAATGATTTTTGAGGTGAGAAATGGAAAATTTTTTTAATCATCTGGATACTTTATTATTCTCTAGATAACACATAGCAGTTCATAGACTGGATTTTTTTCTCTAGTCATTAGTAATAATATGAGGATTTTTTTCCTTTCAGAAATATATTTCAGTGACAGCCAAGTACTGAGGCATGAGAAATATCTTTGAAAATCTTAAAGTAATTTTCCAAGTTTAGTTTTTACTGTTCATGGGATTTGAATTTTATTTTATTTTATTTTTTATATTTATTTATTTATTTATTTATTTATTTATTTATTTTGAGACAGGGTCTTGCTCTGTTGCCCATACTGGCATGCAGTGCTGCTATCTCTGCTTCCTGCAACCTCTGCCTCCTGAGTTCAAACAATTCTCCTTGCCTCAGCCTCCTGAGTAGCTGGGATTACAGGCACCTGCCACCAAGCCCGGCTAATCTTTGTATTTTTAGTAGAGACAGGGTTTTGCCATGTTGGCCAGGCTGCTCTTGAACTGCTGCCCTCAGGTAATCCACCCGCTTCGGCCTCCCAAAATGTTGGGATTACAGGTGTGAGCCATCGTGCCAGGCTGGGATTTGAAATTTTTGATTTGACTAGGAATAACCCTGTCTGAACAAACATCTCCTACTTGATTGCAATACCATATGTCACCCTTATAAAAAGAAGCCTCTGTAGAAACCAAAATGTTGAGTATAAAAGGGAAAAACACAGTTATATACTTTTTATAATATTAAGCAATAATGACCATTTTCTCCATAAAATTCATGTTTAGCTCCCACACACACGAACGTAAGGCAAATGGCATCAGGCTTCTGGAATACAGGAAGGGCTGATGGTGCCGTAGAAGAGGGGAAGAGAGGCAGGGCCAGATGTTACGGTGGAGTCTGTGTTTGTATATGTTTCCTTCAGCTCATCTCAGAATTTTTTCATCCATGTAGGGAAAAGCCGAGAACAGAGTAGGATAATAGTTGTTCTTGCTGTCGCTGAAATAAGAATTTTAAAATTCAAAGAGCGTCAAACTTGTGTTTCTTTCTTCTTACTATTTCTGCCTCTATCAGAATGGAACCTCACACCCTTTGGTAAACTTTAGAAAATATACACCTGGCCTCACTCCTTATTCACCTGCACTTGTAGCAGAATGAATGTCTTATCTCTCAAATCAATTTTCAGGTTTCAATGTGATATTTCTGCACTAGTCACAGTCTGATGTATAACACTGTGGTAAAATTGAATATGGCTTGAACACAGTGGGACCTAATTGATAACTGCAGGACAAATCTTCAAAAACAAATGTAAAAATTTATTATTTTCTTCTCTATGAATAAATATTTTAGGCTGTTAAAAAGTAGATTTCTAAAGTCATTTTGTGTGTTCATAGTACAGGCACGTACTCTCTGGCCTCTCCATGTCTGGGTCTGTCTTGACCTAAAGTATGTTCCATAAAACACTAGTTCGGTGAGGAGGAGTAGCTTATGCCTGTAATCTCAGCACTTTGGGAGGCCAAGGTGGGCGGATCACAAGGTCAGGAGATCGAGACCATCCTAGCTAACACGGTGAAACCCCATCTCTATTAAAAATACGAAGAAAAATTAGCTGGGTGTGGTGGCACACACCTGTAGTCCCAGCTACTAGGGAGGCTGAGGCAGGAGAATCGTTTGAACCCGGGAGACAGAGCTTGCAGTGAGCCTAGATCCCGCCACTGCACTCCTGGGTGACAGAGCAAGACTCTGTCTCAAAAAAAAAAAAAAAAAAAAAAAAAAAAGACTAGTTCATTGATCTGCTTCACAATAAAAATGATATGAAGTAAATGAAATAAAATAAAATATTTTGCATTGGACCAAATCCTGAACATTTAACATCATGAACATTATTATCATGTTTTCAAGCTCACATACATTAGCAGTTTGTAAAAAATATACTGCAGAGAAGACAAAAATCTAATTTTCAAAACCAGTGTTTCTCAGAACTATTTTATTAACTCCTTTTGTAATTACCTATTAAAATTCCTCAGAACTAGTGTTCTAAGGAACTCATTTAAGGAAATATCACAGTTCATCCATTTTCAGATGCATATTTTTTTTCACCCGTTAACACCTCTGAAATTGAGATGCTTTCTTACATTTGATGATGCCTTGGGTTCAATGAAATACGACATTGTCCTAGCAACTTTAATGGCAATTGTGTGTGCTGTTTTAGTTATGATTAGGCTCAGCTGAGAGTGACAAAAATTCAAAATGACGGTTGCTTAAATAAGATAGAAACTGATTTCTCACCAGTAAATCTGGAAGTGGGTAGCCCTGTGCTGGAATTGTACTCTATGGTGTTGGATACCCACACTTCATTCTTCTTGTTGCTCCATTGCCCAGCACCTTTATTTCCAAGGTCATATAATGGTTCAACGGGACTACTCTATGTCCCTCTGTAATGCCTACATTTCTGCCAGCAGAAAAATACAAAAGATCAAGACAAAGGAGTAAAAGTCAAGTGGCAGCTGTCTCTTAAGGAAAGATCTCAGAAGCTGCCAAATGATACTTCTCCTTACATTCCATAGGGTGGAACTTAGTGATACCAGCCTGGGTAGGCGGGTTGAGGGGGGTGCGTGGAGGGGCTGGGAAGTGAGCAATTACTGTACATATTGATCTTTTTAAGAAGTCATTAAAAGATTACTCTATTATAAAAAAACTAGAGACTTATCAAAGGATACCTCTTTTAAAGGTAAGGCACAAAGACAAATATTGTTGAAGATGAGAAATTCATTTAGCCATTAGCAACTAGAAAATTAGCCCTTTCATCCCCAGTATCAAATAGTTCCGAAATTTCTTGGTATTCATGACCACTGACCTTAGATTGTAAAGGTCATAACAGAATTTCATTCTCTATTGCTTCATTTGGTTCTCAGGTCACTATAAGCATCCAAGTTTAAATGGGTGGGGGGAAGTACAACTAAAAATATAGGGCTGATGCACACAGAGGATATTGTGTAGATACAGACTCAATTGTAAGAATGTCTAGAATTTATTCTGAGGTTCCTGAGAAAATTGATCAGTTTGTTTCAAGCTATGCTATAATTACATTTTCACCACTATTTTTTTTCTTTATTATTATTATTACACTTTAAGTTTTAGGGTACATGTGCACAATGTGCAGGTTTGTTACATATGTATCCATGTGCCATGTTGATTTCCTGCACCCATTAACTCGTCATTTAGCATTAGGTATATCTCCTAATGCTGTCCTTTCCCCCTCCCCCCACCCCACAACAGTCCCCAGAGTGTGATGTTCCCCTTCCTGTGTCCATGTGTTCTCATTGTTCAATTCTCACCTATGAGTGAGAACATGCGGTGTTTGGTTTTTTGTCCTTGTGATAGTTTACTGAGAATGATGGTTTCCAGTTTCATCCATGTCCCTACAAAGGACATGAACTCATCCTTTTTTATGGCTGCATAGTATTCCATGGTGTATATGTGCCACATTTTCTTAATCCAGTCTATCATTGTTGGACATTTGGGTTGGTTCCAAGTCTTTGCTATTGTGAATAGTGCCGCAATAAACATACATGTGCATGTGTCTTTATAGCAGCATGATTTATAATTCTTTGGGTATATACCCAGTAATGGGATGGCTGGGTCAAATGGTATTTCTAGGTCTAGATCCCTGAGGAATCGCCACACTGACTTCCACAATGGTTGAACTAGTTTACAGTCCCACCAACAGTGTAAAAGTGTTCCTATTTCTCCACATCCTCTCTAGCACCTGTTGTTTCCTGACTTTTTAATGATGGCCATTCTAACTGGTGTGAGATGGTATCTCATTGTGGTTTTGATTTGCATTTCTCTGATGGCCAGTGATAATGAGCATTTTTTCATGTGTTTTTTGGCTGCACACATGTCTTCTTTTGAGAATGTCTGTTCACGTCTTTTGCCCACTTTTTGATGAGGTTGTTTTTTTCTTGTAAATTTGTTTGAGTTCATTGTAGATTCTGGATATTAGCCCTTTGTCAGATGAGTAGGTTGCGAAAATTTTCTCCCATTTTGTAGGTTGCCTGTTCACTCTGATGGTAGTTTCTTTTGCTGTGCAGAAGCTCTTTAGTTTAATTAGATCCCATTTGTCAATTTTGACTTTTGTTGCCATTGCTTTTGATGTTTTAGACATGAAGTCCTTGCCCATGCTTATGTCCTGAATGGTATTGCCTAGGTTTTCTTCCAGGGTTTTTATGGTTTTAGTTCTAAAATGTAAGTCTTTAATCCATCTTGAATTAATTTTTGTATAAGGTGTAAGGAAGGGATCCAGTTTCAGCTTTCCAATATGGCTAGCCAGTATCCCAGCACCATTTATTAAATAGGGAATCCTTTCCCCATTGCTTGTTTTTGTCAGGTTTGTCAAAGATCAGATAGTTGTAGATATGTGGCATTATTTCTGAGGGCTCTGTTCTGTTCCATTGATCTATGTCTCTGTTTTGGTACCAGTATCATGCTGTATGGGTTACTGTAGCCTTGTAGTATAGTTTGAAGTCAGGTAGCATGATGCCTCCAGCTTTGTTCTTTTGGCTTAGGATTGACTTGGTGATGCAGGCTCTTTTTTGGTTCCATGTGAACTTTAAAGTAGTTTTTTCCAATTCTGCGAAGAAAGTCATTGGTAGCTTGATGGGGATGGCATTGAATCTGTAAATTACCTTGGACAGTATGGCCATTTTCACGATATTGATTCTTCCAACCCATGAGCATGGAATGTTCTTCCATTTGTTTGTATCCTCTTTTATTTCATTGAGCAGTGGTTTGTAGTTCTCCTTGAAGAGGTCCTTCATGTCCCTTGTAAATTGGATTCCTAGGTATTTTATTCTCTTTGAAGCGATTGTGAATGGGAGTTCACTCATGATTTGGCTCTCTGTTTGTCTGTTATTGGTGTACAAGACTGCTTGTGATTTTTGTACAATGATTTTGTATCCTGAGACTTTGCTGAAGTTGCTTATCAGCTTGAGGAGATTTTGGGCTGAGACAATGGGGTTTTCTAGATATACAATCATGTCATCTGCAAACAGGGACAGTTTGATTTCCTCTTTTCCTAATTGAATACCCTTTATTTCCTTCTCCTGCCTGATTGCCCTGGCCAGAACTTCCAACACTGTGTTGAATAGGAGTGGTGAGAGAGGGCATCTCTGTCTTGTGCCAGTTTTCAAAGGGAATGCTTCCAGTTTTTGCCCATTCAGTATGATATTGGCTGTGGGTTTGTCATAGATAGCTCTTATTATTTTGAGATATGTCCCATCAATACCTAATTTATTGAGAGTTTTTAGCACGAAGAGTTGTTGAATTTTGTCAAAGGCCTTTTCTGTATCTATTGAGATAATCATGTGGTTTTTGTCTTTGGTTCTCTTTATATGCTGGATTACATTTATTGATTTGCATATGTTGAACCAGCCTTGCATCCCAGGGATGAAGCCCACTTGATCATGGTGGATAAGCTTTTTGATGTGCTGCTGGATTCGGTTTGCCAGTATTTTATTGAGGATTTTTGCATCAATGTTCATCAAGGATATTGGTCTGAAATTCTCTTTTTTGGTTGTGTCTCTGCCAGGCTTTGGTATCAGGACGATGCTGGCCTCATAAAATGTGTTAGGGAGGATTCCCTATTTTTCTATTGATTGGAATAGTTTCAGAAGGAATGGTACCAGTTCCTCCTTGTACCTCTGGTAGAATTCGGCTATGAATCCATCAGGTCCTGGACTCTTTTTGGTTGGTAAGCTATTGATTATTGCCACAATTTCAGAGCCTGTTATTGGTCTATTCAGAGATTCAACTTCTTCCTGGTTTAGTCTTGGGAGGGTGTATGTGTTGAGGAATTTATCCATTTCTTGTAGATTTTCTAGTTTGTTTGCGTAGAGGTGTTTGTAGTATTCTCTGATGGTAGATTGTATTTCTGTGGGATCGGTGGTGATATCCCCTTTATCATTTTTTGTTGCATCCATTTGATTCTTCTCCCTTTTCTTCTTTATTAGTCTTGCTAGCGGTCTATCAATTTTGTTGATCTTTTCAAAAAACCAGCTCCTGGATTCATTAATTTTTTGAAGGGTTTTTTATGTCTCTATTTCCTTCAGTTCTGCTCTGATTTTGGTTATTTCTTGCCTTCTGCTAGCTTTTGAATGTGTTTGCTCTTGCTTTTCTAGTTCTTTTAATTGTGATGTTAGGGTGTCAATTTTGGATTTTTCCTGCTTTCTCTTGTGGGCATTTAGTGCTATAAATTTCCCTCTACACACTGCTTTGAATGTGTCCCAGAGATTCTGATATGTTGTGTCTTTGTTCTCAGTGGTTTCAAAGAACATATTTATTTCTGCCTTCATTTCATTATGTACCCAGTAGTGATTCAAGAGTAGGTTGTTCTGTTTCCATGTAGTTGAGCAGTTTTGAGTGAGTTTCTTAATCCTGAGTTCTAGCTTGATTGCACTGTGGTCTGAGAGACAGTTTGTTATAATTTCTGTTCTTTTACATTTGCTGAGGAGAGCTTTACTTCCAACTATGTGGTCAATTTTGGAATAGGTGTGGTGTGGTGCTGAAAAAAATGTATATTCTGTTGATTTGGGGTGGAGAGTTCTGTAGATGCCTATTAGGTCCGCTTGGTGCAGAGCTGAGTTCAATTTCTGGGTATCCTTGTTAACTTTCTGTCTCGTTGATCTGTCTAATGTTGACAGTGGGGTGTTAAAATCTCCCATTATTGTTGTGTGGGAGTCTAAGTCTCTTTGTAGGTCACGCAGGACTTGCTTTATGAATCTGGGTGCTCCTGTGTTGGGTGCATATATATTTAGGATAGTTAGCTCTTCTTGTTGAATTGATCCCTTTACCATTATGTAATGGCCTTCTTTGTCTCTTTTGATCTTTGTTGGTTTAAAGTCTATTTTATCAGAGACTAGGATTGCAACCCCTGTCTTTTTTTGTTTTCCATTTGCTTGGTAGATCTTCCTCCATCCCTTTATTTTGAGTCTATGTGTGTCTCTGCACGTCAGATGGGTTTCCTGAATACAGCACACTGATGGGTCTTGACAGGATCAAATTCACACATAACAATATTAACTTTAAATGTAAATGGGCTAAATGCTCCCATTAAAAGACACAGACTGGCAAATTGGATAAGGAGTCAAGATCCACCACTCTTTTAGAGATTTTAATTTAATTAAATGCAAATGTTATGCAATTCACCAGTGTTTATTGTTGTATCTAATTCTCATATTTGCCCACAATATCTTTAATTTCTAATTTTTAAATGGAAATACTGAAGCAGGGAGACTGTTCACACTGAACGTCAAATTTGGCTAATACCGATTTGGAAATATAGTTAGATCCTGATTAAAATGTTTTTCAACATTACAATGAAAAGAATTAAGCATATCTATATGAAATCCTATAAGTCTTTCTTAGAAATGAATTTCTATCCACTTAAGCCAGTGTCGTTTTGGAATTTCTGTCACTATCAGCTGATCTTCTTGATCCTTTTGCTTTATTAAGTAAAAAAAAAAAATTAAAAACAAATGTATGATTCATTAAAGCCAAACTTCTATTACCAATTCCTAACAGCCATTATTCTGTGATGCTTACCTTTATTTATAAACTCTAAACAATTTACTTTACAGAGGAATACAGTAATTATGAAATAATGAAATATAAAATTTTCTGTGGTTTTATAATATCAGATTAACTGATATCATGAGGCAAATAAAAAATATGTGCCTGCTACTCCTCAAATCCTATGAGCTCATTTTTAGTAAAAGCAGTAATAAATAAATGGTAAAAATCTTGAAAATCCAAAAGATGATCTTCATAAATTGATCTAGCTTAGTGGATTTCTAAATAAGTTTTTAATAAAAATGTTATTTTGCCTGTTGTTTCAGTATTGCCTTGTCTTATTGAGATGTATTCACCATTTATATTTTTTCATTTTTAAAGAATAAATCATAAAAGCGACAAATGCATGCTGGTATTATAATTTAACTTAAAGTGCCTATGGAAGAAGATGTACTTTTACTTGATAGATATGTATTTCATTATTATTATTAAATATTTATTGAGTATCTCCCATATGCAAAGCACTCTGGTAGGCTTTCAAATGTGCAGGTCAATTTCTAAATAAACCAACCCTGCTGAATTGTGTTTAAAGTAATAGTTATATGTTTATTCTATCAGTAGAGTAGAAGGAACATATCCTAGCTTTGTCATTAAATTGAAATTTTAAAGTGATAAAATAACAATTGATGCTCCACCTATTTTTCTGAAAACATAAGGCAACTTAGTATTATACATGCTTAAAGGCACACTGACAAACCAATAATACAAAATTGAAGGGTATGAGTTTTAAGATATGTATATTTCTGCCCCAGCTAGGAAGGCACCTTTCAAAAGTGAGTCTGTATCTCTCAAATTATCTACCCAGAGCAATAAATGTATTCTGCCCCAACCCTAAGATTCTGCAATGCAGTCCATCTAATGCCATCAAAACCCCCAAATCACTTAGCTTTCTATGACACCATCTTTGAAGTTATCATGCAAGCACTTCACAATGATCTGCTTGATGTTTTTGGCACTTTCTTCCATCATCGAAATAGCAGTAATGGACCTCAGGATATAATAACTTTCTCATCAGGTGGTAATAGTTTTCTAAGTCAAAACTGAACTCCCCTATTAAAATACAAATTTATAAATTATTTTGCATGAAAACCTCTTATAGCAGACGTGCAAATTCTAAACTTTCCTTGTTTTAGTCTTGGAAGCTATTATGTATTTATCAGGAGGAATTTTTTTTTTTTTGCAAGATACCAACCAGATCAGTAATATGACTGGTTCAAACCATAATCATAAAACTTTTAAATTGGTAAAAATTTTTAACACTTTACTTCTGCTGCAAATTAGCCATATATTTCTGATAAAGCAGGGAAACAATAGAAATGAGGCAAGTTAAGAATTTTGAAGCCTGAGTGTAGTCCTAGGAGCATTTCTTGTTTAGCTGAGGCACTCAACATGTCTTTTAACTGTTAAAAGTTAGTTTTCTCATTCATAAAAAAGAGCTAATAATATTTGTCCCTGAGTATATCACATAGGAATGTTGAGAAGACAAAATAAAATAATGAGTATTAAAACATTAAAACACTTTCAAAACTTTAAAGAACGCTCGGAAATGATTGGTTTTGTGTGTGTGTGTGTGTGTGTGAACATATATACACAGCTGATGAAAAATTAATCAACAAATCGTTATTTGGTTTAAGCCTGATTATTTTTGGAAGTGAAAGTCATCTCTTCAGAAAAGTTTGGGAAATAACAGGTTATTGTGTTCTAGATTTTCTTTGAATGAAATGAACACAACAAGTTTCATACAATTTAATTGGCTTCTTGGAAAGATGGCAGCCAAAACAGACTTTGTCAGGGCTTTAACCTGGGCTCTTAAGACGTCATAGTTTTGCACAGTTGCTCTTACACATTTCCTGAAGTCTTTTTTTTTTTTTTTGAGATGGAGTCTTGCCCTGTCACCCAGGCTGGAGTGCAATGGCACGAACTCGGCTCACTGCAACCTCCTTCAACCTCTGCCTCCCAGGTTCAAGTGATTCTCCCACCTGAGCCTCCTGAGTAGCTGTGATTACAGGTGCCTGCCACCACGCCCGGCTAATTTTTTGTATTTTTTGTAAAGACGGGTTTTCACTATGTTGGCCAGGCTGGTCTTGAACTCCTGACCTTGTGATTCACCCGTCTCGGCCTCCCAAAGTGCCGGGATCACAGGCATGAGCCGCCGTGCCCAACCCTGAAGTCCTTTTTAGTCTTCAAGTATTTTATAAATATCAACCAATTCATCCCAGTTGTATTTCCTAATAGCTGGTGTAAAATTGATGTGTTCCTTGGGGCTCTATACACATACAATACATAATTGTCATAAATGCACCCTTTCAAAATTAATTTCATCTCAGAATCACATACACTCTTTAAAATAGGAGAGACAGGGAAGTAAATGTTCTTTATGAGGACAAATTTGAGTAACACCACGTGGTCTTCCTGTGGATGAAGAAAACTCTGATTCAAGGTGATAGAAACATTGGCTGATATTATTGCACTGTGCAGTAACTCAGTAAAACCGTTCTACGTATTTTTCTCATGACTTTGTATTAGGTTATGAGTCCCCATATTGAATTGTCATTTTTAACCATAGAGTGAAATATAAATCCCACATAGCTATAGTTCATCTGGAAACTTGGATGTATAAAGTAATTTAAAAAATAATTATAACTTTATAAAAGGGCATGACATTTTCCTATTGAGACATATTTGAGAAAATCTCATACATGTACCTCTTCTTCCTCTTTAGGCTTCTTTACCTGCAACAACTGATCTTCCAGAGTTTTTTGTTGCTTCTTATAAATGGCCTGGATGGACTCATGGCCCATTGGATCAAAAAAATTGTGCTGCATCCTGGGCATTTTCCACTGCAAGTAATAAAGCCATTTTAATTCCTTCCTTATAAACTACTACTTTTGGCTCCAGAGACTGACAGAATAATTAAATGATTTTAACAATTAGAATATTTAAATATTAGCATATGATCAAATAAAATCTCATTATGACTGAAGAAAGTAACCTGAAGATTATATAAAAAATCCATTTTTAGTCTAAAAGTTTTTATTTTTAGGGTGCAATTTTAAATAGAGAGTGAATCAAAAGAGTGACAAAATAAAGTTACTAAAATGTGTTTGTCTATTCAGATTTAAGGCCAGATAATAAAAAAGGATCAAGGTTCTTCTTCATTCATATATTATTTATAATTCTAATATACATATAGACACACCCACATAATCCTCATATTCTTTACTCTTTATGCATTTTGCAAAAACAGTTATTAATCTAATTTGGTGTAAAGTAAGACTTAAAACCTAAATAATAATGGATCAAATGGATTTTATTTCATTTTAAATAAATAGAAGCAAATATATAAGTTCTGACTCAAAAGTAATGTGACTGATCTTTTAATAAGAATAGCTTCCAAATTAAGTCTACTGTTACTCAAAAAGTATAAGCAATGACTCTTTTATAGTTACTTTCATATAAATTCACAAATCCAATAAATTAGTTACAGGCTAACCCTCAAATTAGGTCCCCAAAATTATCCTCAAAGGAGTGTTGAATATATTTCAGCAATTAAATGAAACCTAACATGATGATGATTGGCTGTCATTCAATTATCTTCATAAAACCATGCTCTAGGGTTTGCAGGTAATTTCAACAGTGTTCAAAGACAGTTTAAAGCCATTGAAGGATTGTGAATAAGTACATAGGCTCTTCGAGAAGCCAGCTCTGAAAGGCGGCATATCCTGGGACAGAGAAATGCTGACATCTTTGTCTAAATATCATTGCTCCATGGTATCAATCAGACAACTCCAGAAATGCCTTTGTTAGAATCATAATGGTAGCCAAGCTCACCCCAAGTGGCTACATTTGTTAATTCACTGCTGCTTACACCCCCTCTCTGGCTATCTTATGCTGTCCTTGATGTGTCAGGGACCCACATGGAGACCTTTCTGAGCTAAAATTTGTTTGTCTATTGATAGATAAGACCAGGTAATAAAAAGAAGATTAAGGTTGTTTCAGATGGGTGGAGGGAGGTTTAATATAATAAACCATTTGCCATTTTATATTCATGTGGTTAACGTGTTACACCTAGATCTATAAGAATTTTGCCTAAAATTTACATTATGCCAGTATTTCTGAAGATGTCTAAGGAAAAACATCTGTGGTGAAATACTAAAAGCAACTTGCTAGGGTGGAGGATATATGTTGGTGTTCCCAGGTCTCAATCCCACAGATGATAGCCTCTGCACTGCGCCAAGTCAGGATTGTTCCCCTACCTAATTCACGAAACACCAGAGAGAGGTTTCCTTTGGTAATTCCAAAGGACATAGTTTTGTATCCTGTGAATTCAGTATGATAAATTAGGGCAATTTTTTTGTGTAAAATAAAGAAAAAAATAAACTAAAATGTCATAAAGATCTAAAAAATTATGTCGAGAAATATTAGTTATAAAAAAAGATTATCTCTCAGAGAAACCAAAAGCTATAAAATAGAATAAATAAGACTCTTAAAAATATGCACACATATTTTAAAAAGTTATGTAATCAAATAAAATTCAAGCTATTTTTCAGAAGCTGAAGAAATAAAGGTGTTTGGAGTAGTGGGAGTAATATGTTTCACATACATTTGAAGACGGAATAAAATAAGAAAGGGAAAGAATAGAGCGTGTCTCAGAGGTACCGTCCAGTGAGAGTTTTTAAGAAGAGAGTGGAAAACAATTGGTTGAACTGAGTCATTCTTAAATATTCTGACCTTTTCTAAATATTTCAAGTGAATTTTGGCTAAACCATCACTGAGATTCAGAAATGTCGGTATAAGAGCAACATATTGCATAACATTAGGATTTAAAACACTTATCCTTTAGTTGAAATCTACAGATTCGTGAAGCTGGAAGAGATATTAAAGGTCACCTTATTCAAGCCTCTAGTATTATAAAGGAAGCCCAAATAGGTAAAGTGGCTTATCTGAAGCCAAAAGATGAGAAATATCAGAAATAATCCTGGAGACCAGGCTTCCAACTTCTGGATGACTGTTTTCTCTACACTATAAAAGTATTTTCTGAATGAAAACACAGTTACACCATTTTTTAAAAATTTTGATGTCATTCTAAACCCCTGTGCTGAATGTCAAAGCATCAAAGAATTTCTCCTTTCTTTGATGAAATAGGGAATTATTTTCTTGAGACTCTCAGAAGTCATGTAATGCCATTTGCTCCTATGAAATATATCCTAGTGCAATAGTAGATGGGAATTTAGTAGGGAGTTGGAGGTTATAGATTTAACACATGTTGAGCATGTAAAGAATGCCAGCAATTGCCCTACAGCATTGTAATATGCCATAGTTACATTAAAACAATGTGTATACAAAGATATATATGTAAATGAATTAAATGAATTATTTTAGAAAAATTTTTAATTAGCACATTGAGGGGTTTCAGGACACTCACAATTTTGATGAGAAAAAAACTAAAACTTCCACTAAGAAAAGTGAATGAATAGAAGAAAGGTTATTATTTTGGTGTCTTTAATTAAAAGTGAGTAAGAAACTCACTTAGAACAAGACTGAACAAGACTGTAGCAGATATTCAAAACCACTGTTCCAGATATTCAACAAAAAAGTCTGTACTAAAATGGTACCCACCCCAATTCTTTCATAATCTCATCACTCACATTAGTTTATTTTGGTACCATGATCAAAATGATGACATCTGTAGGGTTTTGCTACTGGTTGATTAGTTTCCCTGGTCTATTATTCTAAGAGGGCAGAACTATGTCTCCCTTGTTTCTTGTTCATCATTGTAATTTCCAGTGCTACAATGCCTGTCAGTTAGTAGGTGTTTAATAAATGTGTTGAGGAAAGGAATGAACCAATAACAATTACAATTCTAGGAAGTCATATAACAAAAGAATAGAAGTTGTAATAATATGAAGTTTTTTTGTGTATATATATATATAACTAATGATATTAGTTAATAATATGATAGTTATAACTATATTATTAGTTGTATATAGCATTACATATCATCAGTTACATATATAGCTATTAGATTGTATATATATAATTACATATATAGCTATATATAATGAACTATATTATATGTAACTAATAGTATTAGTTAATAGTAGTTATAACAGTTAGTAATTGTAACTAAATAAATATATTCACTTCATTTTATATATATGTATAAGCAAACTGAATTCCATGTCTACTAAAACAAAGTTAAGATAATAATTTTCATTTATATTATGAGCACGAAAGTGTGCTATGTAGCTTTAGATACTGTGTAAGATAGATTCATATTAGTCTGGA
The DNA here is from genome assembly GCF_006542625.1 of Nomascus leucogenys. Lineage (NCBI taxonomy): Eukaryota > Metazoa > Chordata > Mammalia > Primates > Hylobatidae > Nomascus > Nomascus leucogenys. Next base: position 61,010,551 of record NC_044402.1, on the reverse strand, counting down.
TTAGCTTAAGTATGGTTTCCTGGGTAGTTAAATTAGATTAAACCAGTTTAAAAACAAAGGATTCAGTTTTACTCCAATATATCAGATGACTGTGGATGAATTTCCAATGAATATTTCTATGGTTAGTTTTCTTGATTGCCCTAGTTTACTTAAATCCATTTAGAAAATATGTATTTTCCCATGACTATATGCAAGATACTGCTCTAGGTACAGGAAATAGAAATATAAGGAACATATGGCTCTTGCCTTCCAAGAGTTTCACTTGACAGATTCCTTAATGAGGAGTTCAGGAGCATATAGAACATCAAAGGAACAAGAAACTAGAAAATCTTTGAAGTCAGTAGGACAATTGAGTATTATCAAAATAGGACAAAAATTATAACAGAGTATGACACAGTTAACTGGCTGGAATACATAAATATATTAATGCTCTTTGGCTTTAATTATAAATTATACACAGTTTTAAAGACTACGTTAGGGTTCAAACAAAAAGGGTTATGTACCTTACTAGAAATACCGTGTACCATTTGAATATTAATTGATATTCTATTTGAAACAGGTGTGGCTGCTGACCGAATAGCAATTCAGTCTAAGGGTCGATACACGGCCAATCTATCCCCTCAGAATTTGATCTCTTGCTGTTCCAAGAACCGTCCTGGATGCAATAGTGGAAGCATCGATAGGGCTTGGTGGTACCTGAGAAAACGTGGGTAAATAGCTGCTCAACATGTGTTTCTAGGATTTTTATGAGTGGTGCATTGTGTTAGAACAAGGAAAATACTTAATCCCAAGATTTTTACAAAAAAATACTTAAAAATATGTATACTACATCTACATGAATACAAATATTATGTTACAGTTAAATATATACTATATTTGTTATCTATTGATATTAGAAGCTATTAGAAACACCTCCCGAAGAATGTATACATTTCTAGCTAAATTAATATTAATTTTACTTTTGTAGACTCAAGTAAATATTTTCTCTTTGTTGCTCTGAGCCAAGTGAGTCCCCACAGACAGAATAAAGTAATCAGGGTTGCTGATCTCTCTGCTGTGCTTTTCAGTTACCCAGATTGATGAATAGATAATGCCAGGTAAAATTAGGCTAAAAATAAGAATAATAATATAAAGGAATAATTTACAGTTGTTTCAACTCATCAGTATTGTTCATTAATTGTCTCCACTCCATTTGATGAAAAATGGGGAGCTGCATTTCCTTGCTTTCATGTAGGCTGATACCCATATAACATCCTTGTGTCTGCTATAAGAGCTGATCTACTAAAAAGCTGAGTTATTCAGCTAAGGAAGCTGCAGCTGATAAAGAGTGTTGTATATATGTACTGCTCACTTGATCTTCATCATCCACTTAGTGCTCTGGATCTGCTATAGGACCAGTTAGATGCTATAGAAAATAGTGGATATCAGATTTTGATGGGTTGCAATAAATTGCTTTAAATTTTTTCATATGTTTTGCTTAAAATGTGGTACTTTGAATGGGCAACTTGGGCTGATACTTTCCTTGTGTACTAGTGCTTGGTTGGCTGGCATTTTGTATTATGATAAAAAATAAGAGCTCTTTAAGAGCTTAAAAATGTAAATTATCATTGACACCCAACTAAATCTCATTGTATTGGATTGCTTGGGGTGCTGTAACAAAATTCCGTAGACTGAGTGTCTTCAACAGCAAACACTGATGTTGTGGAGGCTGCAAAATCCAGGACCAAGCTGATTTGGTTCTTGGTGAGGGCTCTCTTTCTGGCTTTGAGATGGACACCTTCTCACAGTGTCCCCACATGATGGAAGACAGCTCTGGTTTCTTCCTTTTCTTATAAGGGCACTAATCACATCTGTGATGGCCCTACCCTCATGACATCCTTTAAAGTTAATTATCTCCCAAAGGCCTACCTCCAAATATCATTACATTGGGTATAAATGCTTCAACATATGAATTTTAAAGTGACACCATTCAGTCTACAGCACTCATCATTTAACACAAATGTAATGCATTTAATGCAATATTTTTTAGGTTGTTTGTTTGAGTGTTTTCAATGGTTTTGCTTTTGTCATGTTCTTTCCTCAGATTCTCATACTGTGTTGGAAACTATTACGTTTTCATGAACCAATCCTAGTGGATACTTCTATGGCCATTTCAGCATAGAATTTCTACAATACCATTACCATGATTTTATTTCCCTTACAATTTACCTTTTTATTCAATATTATTATGTTTGAATTGGTGCCAAATAATTTGTACTTTGCTATGTTTACTTTCAAAATCAGAAATCAAAATAATTTCCTCTCTCTTTTAGGCAATACACGTCTGATAGTTTTCTACTTTATTAACATTTAATATTATATTAATACTATACTATTTCCCTCAAAGTACCACAAACTACAGATATATAATAGTTTGTATTATGTGAACATATAACTTAATAAAAATATACAAACACAAAAAACAAAATAAAAACTTTAAAGCCAAAACTTACATAATTTTAATATCCCATCTGGGAATAGTCAGATTCATTGTCTTGTTTATATTAAATTTAGCTCTTCCAAATTATAATTATATAAATAGGTTAAAGGGGTCCTTCCCCTATTAATATTACCACAGACTTAATATTGACAGCCATTTTTTATCTTCAGGAAATTCTATACTGCAGATAGAATTATTTATTAACAATTGTTTGAAGCAAGATTTTTTAAATTATAATGAGAAAATAAGAGGAGGGTAGGGAAGCGTGTAATGTCATTGAGCTTCTGTGTTGGAGTCAGTCACTATTTTGAAAATTATGCATGTAAGTAACCAGAATAATTTATGAATGTTTAATTCAGTAAGATTACATATAACAAGGATATTATGACATTCTCCTAAATATTACCTTTGCTTCTTTGCTTATTCCTCATAGACTGGTATCCCATGCATGCTATCCACTTTTCAAAGACCAAAATGCTACCAGCAATGGATGTGCCATGGCAAGCAGGTCTGATGGGCGAGGAAAACGGCACGCCACGAAGCCATGTCCCAACAACGTAGAAAAATCTAACAGGATCTACCAATGTTCTCCTCCATACAGAGTCTCTTCCAGTGTAAGTACAAATGGCAAGAATCAAGAATAGTTGACTTTCTCAAACGTATATAGCTCTGCTGTAACTAAATTTAAAAACTCTTTAAAACTATTATATTCTCAAATAAATGTTATATTTTCATGTATAATTTTTAATATTCTTAAGGATTTTCAGTTTGGGTATGATGTCTTATCTTTGTAATATTAGCAGTGTAAAGGATTGACTTAAATTTAAAAAAGTCCAAGGAAATAGGGTTTTAAAATTATGTTTCATAATATGTATATATACATATATTTTAACTTGACAATTAAAAGTTAAGTTAAACACTTTTTCACTGACTTTTTTGTGGTATTAGCTCATTTTATCAATCCTTTGTCTCACTCAACAAAATAAGTTAAGAGGACCTGGGTCTAATAGAAAAAAGACTCCCTTGGATTCTAGTTTGTTAAAAGCATAGGCAAATTTACTTCTTCATATCAGTGTTCCCCAAGCCTTCTTGTTTTCAGAATTTGTGAACCTCCAGTGCTTCCTAATTATCTCCAGAATACAATTCAGAGTTCTAACAATAGCACACTGGCCTTTCATGAGTTGGTTTTGACGTACTACTTTTATACACTCATGTCTTGCCAGCATCTGCCACTCTACCCAGCCATAATGCTCCTAATATATAGAACTAGTCTCTGTTCCCCAGGTACACCATGCTCTGTTACACTTTTCCACTTAGCTAGGTGATAATTCCTCTGATGCAAATGGTTATCAAGCCTTTCCATCTAGAATGCCAAACAAATGTCAAGGCCCAGGTAAAAACTTCATCTTCTCTGTGAAGTTTTCCTTGATTTCCAGGCAGAATTAATTTCCCTTTTTTGTTTGCAGACATAACACTTTGTGCTTGTCTCTACAATGGATCTTATTATATAATAATGAAATTAGTAGTGTCATTCAACCAAAGTGTAAATTCCTTGAGTATAGGTGCAGGGTCAATATTTGCTCCAGTCATAGTTCCTGGCATGTACTTTGTGCTCAGTTATGAATGAGTGCCCTGCCTCCCTACAGAGGGCTTGATTATACATTAGGGGACATCATAGAAATATTTGTACTAAAGCTACTAAGACATCTAACTAAACAATCATTTGGGATAGCTCTTGTGAGAAAAAAATTAGAGATACTATTAATCTCCACTAATTAAATATTGTTTTAACTTACCTTGTTTATTTTTTTCTTTATAACCATAAAAGGCTATTGTATTTTCTCTCCACTCCAAATTTACTATTTAGTGATCAATGTCATTAAAACAAATGGGTGCATCTTGTCTTTAACAATTTCATTAATGTAGCATAATATATACTTGAGTTTTTCAAAGTACAATTGAGAGTAAGTTGCAAACACTTAACATTGTACACCAATCAATAGGTTTAATATGCTCCGATAACAATGATATTGCTTATTCATATTTTTCCATCCAGGAAACTGAGATAATGAAAGAAATCATGCAAAATGGACCAGTTCAAGGTAAGCTTGGATGAAATATGATTTTTTCTTATTCATTCCTTTAATAAACAACATTACATTGAGCTCATGTAATAGGAGTTTAATAAAAGAAAGAAAACTTTTACTTTAAGAGTATCCAAAAGGCTTCAACAGTTCTAAAATGAGTTCAATTATGAGAAATATGATTACCTATATCTTAATTAGCTGCAATTTTATTTTCAGAAGATAGACTCGTTTATAAATTGAACTCTTAAATATTAATGACACATTTGATGAATAACTTGGAAGTCTTTCCAAAGTGATCATGGGCCAACAGAAAGTCCAACATGAAATGCCAACTGACTAATTTGTAATGAAGCTTACTTTATTTATTCAGTCATATTTAAGAATCATACATACAGTTTTCTTATCTTCAGTATAAATGGATTAGGTAGTGGATTGAAAAAAATGAGGATTAATATTTTCCTTCTATTAGCTCAAAATAAATGGAGTAAACTAGTGTAATTTTGCGTTTTACAAAAGGTTTTCAATTTTGATCAATTTTGTAAATGTTTTATTTAGAGTAACAGTAAATAATGAAATCATACAGTTACTTGTTGTACATTGCCTTTGATTTATATCATCTCTTATGATAATTTATTCTGCATACTTGTTGAATTTTATTTTGCATCAATGACCTGAATAAGGGTAAACTCACAGAATGTGTTCCCTGTATAAACATTGGCTTGAAGTGCATGGAAGAACAAATCCAACAAGGTCTAAAATGAAAATTTAGGTTGTGAATACTGAAGGGCCCAGAATATATTATCAACGCAGTGGAATAGAAAATAGGCCAAAATTAAATGTAAAACATTTGGTACACACTTAAGGAACTGTTGCCAATTTTAATTTTTCTGAATACTGATCTAATTAGTATCGGTTAAATATATATAGGCAGGAATCATGGATTTTATAATTGCGTTGGATGAATTTTTATTGATCATTATCACCACTTAGCATTTATTGAGAAACCACAGGCTACACAAACATGTCCTGAATTTAATTTTTAAAAATTATGGGACATTACCCAAAACCTAAAACAAATGAAGAGAAATTTTCTGTTCCCCCTTACAGCTGTGTCATTTGTTGGTTATTTGAAGAGTGAGGGAATTAATCTCTAATTTCAATGCATGCTCCATTAAGTGGTGCTTGTGTGACAAATTTAAAAGAGCACAGGCATTTGGACTCAAGGTTACACTAAAATATCCCAACTTTGGCATTTGCTATTTAAATAACTTTGAGCAATTTACTTAACCTTTCAGAATCTTCAAGTCGTTGTATTATTGTATCAAGTGTTTTTTTTTCTTTTTCCCTCTCTCTCTCCCTCTTTTTTAATCAAACAATTTTGAATTGTAATTATTTAAAATTGAGAAAATTTAAATCCCTTAGATTTATTTTATGACCCTATACCAAAATGCTCATAAATTTCACAGAATGAATCAAAAATAAAGACATAACATTTCAAAGCAATAAAACAAAAATGCAAGTTATTCAGCATTCATTTAACAAAGATTTCTTGAGAACCTGCTTCCTGCCAGCCTAAGCCAGGAGCAAGAGATGAGCAACAATCAAGCCTCTCATCCGTGTTATAATTCTGTATCATGAGTTTGCTGCAGTTTTCCAAAAGTAAAATTGTATGATTGTAACTTATATAGTTACATATTCGTGAATTTATCAAGTCTGTTTGGTATCAGAAACTGCAGAAAGAAGCCATCTTTCAGGTAATTATGGTGGCTTCTCATCCTTTTTCTTTAGTTGGCAGTGTTTTTCAGGAATAATGAATATATTTATGATGCTTAGAGGAAAGTTGAATCATAAGACCTAAAAGAGTCAATGGTTCTACAGAAAAGAAAAGCCCCTTGCAATATCTTCACATTTTTATAAATGGATAGAATGCTGGTTGACTCTTCTTGCTATAAATGTTACAGGATTGCCTGGCCTGGCATATAGCATTTCCCCTGTCTCAGTATGAAAGAGTGTAAAAGCCAATAGAACCCTGAATGAATAACTTTGTGTACATTCTTCTAAAATCTGTAGGATTAAAAATAAGTATAGGTGATGGATAGACAACAAAAGCAGAGATCTGCATAGAGTACAGTTACATAAATTCTTAAAATCCTCTAGGAATGTGTTTTAGAGTAGATAAAGAAGTTTTAACCTGTTTTGCGACTATTTGTATAGCATCAGAAAAGGCATAGAACATTAAAAAATGAAACAAAAACTGCAACATTGAAAAGTTATATTTAACTTTGGAGTATAAGCTTTTTTAAAGGATCTGTCAAACACTAGTTACCTTAATTCCTATTTTATTTAAAATGCTTGTCAAATTAAGACAAGTATTGTACACAGTTATCAAGCTATACATATCTAATCCCAATTAAAAATTTTCAAATTCATATATTCTAGAAGAGAAGTTTAAAGTCTTCACCCTGAATTGCCAAAGCCCTTCAACAAAGCAGCACACAATAGAGAGATGAAGTAATCTAGGTGAGGGAATGAAGGAGAGCTTTCTAAAGTATAAGCTCTGCTTTTTAAAGTGCACAACATTGCTTATCTCTTCAGAGCTGGGAGGATGAAATCCTGTCAAAGTTTTATTTTGCGAGGAGTTTGCTTTTTTATTCCAACTGACAAAAGAAAGGTTTATATTTACTTATGAGGATTAACAACAATTGCTTTAAGCCCAGTTTGCTAGGCTCTGCTAGCTTAATTGGGATTTTAAGAGGCTTGTGGTAAAGCACAAGGTTAGTGGAGAAATAGCAATCACTGACCAAGTATAGTGTACTTTTGTTGCAAGGGCTTAATTTTTGGTAGTAGCGTCTCTGTTGATTAAGACTAGATGGTGTTTTAAAAACATAATGTGTACTTAATATTCTAAATAGCTAAAAGTTGTTTTTATAAGATAACAAAATTATTGCAACTAATTAAATTAAGTAGGAAAGAAAATTAGGCTGAATCGCACAGCCCCTTCTTAGATTCAGCTCCTTGCAATTTACCCATTGGTTGTTCCGTGAAATTTTCTGGTGGTTTTTAAAGATGATATTTTAATACTGTGCCATTTGTTCTGTTGGATTTTATTTTAGCCATAATGCAAGTCCGTGAGGATTTTTTCCATTATAAGACAGGGATATACAGACATGTTACCAGCGCAAATAAAGAATCTGAAAAATATCGAAAGCTTCAGACACATGCAGTCAAACTCACTGGGTAAGGCAATTAAAAAAATTCATTGAATTCTTTTGGAAAATGAAACTGAAAATAAGAATATGCAGTGTTTTAAATGCTAGAATCCCCTTTGTAGGAGAGATTGTGATACAAATGAAAAATGATCTAAACCTTGCCACTGTTCAGTCATTATTTTAAAGTCCAGTAAAAGGCTAACTCAGCATTCTGGGAAAAATGATCATTTCCTATCTCTCACTTCTTGTGACTGTGTCCTTAAGAATCTGTTCTAAGGGCAAAGAACATATATTATTGAAATAAATTCTACATATGGCATAATCAAGGGAAGAGAGCAAATCCGAGGCATATTATGGTTTGGGGAGATGGTTTTGAATAGAATTGCAAATAGCAAAGATTAAGCAGGAAGAGAAGTAAGGTCACCTATAATTCAGTGTAAGGTTACTTTATATTTATGTGAGAATTGTAGAAATTAGATTGATCTTTTTTTAAGTAAAATATATTAATCTATGCAAGGGCAAGAAAGAAGTTCAAAATTTGGTGGTGGCATTTCAAGAGTGAATAATTTTACAAATAGGCTGTAATCTGAAAGACAGTGTGGTTATGAGACCACTTTCCCAGCATCTTCTCAATTTTATTCTGACTAAAACATCTCATAATGTCTCACTCTAGTTCAAATGAAATGCTACAAAGTTTTATTTTCCATCTAAAAATCTCACTCTTCTCATATTGCATATTATGGTAAATAATTTCATTCCCATTGAACGTGTCTTTAATGACTTAATTTTATTGAGCCTACGCAAAACAACCTCACCCACAATCAAATTGTTGTCTTCTCCTTACTGATCTTTGAAACACCTTTAAGTCACTTCTAAGCTATGTAGACAAGCTGTCCTGTGTGATGCTTCCTTAATCGTTGTCCCTCCTTTATTTTAAATACTCTAATATTTCAATGACAAAATTATCACATTTCTTTGAATCTAAGATAATACTAATTTTATGACTTGTGCTGATTTCATGAATATGAAAATGCATGTATCTTAGGACTGAAGAATGTGATTTTCATGTTAATGTAGGATACTGAATCTACAAATTGGAAAAAATGTAACGTGTGTGTGTGTGTGTGTGTGTATTTATAAATGTTTTTACCATTCCTAGACAATAACCTCTGTTGAAATCTTGGAATATTTTTAATGAATCTCCTAGGTATATAACTATTGAGAAACAAAGAAAGAAGGAAGGAAGGAAGGAAGGAAGGAAGTAAGGAAGGAAAGGAAAGAAGGAAAGAAGGAAAGAGATTTCACAGGAAAACAAGATAGTGCAGTACTTCAAATTTTTTGAAAAGGAAAATTTTGCTAATGTTTTCTCTAGCAGTATATAAAAATGCCAGTTTCTCAACATTCTTTCAAACACTGGGTTTGAAAGAAACACTTTTCCATTTTAATAGGGTTATAAAACTGAATAGTTTTAATTACTCAGCATCACTTGCCTTTGGAAGCCTATGGTAGCTTCCTATTACCCTACTTTTTAAGGTTATATGGAACAAGGTGCTCGCCTTAATTTTTAAAAAGTGTATGATTTTTAATAAAATGAAGATATACTCTCTACTAAAATTAACAACTTAAAAAGAAGATAGTAAAAAATATCAAATCAGGCCAGATGTGGTGGCTCATGCTTGTAATCCCAGAACTTTGGGAGGCCAAGGCGAGTGGAATGCTTGAGGCCAGGCATTTAAGACAAGCCTGGCCAACATGGTGAAACCCCGTTTCTATAAAAAAAATACAAAAATTAGCTGGGCATGGTGGCAGACGCCTGTAATCCCAGCTACTCAGGAGGCTGACACATGAGAATCTCTTGAACCCTAGAAGTGGAGGTTGCAGTGAGCTTAAATCTGCACTCTGGGCAACAGAGTGAGACTCTGTCTCAAAAAAAAATTCTCAAATTATGTCATATTAATGCTCAAAGATCATTATTATCATATTTGGTAAAAAACATGTTAGGTAAGTCTTCTCTTGCTCTCGCTCTCTCTGTTAGTGAAAAGTTTGACAAACAAAAATAGAAAGACAATATAGGATACGTCATTTAAAACTATTGCTATTCAGGCTAACTTTACTTGAATTTAATAAAATTTAATTAAAAGAGATATTTTTGATTCTTCAACAAAGGATAAGTTCTTGTCTAAATCTCTCTTCATTTATTGTAGACTCCAGGCCCTCTTAGCTATTCAAGGACATGAAGAAGCAATTTCTCCTTTTTCTTCTCTGTAATCATTTCTATTTCTACCACCATACAAATAGTGTTGTTATCCCTCAGATTAAAAAAAAAAACTCAGCACTTTTTTGGACTCTGCTTCCTCCACACTCCATTTATGTTCACTCTTTACAGCAAACTCCTTGCAAGATTTGCCTGGAATCACTTTCAGTTTTCTTTCCAATGTTTCTTAAACTGCACCAATCATGTTTTCATTACTCCCGTCCTCTTCACAAAAATATCTATTTCAAGGTTATCAAAGGCATCCACATTGCTAAATTCACTGGTCAGCTCCCAGACCTGCCTATCCTCTTCATCTGATTTTTTTCTTATTGGCCACAACTTCGCAGTGTACTTTGCTGCATTTTTCCCCCTGTACTTCTACACTTCTTAATGTTGACATGCCCTAGTCTCAGGTCTTGGTTCTTCTCTTGCTTCTAGTCTCACTCTGTGTCTGATGAGCTCATCATTCTCTGAGTTCATCCTGGCTTTAAGTGCCATCTAAAAGCTGACATCAACTGAATTTATATCTCAGCTCAGACCTCTTTCCTGAACTCCAGACTCATACATTCTATGACCTATTTGACATCATCACCTGGATACCTTATTAGGGAGGTAAATGCTTCAAATTCAGCACTTCCAAAACCGAACTCCTGATCTTCTCCCTTTATTCTTGCTAAACAACATCAATCTTTTCTATCTTAATTAATGACAGCTCTGTTCTTCCATATTCTCTGCTGGAAGCCTTGGAGTCATCCTTTATTCCTTTACTTCACAATTTACTTTCAATATGTCACAACCTCTTTTGGCCCTTTCAACCTATATCGAGAACTCAACCACCGTTTACTGTCTGAACTACCATCACCCTTGCCTAAGCCACCATTACCTATTATTTTGTACCTGGATTACTGAAGTAGCTTCTAACAGATTTTACTGCATTGATCTTTGCTCCTTGACAGTCTAGTCTCAACATAGAAAACAGGGTATTCCTTTTAGAACTTTAGATCTTGTTATTCTTTGTCAGAATCCTACAATATATTCCCATTTCCATCACATTAAAAGCCATATTTCTCACAATGGCTTATAAACGGCCAACATATTCCGAGGACTCTCCTTCTTGCCGACTCCCACTCCCACCAACTTTCTGATCTCCACTCCTACCCATCTGTACCTTGATTTCCTGCTCTAGTGATTATTTAGTGTTTCAGCAACATGTACCCCAGTACCTTTTCCTCTACCTAAAATGCTCTTCTACTGTATATCTAGTTCCTTAGTGTCTGTGTCTCCACCCAGTCTCTGGTCAGGTCTCACCTTCTTTTTTTTTTTTTTTTTTTTTTTGAGACGGAGTTTTGCTCTTGTTGCCCAGGCTGGAGTGCAATGGCACGATCTCGGCTCACCGCAACCTCCGCCTCCTGGGTTCAAGCAATTCTCCTGCCTCAGCCCCCCGAGAATCTGGGATTACAGGCACACACCACCACATCCGGCTAATTTTTTGTATTTTTAGTAGAGATGAGGTTTCTCCAAGTTAGTCAGGCTGGTCTCGAACTCCCAACCTCAGGTGATCTGCCCACCTCGGCCTCCCAACGTGCTGGGATTACAGGCGTGAGCCACTGCGCCCGGCCTCGGTCTCACCTTCTTAATATGTCCTCCCTGGCTGCCCTGTTTAATTTGTGACTTGCCCTCTGCTCCAGCAATCCTGATCCCCCTACCTGCTTTACTTTTAAAAATTTTATACAATTATCACTTTTTAACATCATATATAATTTAATTAGCTTTTTTATGTTAATTGTGTATTGTCTGTCTTCTTTAGAGAATGACTTCCTATGAGAGCTGGTGTCTGTATTATTTACTGATGTAGCCAAACCACCAAATACGGTACTGATCCACTGATCAGTAATGCACTTAATGTTTTCTCTTTTCAATGAATGAATGAGTTTTTTCCTTATGTTCCGCACTAGTTTTCCTTTGCTGTTACTTATCTTTACATAGAGAAGTTATTCGTCAAAAAAAAAATAGATTAGGGAGAGATTAGAGGAGAGAGCTGAGGCACTCTTCAGCTTTCATTCAAGTTTGTGAATGTTGAACCTGTGCTCATCAGATCAACCTTTTCTGTTATCCTGGGAGTTCTGCCCTTAGTTCATGGCTCAGATAGTTTGATGGGACTTATAATAAATCCCTTACTACTACTCTTTGCCTTACTTCACCCTGCTGCATCATTTAGCCGTCACCCCTGAAGGGCTGGCCTGGACTTTGGCAACCCAATTGGCTTCTAGTATGAAATTTCTTTTTCAGCTGACCTCCATTGGGTAATATGGGAAGGGATTGACATCTGATCGCATTAGCTTGCAAATGGTCCTCATTACAAAAATCTTAAGGGGTGTTTCTAGACCGTGTGATGTACTTCTAAGGGGAAATTTTTCCTCTGCAGGTCCAGTGGTACAGGGGGACGGTTGTGGTGAGTGCTGTCTCAGCACTCATTTTTACTTTGGCACAGAACAAAAGGTTTTTTTCTTATTCCTCAAAGTTGTGTTTTGAAATTATGGCCACTTGTTTGAATTTATTAAAGATAGAAATCATTAAGGTCTTAAAATTCATTCCATTTTATTGTGCTTTTCCATTCTTAATTGTTCTGGGGCTTTTCAGGAAGGTAAATGGAATAAAATGTCTTAACAGTGTCACTGTAACTGGAAATTCAGCTCTACCTAAGTTCCATTTCCAGTAAGTTTAAAAGTCTAATTCCTTCTAAACTTTTTCCTATATATGTTTCATTATCAATTTTTGCCCAATCTAGGGGCATCCCGGATCTAGGAAAAATTTTCTACCACACACTAGGTGATTGACCTGTACTTTTCTATTATTCATAGAACTAAAATTCCATTCACTGTTTGGAGCCTCCCTTGATTTATTAGAACTGACCATTTATAATTTCTACCACCTATTTAGTCATACTGGTCATGTTTTCTTTTCTTTAATTCTATATTCATTCATGCTTAATTTGAACAAGATATAAATGTGTTTACATTTAATCCTCTATCATTGTGTATTCACATTTGATGTGTCATTTGCAATAGTGAATTCACTTTTATAAACTCCTAGAAAATTGGGATCTTTATAAATTTACTTTACTCATGTAACAGTTAAGGCCAAGTCTGCTAGTAGGCAAATTAGTTTTGGAAAATATATACTTTTTTAATTTTACAAATATCTTAGGTCACCTGAGCATTGGTAGGTGCCCTGGAGCAGTTAGATTTTAATTTATTTCTCCATTAGGATTTCCTGATTTGGTAATTACTACATTCAAGAAATAAATGCATTAATGAATTAGAGAGCAATCAAATAGCTCAAGTAAGTAAATATTCCTTATCAGAGAACTTAATATACTCCTAAGAAGTACCTAACTAATGTATCACAACAAATTCTGTTTGCTGCACTTTTTGTAGAAGGTGAAACTATTAGATTTAACTTATTGAAGAAATGAATTTGATCTTCTATCAAGTGCCCAGAACTGGGAAATACAAGGAAGATTGATTTATAGTCCTCCTGTTAAGGAGTTTAGCGGGTGAAGCAGATACATTCGCAATTGATTCTAGCATAAGGTGATAAAAGCTATATATTCCCATACATATAACTCACACGACTGTGGTAGGTAGATACAAACCTGTAACACGTATATTTGCTCCTAATAGCCTTATTTCCCACCTCTCTCTTCCCTTTCAATAAACTCTGTCATCCCCATTTTGAATGCTATGGCTATAAATGCATTTAATTGAATAAATAACACCATTTATTTTGAAATATGGCCTTATTTTATAAACCAATAAAAAAAGGAAAATATTTCTGATTAAACTAAGAAACTCCATCGATTATGGTACGAATCTCAATTTTAGAGATGTTAAAATGTCAAAAAAGTGTGTTTTACAGTCAACAAAATATGGTATTTCGGATTTTGATCCCAGCCAATATTCTCCATATTATGGTCCTATTCCACATCTCAGTGCCCATTAGAATTTGCCTTGTGTCCTTGTCCATTGAAGGTGTAAGCTTTATTTAATCCCCAAGTCTAAAGTTGGTTGTAATACATTAATGCCATTTACTTTTGCTGATAAATCTTAGGAATTAGGGCAATAACTTAAATGAATAAATTCAACAGTAAAATTTTTAGAAAATTACAGGAAAGAATTAGTATAAACATTGACTTTTTTTCACCTTGTCATCCCTGTTTGTGGAGCAGAATCTTACTGAAGATATACAGTACAGTCCAGTCCTAGCTCATCTTATTGTGCTTTGTGCTTTGGTTTCTTGTGCTTCACAGATACTGTTTTTTTTTTTTTACAAATTGAAAGTTTGTGGCAACCCTACATGGAGAAAGTCTAAAGGTACCATTTTTTCCAACAGCATAGTCTCTGTGTTACATTTTGGTAATTCTCACAATATTTCAAACTTTTTCATTATTACATGTGTTATGGTGACCTGTGATTGGTGATCTTTGGGGTTATTATAGTAATTGTTTTGGGGTGCCACAAACAGTACCCATATAAGATGGCAAACTTGATTGTTAAATATTGTGTATGTTCTAACTCTTCTACCAATGGGGTGTTCTCCCATCTCTCTCCTTTTCTTAGGCCTATCTATTCCCTTAGACACAACAATATTAAAATTATGGTAATTAATGGTCCTATAAAGGCCTCTAAGGGTTCAAGTGAAAGGAAGATGTATTAGTCCATTCTTACACTGCTATAAAGAACTACCTGAGACAGGGTGATTTATAAATAAAAGAGGTTTAATTGACTCATAGTTCCACAGGCTGTACAGGAGGTATGACTGGAGAGGCTTCAGGAAAATTACAATCATGGCCAAAGGGCAAAGGAGAAGCCATATCTTCACATGGCGATAGGAGAGAGAGAGAGAGAGAGAGAGAAGAGGGAAGTGCTACATACTTTTTAAACAACCAGATCTCATGAGAACTCACTATTACAAGAACAGTAAGGGGGAGATCCACTCCCATGATCCAGTCACCTCCCACTAAGCCCCTTCTCAATACTGGGGATTGTAATTCAACATGTGATTTAGGTGGGGACAGAGAGCCAAACCATATCAGAGTAGTCACACATTTCTCACCTTAAATCAAAAGCTAGAAATGATTAAGCTTAGTGAGGAAGGCATGTTGTTGGAGATTGGCCAAAAGTTAGCCCTCATGTGTTAAAAAGTTGGCCAAATTGTGAATACAAAGGAAAAAACCTTGGAGGAAGTTAAAAGTGTTAATCCAACAAATATACAAATATTAAGAAAGCAAAGCATTCTTATTGCTGAAATGGAAGAAGTTTTAGTGGACTGGAAAGAAGATGAAACAAGCCACAACATGTCCTTAAGCCAAAGCCTAATTCACAGCAAGACCCCACCTCGCTTCAATTCCATGAAGGCTGACAAAGGTGAGTAAGCTGCTGAAGGAGGGCTTGAAGTTAGCAGAGATTGGTTCATAAGGCTTAAGAAAGGAGGCCATTTTCATAATATAAAAGTACAAAGTGAAGTAGCTAGTACTGATGGAGAGTAGATAGATGCTGCAGTTGCAGCAAGTTATCCAGAAGATCTAACTAAGATAATTGATGAAGGTGGCTACACTAAATAACAGACTTTCAATGTGGGTGAAACAGTCTTCTATTGGAAGAAGATGCCATCCAGGACTTTTATAGCTAAAGATGAGACATCAGTGCCTGATATCAAAGCTTCAAAGGACAGATTGACTCTCTTTTTAGGGTCTAAGATAGCTGGTCACTTGAAGTTGAAGCCAATGCTTATTTACCATTCCAAAAATCCTAGGGCCCTTAAGAGTTATGCTAAATTAACTCTGTGTGCATTCTAGAAGTGGAACAATAAAACCTGGATGACAGCAAGTCTGTTTATAACATGGTTCATTGAATATTGTAAGCCCACTGTTGAGATCTGCTACTCAAAAAAAAAGATTCCTTTTAAAATATTGTTTGTCATTGAAAATGCACCTAATCATCTAAGAGCTCTGATGGAGATGTACAAGGAAATTAATGTTGTCTTCATGTGTGCTAACACAATACCCATTCTGCAGCCCATGGAACAAGAGGTAATTTCTACTTTCAAGTGTTATTACTCCAAAATGCATTTCATAAGGCTATACCTGCCATAGATAATCATTTCTCTGATGGATCTTGGCAAAGTCAACTGAAAACTTCTGGAAAGTGTTCTGCATTCTAGATGCCATTAAGAACACTTGTGATTCATAGAAGTTCAACATATCAACACTCACAAGAGTTTGGAAGAAGTTGATTCCAATCCTCAGGGATTACTGTGGGTGGATTTCGAGACTTTAGTGGAGAAAGAAACTGCAGATGTGGTAGAAATAGAAAAAGAACTAGAATTAGAAGTACAGCCTGAAGTTTTGACTGGATTTCTGCAATTTTATTTTATAAAGGCAAGGTAGAAAGTGGTAAGAAGACACATGATAGATTTGGCCCAATTTTGAAGATCTGAGAAATGTCACTGAGGAAGTAAAGTCTGAGCTGGGATTTATGGGTTGTATAGAAGCATGCAAAGGGCACAACTTGTGTGAAGTCCCTATGCTTAGAAGACTACACAACACTGTGTGGACACAAGGAAGATTGTATTTGCTGAATCACAAAAGGCAGGACTTGTAGACTATATCACAGATTTTTGTCGAGGATGTTAAGTATGTGGTTAAAGATATAAAGAGTAAAGGAAAGTAATTGAAGTTTTTTAAGTAGAAAAGTGGCATAATCTTTGTTTGCATTATTTAAAGATTGCTCTGAGTATAAAGAGTGTGACATAGAGGCAAATTTCAATATTGCAAGTAAAAGATAAGAGTTTGGACTTGGTAAGATGGTAGAAGAGTTGGGAGATATGAGTGGATCAAGACATATTTAGGGAGAAAAGCTATAAGACATGATGTGGGCTTATAATGGGACATGCTGAAGGAGAAGTCAAGAGTGATCCACCTTTAAAATTATGGCAGGGAATGGTGTCATACAATGAGATGGAGAAAAAGTCTACTGCGGGATCTCATAGTTTAGAGATGTTTTCGAGACATTAAAGTGCCAATGGATATCAGACAAAAACAGGCAGATTTACTGATCTCTCAGGAGAGAGAAAAGTTGAGCGTGGATAGGGCTACACAGAAAAAGAAGGAAGACAGACTGATTGAGACTAAGCCGTGAGAACATTCAATATTTATTTACTGACTAGAAAAGGATGAGTTTACAGAGACAGAGTGGGAGAGGCCAGTGAGGTTTAAAAAGAAAAAAGTAGGAGAGAGTTGCTAACGTAGGGTTTCTTAGAAAGCTGGAAGCCTGGAAAGGCTGGTATTCAAAGAGCATGCATAGAAATCGGTCTTAGAGAGGGGACCAAGTGGTAACTCTATTGTATCTGGAGAGAAAATGAAGTTAGTTGAAAACGTTTTGGTGTTTAGAGTAGTGGTAAGTTTAGGAAAATTTCTGTTGGATTGCCTCTTTTATCTTTAGGTACTAGAAGGTTAGGTTATCTGTAGAAAAAAGATGTGGTGGGAGGAGAGGGATATATAGTTAGAAATGTGAGGAAAATTAGATAGTTTATGGTGGTCATCTGGGTATTTAGGAGGGGAAGATGACCAGGGGAACCCAAAGGGGTCATTAGGCATTGGTAATAGTACCTTTCTGCCCTCTTGTGTGTGCTTTCTGCAGTTGTGGTCAACTGCTCAGCTGTATGCAAAGAGAAATGGGAAAATGAGTTGATCCAAGACTGATGATTTTCCAAATGGGTGCAATAAAAAGTCAGAAAAGAAAAAAGGGTTTAGGATATGCATAACACATCAGCTCAAAGATTGATATGTTACTAAAATGACAGAAAGACTGATAAATGACATAAGACTGATAAAAGGAGAGAATTGAGGAATTTGGAGGAGATAGAAAAATGATTGAGTCAAAATAGACTCAAAATATTTAATAATTCAAATATATTAATAGAAGTTTATTTTTGTTCACATAATAGTTTGTCATGATAATTCTGATTTTAGGATTCTTTGGATTCTTTTTTATTTGTTAGATTTTTAAAACCATTTTGAGGAAATAAAGTAATTAAATAATAATAAGGAAATAATATTTTACAGGTTAAGAATACAGTTTTATAAAGTGATTAAAAGCCATAATTTTCTATTTTAGGTGCCTCAATATATAGTCATAAACCACTGATATCTCTATATCTATCTATCTATCTATCTATCTATCTATCTATCTATCTAATCTATCTACCTACCTATCATCTGTCTGGCTAGCTCTGGTTAAAGATATTTGCCCTTTAGGAGAGCATAAAAATAATGCCTCAGTATTGAATTTTAATGTATTTTTACCATATTTTACATATGAATAAATTTTAAGAAATCCTGGATCATAAATTATTATTTAGGGCAATTACAAATTATTTGACATAGTTTTATTGGGGCCACCACTTGTTTTTCTCCATTTATCTTTTCTTTTTCCTCTGTCTTTTTGAATAACAGCTGAATGCTAAGTCTGAATTTTCATGCTATGTTATGTTTAACCTCTGGCAAATTGATCAATTCAGAGCAGATGTTTTAATTAGAGGTTCTTAATGCATGGGGAAGTCTAAGACAGTTGAATGAACATTTCTACTATGCTTATTTAGCAAATGCAAATAAATGTGCGATAATTAGTGTAGACTTTGCAATAACATTTAATTCGGGTGCTAGAATGTCTTTCGATTGCAAAAGACTTCTCTCTTCCTTGCACTTTTCTTTTTTCGTGGGGTGCACTGGTTTGAATAACAGTAGCCACTACCACAAATAGCCTCAAAATATTTAATAATTCAAATATATTAATGGAAGTTTATTTCTTGTTCACATAATAGTTTAGGATGGCTGCTTTTAGTTGTTGGGTGACTCTCCTTTATATGGTTTCAGGGCTTTGAAGCTCTTCCCATTTTCTTGATCTATCATCTGTGAGGGTCACATGTTGTGATCTCATCCAGCCTAAGGACAATGAAGAAGAGCATAAGGAAGTCTTCTTAAATGCACTTCTTAAAGCCTTAACTCAGAAACGATCCACAACTCCAATCATATTCCTTTGGCTAGAACTCATTCAATGGCTCCACCCAAATGCAAAGGTGACTGGAAAATGAAAAGATTTGACAGGAACATTTTAATAGAGTTATATTTTGGAGTAGAATTCCAAATTTGCATAAATTTTAAAGCAAAAAACCATTAGAGATTCAAATTTTGAGTTTGTAGAGAGCTACCTTGGTCTATATCTCTCAGGGTCTCTGAGATTTTATGTTCTCTCTTTAGAGAGTCTTCACTGAGAAATTTAGAGAATCCCTGCTTTATAAGCTTGAACGGCCAGGTGCAATGGTGTGTGTCTGTGGTACCAGCTACTTAGGAAGCAAAAATCTTGTTTGAGCCTAGGAGTTCAAGAACAGACTGGGCAACATAGAGACCTTGTCTCAAAAATATGAATAAAGTAATACATGCTTTTGATACCAACTATATCCATAATCACTGTAGTAGAACTATCACTAAACAACTGTAGTAGAACTGTCATGAAATACAACCCTCATACTTTTAAAATCCTTATGAGATGGGAATTATTATTTCATTTTGCCAGAAATAAGAGACTGAGAATGTTAAGGCAACTCTTCAGGTTATCTGACTTCAAAATTAATGGTCTATGAATACTGTATCTATATGTGTACACATATGTGTGTGTGTGTGCATGTGTGTGCGCGTGTGTGTGAAAAGGAAAGATCCAGTGTCAAGATTCCTCAAAGTCTGGTCGCCTCCTAGGTTTTCTCAAGCAATTGCTCTATTCCCTCTTTTACTAGAAAAGTCTTTAGGATAAAAACAAATGCAGCTTTTTTAATATCTAAAATTAAATTCTTACTTGATTTGAACTACATGTTTTATATATAGATTAAAACATTTGCTTAATTTTTCAATAAGAAACTCTTTAAAAACACATAATACATGTCAAGTACCATGGTAGGCATTAAGAATACAAATATCAATAGAATAGTGCCTCTGTCCTCAGCATTGAGAGAGAGAGGGAGGGAGGGAGGGGGAGAGAGAGAGAGAGAGAGAGAGAACAAGTGCCAATGTCCAATGTCTTAAGTGTGTAGATGGAGATAGGACAGGGATATACATTGAGTAGTGAAGATGTGCATTATCTAGGAAGGCACATAATTCCAAATCTGGGGACCAGGGAAGGTTGCCAGGAAAAAGTGACACCTACTGTGGAATGTAGTTGGGCAAGTAGAAAGTATTAAGGATATATGAAAACAGAAGGCTGCTCCAGGAAATATGAGCAGGAAATGCCTAATCTCACAGGGAGATAGAATATGACATATTAAAGGAATCTGAAGGAACTTATGGGTAAGTGTAGAGCAAGGAGGAATCCAATAAAAAATGATACTAAGAGGTAGCCAAGGCAGGGCGCCATTCTTCTATTTAATGATGACTACTTACTGATCTTGGAGCCTATCCTGGCTTTCTTCACTGTCTCTGAGTTTTCTTCACATTCTTCCATTTATTCTATATTAACTTACATGCCTTTGCACCAACATTGTTTGGTTTACAGTGTAAATTCCAATACGTGTTCATGTGACATCTCTTTTCCCCATATCTTTTGAAATGATGTTCCTGATAAAGAGACCAATATGTCTTTTACATTTGCAAGCAGTTCAGTTCAGCATCCTAGTTCTGAGTCATTCTACTCTGAGATAAATCTGAGTTCAGAAACTGTGACCAAAGAAAAGAAAGAGGATTTCAGTAAACCGCAAGGCAAGTAGTGGAAGCTGAATAACATTTAAAAAGTAAAAGGAATGTTTTCCTGATGCACTTTGGCAAAGATGAGCTCCGGGAAATACATACATAAATTTGCCTGACCTTGAAGTGCACATAGTCTAGTAGTGGAGACAGCTACATGGACAGGTAATATTGTAAATTCATTGGTTTAGAAATGAATGGCATAAAAGTATATAGAAGCAAAGAGAAGAACCCTACCTGAGCATGTGCAGGTGCTGCAGAGATGGTACAAGTGAAAACCGGAGTAGCAAATGGCCCAGAATTAAAGGCGAACATGTTAATTATTCATTTGAGCATCCTGTACTGTGAACTCTTTATTGTTGTTCTTTGTTCATTTTTCTAGTAGAGTGCTAGTTTTTAAAACTTGTTGTGTATGAGCTCATTATGCATTGAAAGCTGTCTTAGTTCCTTCAGACTGCTGTAACAAAAATATCATACAGTGGGTGACCTACACAACATTTATTTCTCACAGTGTTGGAGGATGGAAAGTCTAAGATTGTTGTACCAGCATATTTGGTGTTTGATGAAGGGCCTGCTTTCTTGTTCATTGATGACTGTCTTGCTGTGTCCTCACACGGGGGAGCTCTCTGTGGTGTCCTTTAATCCTATTCATGAGGATTCCACCTTCATCAAGTGATCACTCACAAAGGCCCCACCTCGTAATACCATTGCATTGGGAGTTAAGATTTCAACATATGAATTTTGAGGGGACGCAAACTTTGGGTCCATAGAGAAGAAATATCCCTTTAGAATATTGACTAAACCCCGTTATTGTTGGGTTTTGTAATTTTATTTCTGATGGTTTTGACCTGTATAATATTTTAACTTTTATTCTAGATATTTAAAAGTTATATATTATACTAAATATTATGTTACATGTTATAATATATAACATATAATATATTATAATGTGTTATATATAACATATTATATAATTATATGTTATATATTAAAGTGATTAATAAATAATATTCAAATAATAATTTAAATATTAAATAATAGTTATTAAATTATTATTACACATTATTAAATTATTATGTAATTATGTCAAAAGTATGCCTGAAAGATATTTGGGCATATGATGTGTGGGGAGGATCTAATTTTTTTCTTCAAACTCTGAACTAAAAGCTTCAATATTGCATAATTAATAATGTACCTCTTCCTCACTCTTTTAATGCATTTTATTGCTTATTAAATTCTTATATAAATTTATTAGGGTTTGATTCTGGAGTGCCTTGTTCAAAATACTATTATAATTCGATGTATTCCACTTAGTTTTACTACCAGGTATTGTATGCATTGCTTCATTGCTCTCATTTTTCTTAATATTTATGTAGTTATTTTCCTGTTTATTTTTCCAAGTGAGATTAAAAAACAAAACAAAAACCTCAGAACAACCTAAATTGAATTTTTTTAACTAATAAAGAAGATAATATAGATATTTTTACTTTTTAAAAACTACTATTAAGTACCCTGTGTTTTGCTTTCTTTAGATAAATGCTATATTTCAGGGATTCTTACATTGAAATTTTAAAGGCTTGTACATTTTTTATTACACATTTGAAGGCTACATGTAGATATTTATGATATACAATATATGAAATATATTCAGATATATTTTTAAATAATGTTTACTGTTTTCTGATCACAAAAGTCATAAAGTAGATATTTGACATTTTTGAATCGAACATTCCTGGTTCTTAGGACTTGCAAAATAGCCCCAGAATTGAAGAGTTATTTCAATATGTAATGTTTGTAAGAAAATTTGAAACATGAGCTGTAAGGCTGGTGTTTGAAAGTAGGCACTTAATATGCTTGCTCCTCATGAGCTTACTCATCTTCCCATATGCAGTAACTCTCACACAATTTTTAGAAAATCACTTTTTGCTTGTAAAAAGATGACATTCAATGATAGAGAAAATTAGTAAAATTTAGAAAGGAAAAGAAATTTGGTCTATCGATATGGAAAGAAATACACTATTGTACACATTAAAACAACTCAAAAGAAATCCAAAAGCTTGTTTCATGCTTACTAAATTGTTTGGAACTTTTAGAATGGAAGAACACACATATATGTGATAATCTCTATATGTATACTATATAAATAAATTTTAAAACTTAAAAATACAATCCAGGAGTTTTGAACTAAAACGTTAGAATCTTGTTATTAAGGTACATTTTAAAATTATAGATTTTATGTTTAGGAATATTTTTGGCTGTATTAGGACTAGGAGTATGGTGTTGAGTTAGTGTATGGAAAGCAGTTAGAACAGTGTTAAATAATTGAAGCACTATACACAGAGTTAGCAACAACTGTTACTATTTTAAATATCATCATTACAATTACTGCCATCATAATATTAATACAACCAGCTCATCAATCCTTATGATTTAATTTTCTAGAAACACATAAATTTAATCTGAGTTGAAAATTAGATTAAGTAAACAATTATAGGGTAAACCATTGAGGAAATAAAATAATACTACCCCATATAGCTTTAGGGCCAGATAGTTTAATCTGAATTTTTTCAATGAAAAGTTACCTTATAATTACCTCTAGAAGTTTTTAAATTACTGAAGATTATCAGAAAACTGAAAAGAAATGTCCAAACAGGGAAGAGGAAAACAATGAGGATTTGATGTCACACAGACCTAGGGGAAAGAGAGTTCTAAGAAGGCAGAAATGGCCTGTAGTGTGGAATGTTGCTGAGATGTCAAATAAAACCAGGACTAAAAAAATGCCCATTGAAGTCTGAAGAAAAAGAAATAAATAAATGACAGTTGGTTCTTCTTGCTGAATCTTTGAATTCATGTCTGCTGTTACAATTGCATGCACAAATTTAATTACAATATTATTTTACGTCCACCTTAAGTCCTGACAAATATGATTTCTGTTATATGAGTTTACTTGGCATTAATATATTTCTATATTGTGTGTGTACTAAAGGTGGTGAAAAGAAAAGATTATATGAAGGCTAAGAAAATCCTTTGGCTGTTATGTTGAATGACTTCCAAAAATATTTGAACCTTACTACAAAGTGAAAAAAATGCAACCAATATAAATTATAAATTATGAAATATATAATATGAAATAGAAATTATTTCATTTATTTATATACTCTGAAGTTTATTCTTAATTCAAACTTTCAACAAATTTTATTGAGTGATGGTTGTGTGCCAGGCATCCTGCTAGTGCTGGAGATACGGAGATGAATAACATGGACAGCCTTCGTAAATGAAAGAAATTATGACCCTCGGATTTGTTGCAGCCATCAATCAGTCACTCAAGGAAGCCACTGAGAGGTCCCACAGGACTGTTGGGATCTTTTGAGCTGAACTCACTGTCAGAACAGCAGAGGTGCAGAGAGCCCTGGGGATGCTGAAACTGATAGATGGGCTTTATTTTTTTTCTGTTTTCAGTGCTGATTGAATCATGTTGCCTTGTCTGTCAGTACTGAATCAACTTGACAGAACAGTTTGTGTTCCATTTGTTTTGTCTTGTTTGACACTGGTCCTTCATTGATTCATCATCTCAAACACTGATCAGGTCTGTCCCACTCTAAGTGCTATTGCTATGAACTGGCCTATTACAAAACAAAGCAAGACAAGGCAAATAACGACAGTAAGAAGGAAGAGCTTTCTGTTTATTCAGGCAAAGACATTGTAGGAGTGTTGTTTTTAAAAGAATTCTTAGAAAGCTATCTTTACATTCCAAAAAAATGTCACTTACAAAACCTATGTGTGTGTGTGTGTCAGAGAGAGAGAGAGAGAAAACTTTTCGACTTGAGGTCAAGTGTAGGACTAGTCTTGATTGTGAAGGAATGCTTTATAGCATAAAGAATGAGGATACTGGGGTCAAGCTTAGATTCAAATGCTAGTTCTGGCCTCGCTGGGTGAACTCAGCAGGTCGTATGATCTCTCTGCATCACGGTTTTCTCATCTGTCCCACTGGGATAAGAAGTTTCCCTCTGTCTTATTGTGAGGATTAAATGAGACAGTGTGTCTGCCCCCTTATGCTCACTTTATACTTTCTTTAGTGTTTAAAATTCAAATGTTCTTTAACTTTTTTATTACTCTGAATGTATTTTCAGAATTAAAAAATAGAATTTAGAATGATTCTATTATGATATTAATGAGTACTTATCTATGATGTGATATAATTTTACATTTATTTTTAAATTTTATTATTTATTTATTTAATTTTGACCTACCTTACCTTGATTTCAAAGGTAGATGAATAAAGGTAGTAAGGAAAAGAGAAATGTAATGACAGGAAGAAACAATTTCTTTGGCAAATGCGATAAAATTTTTTATGATCTTAGATAATGTGATTCTATGTGTTTAAGAAAGCCACGTAAGTGGTAGGAATTTGGTCATTTACACTTAACCTCTATTGGATTGCATTAAATCACTGTGGTAGAAAACAAAACTTTTTTAGTTGGGAAATATCAAGGACAGATGTGGTGCATGAACAATTGTTCAATTAAGGAAGGTGATTGCAGGCAGTTCCTTAAATTTATAGAGATCTGAGAGCAATGGATTATACAAAGTTTGAGATTATGCTTTAGCAGGTTTATAAAATGGCTTTCAACTAGAGTGTTTTTTTGTTTGTTTGTTTTTTGAGACAGAGTTTTACTCTTGTTGCCCAGACTGGAGTACAATGGCATGATCTGGGCTCACTGCAACCTCCGCCCCCTGGGTTCAAGTGATTCTCCTGCCTCAGCCTCCTGAGTAGCTGGGATTACAGACACCTGCCACTATGTCTGGCTAATTTTTGTATTTTTAGTAGAGACGGGGTTTCACCGTGTTGGCCAGGCTGATCTCGAACTCCTGACCTCAGGTGATCCGCCTACCTTGGCCTCCCAAAATGCTGGGATTACAGGCGTGAGCCACTGCGCCCAGCCTCAACTAATTTTAATGTCTATAGACACTTTAGATTTTGAGATGCCTGTGAAATAAAATGTTATTAGCCCCTGGTACAGTGCTACTTTCCAAAGTTAGCTTAATAAATACTTTTTGGTGATTTTATTTTATAATCGAATACCTCTGTCATAGGTGTTGCTCTCAAATTATCAAATATAATAAAATTCACATAGCGATTTAGAAAGTTTATGTTTGTGAATTTCCAGAGATTTGGGGGTGGAGGGAGAAGGACATCAGGGCTAAGCGGTAAGGTGGCTTCTGACTTCTCTCTGTCAACTGAAATATGGATTGGTTGTCCCATGGAAAAGAGAGCACTTGTTGGGTTATTACTATACATCTGTATATGCATGTGATATGAGATTACCATTGCAGAATCTAGGATTAGGATTTTATCCGATGCTCCAAGAATATTATATAAATACATACATATATATATTTATATGACAATTCTGATGCATGAATGAACCAAGAGTTTTGTTAAAAGACATACGTTGCTATGGCAATTTGCAATGTCTTCTCTGCACAGAAATATTTAGGATATTACTGATTACTTCAATAAGACCAAAGAGAAAGTCAGCCCAAGTCTGTGCTACAGTGAAGAGGAAAGGGCTACAGAAAAAACAAATTTTGCACATGATTAATGAGTACTAGTTGTGGCATTAAGTGACAACTTTGATTTATTTTGATCCTTAAAATAAATGCATTAAATAATACACTTCTCCATTCCCATCAATGTAACAACTGTGTTCACTACATTTCTTGATACAAATGAGACTTGGATGTGATAAATGCAACCCTGGTTAGAATATTGCTATAATGACCCAACTGTTTCCCCTACCTCCAACCCCACACTTTTCCATTTATTAATATATCTTGTTCACCATCACTAGTTTTATCTTCCTATGGCTGCCTACAATCCCTCTTTCTTCCAAAACTTTCGCGATTTCTCTGTGAATGCATGAATGCCAGCTCCTTACATTATTTGATGCTCTTCTCTCTCAGATATACATTCATTTCCCCTGGCATCTTCTACAGATTATCGAAGGCCTATTATGCCTTTCCTCTTCACCACAGCTAGAAATGATTCTACTCTTTTCTGCCTTTTTCTAGTCCTAATTTTTATTGCTCATGTTATTATCTGCTTCTAAGACACTAGTGATAATTTAGCCACTTAAGCATATAATCTTGAAATGTTATTTAACCTTTTGGGCCTCAGTCCCTTTATCTATGACATATGTAAATTGAATTAGATTCTGATTGGTTTTGTAGGCCATGTGGTCTTGGCTACTCAATTCTACCGTTAGCTGACATGGACAATATGCAAATAAATGAGCATGGATATTCCATAAAATTTTATTAACAAGAACAGGCATCCTAGGCTAGATTTTGCCTGTAAAAAGGTTGGCCATAGCTGGCCAACCCTTAGAGTATGCTATAATTTCTGAGTCTCCTTCCAGTGCTAAGATTCTACGAGAAGGTAAAAAGCCATTTCTATTCCTAACATCAAAGTGATAAAGTTTTCCCTTAAAGTTTCCCTTCGTAAGATATTACCCTAGTAAATTATCATTGATCATGATATATGATTTTGGTCTTTGCTCTTTCTTTGCTCAGCGCATGTCACATTGTTGTAGATGTGTAGATGTTTTAATGCATATTCTGTCAGCATAGTAAATACAGAAGGACGGTTCTCTCAGTTCTACAGCAGGCCATTCTGACCAGAGTATGAACTGGGCACACACATTTATCAATTTTCTCCATACTTCTTTTCATAGGTCAAATTACATGTGATACTACACTTGTAATCTTCTTGCTTCCTGATACAACAGGATATAAGGAATATGGTAGGCATAGTATAAAGTTGTTTAGATAATTAACATTAGGTACACAGGATCATGTGTGATATTAATATTTTCATGCAAAAAATGCTATTTCATGAACCATCATCTGCGCCTCAATCTGTGATAAAATTTGTAGCTTCCTGGCAGAACATATCGATAAAAGTACCTGATCTTAGATATATTGAACCCTAGCTTGATTAATATTTTGCTCAAGTAGAAAATTAAGGGGTGGTAGGGAATGCCCACATTTCATTTTGCTTTCCCGTGGAGTCTATTTTTAGCCATCTTTGATCTAGCATTAATTAGCACTTTCTCATATTCAATACCACTTCATTTACTAGGCATGAGCTTTTCTTAAAAATGAAGTTCCTAAGCATCTCAAGTAGAACATGTGTAAGAAAATAAAAGCCTGCCTATCTTTTCCTTATTCTTCCTGCAGTTATCTTTCAAATCTTTGTGTAATGGGAGCTAAGACTCTATCTGCAGTCTTACCTCCAGAAGCAAAATCCTATATCCAGTGTAGTCATATGATTGTTATTGACTTGAAGCCCATCTAGTGGTTTTTTTTTATCTGCTAGCCTATCTGATTTTCATTTCCTTAATAAGAAGGCTTGGAGTTCCATATCAGGTTATATGATATATTTGCTCCTTGTTTTGCTCCAAAATTTCCTGTTCAAGTAGGGTGTCCTGTATAAAATGTCTTTACATGTCCACTGTTTTAAAACTGCATTTTTAATCTGTCTGGATCTATATTCACTAATACAGTTTGTCTGTCCAGAAAACATGAATTTGAATCCCTGTTATCAGTCTATTGGGTACATACAGAGACCCCAGAAATAGCAAATCTTCCAAAATATTGCAACATTTTTGTCTGAGTGATTCTGCTACAGTGTAATATACCTACCATCATAATCAAATAAAACTATTTTTCTTTTTCTTCTAACTCCAGATTCTTAGATGGTTGTGAGACTGGCTTTAAGGAATCCAATCCCTAAGCAAATGTGTTCTTAGCATGTGAGTTAGGAAATAATTATTCTCATCACAGAAGAATTCCTGTAGAGAAAGATTGTTTCAGAATTTCTTTTGGAAATTAGTTTTTCTTCATTCTTAGGCTTATTGTTTGTCAGAAACACAGAAAAGCCATTAATTTAAAGGTTTATGTGTAGAGCCATATCAGTAGAGAAAATCCAGAAGAAGGTGAAGCAATTCTGTAACCACTGTCTTAGGCAATGATAAACTAACCAGATAATCAGAAACACATCTCTGTATAATATGAAGTGCACCTCAAGTAGTGCACATTTGATGTACCTATTCATTCAACTTTGAAATGCCGTTGCTAACCTTGACTCTTTCTCATCCCTTTCTTTCCATATAAATCGGCCAACAAATTCCATCACTTTTACCTTCTAAGTTATTCTCAAACTTGTTCCTTCTCATTTATTCCCTCTGCCAAGGTACATCAATTCACTGGCTCAACAAATACCTATTTAGGGTCAACTGTGTGAATGTCATTGCCCTAGATGTTGAGGATACAACTGTTAAAAGAACAAACAACATTACTTTATGGGTCTTACATTCTTATTCAGAATTTCATTTTTTCTTGCTTGAACTGCAACATTAATCTTTTGCTTCCAGCCTGCTCTCGCTGGAGACTATACCCTATGCTAACACCAGAGCTGTCTTTCTAAAAGATAATCTGGATCATGTCACATTCGATATTCAAGTGGCTCTTTATCACCAATTTTGTAAATGCCAAGTCTGGTAACCATCTTGGAGGCCTGAGCCACACCTGCCTAACTTCATTCCCCACCACTCCCATCCCTTTTATTCAGTCACACTGGACCAAGTGCTGCTCCTAGAATAGGCAGAGATGAGGTTCATGGCTCTATGACTGCACCTGCTGACTTTGCCGTAAATTCTACACTTCCATATCGAGAAGAAATTTCTACTCAACTCTGAACAAAGTCATCTTTGCCTTTGGCAGAGAGTTAATGTTTTCATATGTTAACTTGTAGAAATGTTCAAAACATGCTCTTTTTTAAAAGTGACACTTATAGAATTCTATTTATTTATATTCTTGTTTTTCATTCCTCAATGTCACTCCCATTAGACTGACAGTTTCTTGAAAGCAAAAGATATGTCTTCTTTGGGCTAACCAGTAATTTGTTGAAAACAGGTAGAAATTAACAGGTGTAGTATACAAGAGAGATTTTGTGCTTACCTTAAAAGGGATACTTATGGGAATATAAATTTTGCTTTAATAGTTATATTTTCAACCATCTCTTATTTATGACATCTAATCTGACTTCACTGGGTGTATGGGCCTCATTGGCAAAATCTACCAAAACTAAAGAAAAGAAAAAAAATCATTTAAAATCATATGCGAATTATTCTGTTCCAATAATTTTACTATCTAGGCATAACTTAAAATAGGGTTTAGAGAAGTTTAGTGTTTAGGACAGTTATCTAAAAAGAACAATATCCCTTTTAAAAGGCACATGCATGGAAATATTAATAACCTTAGAAGTACAAGATTTTAAATCACTCTCATGGGTTTTAATACCTTAGTCTTCAGGAACTTTATGGTCTTTCCATAAAGATTTCTCATATATATAAAAAAGTAGTGTTTCTGGAACTCATGAAAAGTGGGCATATAAAATAAATCCTTAAGGAAGAGCTTAAATAATTATGTGCATTGAGTGACAGATGGAAACCCAGTCTCAATGTAGGGAGACAGAAGGGCTCAGGCAGCACTCGTGCGTCCTTAGGGAACGTGGTAGATGGGCTAAGAGCTGCCCAGAATTTTTCAAAACCAGCATATTCTCAGGTATCACTAAATTTTGAGGGAAAAAGGTATTAATGGGTCTTAACAAATAACTGTAACAATTTAATTTAATGAAGTAGAAACAATTCAAAAGAACTGTATTAAGTGGATTTCCTTGAGGAAGAAACAAAACAAAACAAAACAAAACAAAACAAAACAAAACAAAACCAAATAGCCAGTATTAAGATCTCTCAAGCTTGTGAACCCACTGTACTCACAAAGGTATAGAAATAACCTCTGTAGGCCAGGCGCAGTGGCTCACACCTATAATCCCAGCACTTTGGGAGGCCGAGGTGGGATGATCACTTGAGGTCAGGAGTTCAAGACCAGCCTGGCCAACATCGTGAAACTCCGTCTCTACTAAAAATACCCAAATCAGCTGGGTGCAGTGGCACATGCCTGTAATCCCAGCTACTCGGGAAGCTGAGGCAGGAGAATCGCTTGAACCTAGGAGGCGGAGGTTGCTATGAGCCGATACGGCACCACTACACTCCAGCCTGAGGCAACAGAGTGTGACTCAGTCTCAAAAATAAATAAATAAATAAACAAATAAGAAATAACCTCAGTAAAGTAAGGTTCTGGTCTGTCTAAACAAATGTTTGTAAATAATCTTCAAATGAAAAGGTATATGTAAAGGGAAATAGAGTACACATAGTTATATTTAGAGCAAATATGAATATAATGAAGGTCCTCATATCCTCAGAGAAGTCACTGACTTATAAGAGAACATTTGTGAAAATATATGCGTATTTCTAGAATTTTCAACTGTTGGTATAATAGCAAGTAAAGGAATGGTACCACAATTTAGGAACATACATATATTAGGAAAAAATGCCCTCAAGAAGACAGGAACTCTTTCCCATAAGTGAATAAAATGAGTAGCCTTCTTGTTTTGCACTAGTTAACCTTTATTTTAGTTTAAATAAAGGTTTTAACCACAGGAATTTGCTATAATATCATTGGGGAAACAACCCACTGATCTATTTTTTTTACAAAATCCCACTGCAATTCTATGAAATATTTGATTACTGTCTTAGAAGCTGTCTAGAGAAGATAGAGGACAGAAGAGATAGCTGAAGGTTGCAGTGCAAATGTTAAATCCTGTGATGAATGGACTTTGCTTGTCATTTGACACAGAGGCTGTAACGTAGGTGAACTAACTACACAATAGCTTCTGTGGTGTTATTTTTCCATGTGTGATATTTTCTTTTCATCTGAATTTTGCATAAAGGTTAACACCTTTTGTTGATTTTTTGATACCAGCACCTTAGTCTCTGAAACTATTAGACTCAGTTGCCATACTTTCCTATTCCTCTGTCACCTCTAGTCAATGACTTGGATAATTGGTTTGGCTGCCCATTTTGAGAAAGCATATAACAATCTGAATGCTGCTATTCTCTCTGGGTTTAGAATGACTGGTATTTTAAATGAGCATCTTAAAATTATATATAATAAACATGTTTCTTGAAAAGAAACTTACAGCAACTCTAAAGAGCTGAAACACTTGCAAGAATTATTCTTGTCTTTTACATCATTGAAACTATTGTTTGGAAAATTATAACAAAATATATGGAAACATAATGAAAAATGATGGCAGTTGAACAAAAGTAAAAGTAATAGTTTGTGTTTCTTAAAAGTTTCCAAACTAAGGGAGTTTATTTCACTTTTAATTTATTCAGTAACACTAAAATAATAAAAGGCATTCACCACATTCTGAAGTGCCTCTTCTCTGTATGACTTTTCTATTTCTTCTTCTTCCCATACACCATCCTCAATGCACCAAGCTCAAGAAGTCTGAAAGATCTTACAAAGTGGGAAGGAAACCTAGTCTCTATCAGGAACAGGAGAAAGCAAAATTATTCTTTAGTGTTTTCTCACACCCCAAATCACTTTTTCTTCCCTCACTCTCATGCCAAAGGATCCAAATACATTATATATTGTGTGTGTGTGTGTGTGTGTGTGTGTGTGTCCCAAGAGCCCTACCATAAACTTACCATCTTTAGGCAATACCTCCATGCTGTGGTGCCATCATTCTATTCTGTGCCCTATTGAAAATAGCTTTCTGCAAACTCACCATGTTGGAAACTTGCATCTCTTCTACAGAGAATGTTTGCTCTGTAATGGTAGACCATAATTTAGCTTAAAGGAGCTCTGCTGTTGGAAGTTTGAATATTAGGGTTAGGTTAATGCGGTAATACGTGGGCAGAATTAATTGTATTCTCATAATTCACCAAATTACATGAAAGTAAGTACCTACTACAAGTGGGGCCTATATGTCTGTAAAACAGACCCCAGTGCATGATGTTCCCCTCCCTGTGCCCATATGTTCTTATTGTTCAACTCCTGCTTATGAGTGAGAACATGCCGTGTTTGGTTTTCTGTTCCTGTGTTAGTTTGCTGAGAATGATGGTTTCCAGCTTCATCCATGTCCCTATAAAAGACATGAACTCATCCTTTTTTATGGCTGCATAGTATTCCACAGTATACATGTGCCACATTTTCTTTATCCAGTCTATCATTGATGGGCATTTGGGTTAATTCAAAGTCTTTGAGGATAAGTATTTTTTAAGTGCTTTTAAAAACTTTGTACCCCAGTTGCCTTTGTCTTTCTCTCCTGTGGTCAATGAGTTCGATTTCAAGCCATTTATATATAAATGAGTCTGTTCTGTGCACATAAATAATGTTATGGTAAAGAAGAAAACTATACGAGCACATTTCTGTAGGGCAATGGTGATATTTCCATTGTGAAACAGGATGGGACAGAGAGAAAACACAAAAGATGTAGGAATGACAATAAGCTGCATTCTCTCAAGAAGCAAACCAAACATCTTAACCATACCAATCTTTATTATTGTTATTAATTGTAGATGGGGCACACTGAGAGGAGCACAAGGGCAGAAAGAAAAATTTTGGGTATGTAACTCTTTCCAGTTTAATTCCTGCTGTGAAGTGAATATGTTCGAATCTTCTGTTCCTCTGCTCCCTGCTTTGTATTATTTAGTCACATCCTCAGTTGTGTAATATTGTTGATAACATCAGTGTTTTCACCAGCACAAAACTCATTATAAACATTTATATTGTATTTATAGTTTTCCTCAACTCCCAGTATTTCAAATTGTAAAAGAAAAATCAGTGTTTATTTTTCCCCAAGTTGAGAATCAAGAGAGTAACTTTTTGTTCTATTATCTTCTATATTAAAGTATTGATTAAACTTCCCTGGTATATATTTATATGGCAATGAACTTGATGCTTTTGTTATGTTACTATTATATATATATATATATATATCCTATAGGTTAAGACTTTTTTTTCTTTTTGCCAAATAAAACATACACATGTGTCTTTACTCAGAAAGGACCAATATCTATTCTCAAAATAACAGAAAGTTTCAGGTAAGAAACAATTTGAAGAAGATTGGAACATATTACCTCAAATATTCGGTTTATTACAACAAGCTGGTCAATTGTCTGAAGTCCTAATATTATATACATTTTTATACAGATAGAATAAAGTCTATGTGGTAATACTTACCATGGAATTTAAATTTAAGTGTACACAGTAGAGGGCATATTTTGGCTTACAAAACACTAGGTGCTAGAACTTGTATTCATCAGAATGACTCTTGGTATATTTCTTCATAAGGCACTCACAGAATTCAATCACCCAATTATATGTTTGTACCTTATATTTGTGTTATTGACATATGGAGGTATGATACTTTTAAGTAGAAGGGTTCTTCTTTATATTTAAACTGAGCTTTTAGAAATATAATTTTTCTCATTAAAATAAAATAATTAGTAGCCAACAATCAACATTAATGTTCAATAGTTAAAATAAATAAGTTATAAACCTGGATATGTTACTTGAATACCTACTATTAAGCTTCTGCATAGGATTTTTATTAAATAAATTTGAACAGTTATTTAATCCCATAACAATGTAATATTTAGAGAAAAAAACAAGTTATTTGATTAATGTATTTAACTCACAACAGTTCTTAGCATATAGCACTTGATGGCCATTTGCTGAGTGAATATGAACGAATGTGCAGAGGAAAACGTTTTGTGACCCTTTCATCCTTAACCTGATCATTCCCACCCTAGATCCCTGCCTCTAGGTAGTGTACATGTGTACACACACACACACACACACATACGCTGAGTATGATTATGTACTCACTCATTTTCATATATTTAACACATGCATGCACACCATCCCTTTTAACTACATTGTTGTACTTACTATCAATTCTGAATTTACTACTTATCAAACATCTTCAAAGAAAATTTTATTTCATGGGGCTAGGGGTAAGATTTCTTTCTCCTATGATTTGTTTGATAAATTGTTGAATGTAAGCAGTAGAAATACAAGAATCAGACTAAAATTTATAATATTTTGCACATTGAGGCTTTTTTCTCTACTGAACTGTGTTCTCCTCATGAGTCAGAATCATATTTGACTTATTTACCAATGTATCTCAAGGGTAAAGTATTTTGACTGGTACATAGTGGGAATATAAACAATACTCATTGAATGAACAAATGAATAATTTTAGTCTATGCATTCAGGAAAAACTAATCAAGTAATTAAAAT
The DNA here is from genome assembly GCF_006542625.1 of Nomascus leucogenys. NCBI lineage: Eukaryota > Metazoa > Chordata > Mammalia > Primates > Hylobatidae > Nomascus > Nomascus leucogenys. Next base: position 60,975,513 of record NC_044402.1, on the reverse strand, counting down.
AATTTTATTTTTTATAAAACATGCTAGTGGTTTAATTAAAATATGAAATCTTAAACTACTGTTGTACTATTTTGTAAAGAATTGTGAAAGGTCTGAGATATTATCCCACAGATCTAGATGATATAGATATTGGTATAGATATAGACGTAACTAGAGATATAACACCGGGGTCAGAAGTAAGGAGTTCTTAACAGATACTCATAACTAGATCGACAACCAGAGTAACATAGCAGCATGCATCTCCCACACCTTAGTCTTACAGTGATGTGATAAGAACCAATAAAATTTGTCTACACAGGTAGCAGTTTATATCTCATAAATGATGGACAAAGAACAATAGATTTTCTCCATTTGTTTACAGGAGAGAGACAAGCAGATTCCTCCTTTCCCAAAAGGAAGGAAACATCTTTCATTCCATTATGATGAGTTGAAGAGGATCCTATGTTCCCACCATAAACTTTAGGAATATAAACATATCTTTCCAAGGTCCAGATAGACAGCAATAAAGTCTCCAGATGATGGGCTGCATCTCTTTTGAGATGTAAATACCAAAGGATATAATGTCCCCATACTTCTGACACCTTAAAGCTTAATTTAGGACCTTGTCTCTGCTCTCTTTGAGCCTCTAGAGGAGATAAGAGAAGCTTGTTATCTCTTCAGATCAGATCATTAAACTAGATGAATGGCTACATATCTAATTCTCAAGGTATGCTAAGTGTAGAATATTTTTGGGAGACATGAAAGAAAACATTCCCTATCTTTATATTATATACAATGTTTTGTGGGTCAGGAAAGCAAATACTTTATTCAAGAGCACTGAGAAATCTAGGAAAGTTTTATTTCTTCACAATTATATATGGATGTTTCAAAGTATTTAAAAATAGTCCTACGACATAAACCTATTTTTATAATAAAAATATTGAAAGTCTTTCACTACTGAGTAAAATGTAACACATAGCAGCAAGCCATAAGTTCTACTAAATAAGTAGAAAATATCAGAATTTTTCCAAAATTGTTTTTTTAAAAAAATGAGAGTGCTAAATCTGGAGAAAAATTTTTGGCCTAGGAGCATTTTGTAGGTTTGGGCATACAGTGAGGACTGGGTTTGTAATAGGCATGCTATGATTTGTTCGAGTTAAATTATGAGACAAGTGAAGCAGAAAGATGTGACCAACAACCAAGGGAAAAAGACTGTCAATAGAAGCGATAGATGATACTTTAGATGTAGGCTTTAAAATAACCATTATTTTAAAAAATTAAGAAAAATCTATATGAAAAGATGGAGAATTTCAATCTATAATTAGTTCAGCCATGGTGGAAGAGTGTGGCAATTCCTCAAGAATCTAGAACCAGAAATACCATTTGACCCAGCAATCTCATTACTGGGTATATACCCAAAGGATTATAAATCATTCCATTATAAAGACACATGCACACACATGTTTATTGCAGCACTGTTCACAATAGCAAAAACTTGGAACCAACCCATATCTCCATCAATGATAGACTGGTTAAAGAAAATGTGGCACATATACACCATAGAATACTATGCATCAATAAAAAAGGATGAGTTTATATATTTTGCAGGGACATGGATGAAGCTGGAAACCATCATTCTCAGCAAACCAACACAGGAACAGAAAACCAGACACTACATATTCTCACTCATAAGTAAGAGTTGAGCAATGAGAACACATGGACACAGGGAGGGGAACATCACACACTGGGGCCTGTTCAGGGGTTGGGGGCTAGGGGAGGGATAGCATAGGAGAAATATCTAATGTAGATGATGAGTTGATGGGTGCAGCAAACCACCGTGGCACGTGTATACCTATGTAATAAACCTGCATGTTCTGCACATGTATCCCATAACTTAAATCATAATAAAAAATGAGTTCCTGAATTCATGAATGCAAACATTGGAAGAAAATCACACTCAAACATTTCATGATCAAACAGCTGAAGATAAAAAATAAACAGAAATTTAAAAATAGTCACTATTTAAAATGACACATTATTCTCAAAAAAAGCAGCACTGACTGGCAGCTGGCATTTCAACATCAACAATAAAAAAGGAAAATAGAAGACTACAAAATGACATTGTTAAAGTGCTGGATAAAATAATAATATTGATAATGATGATGAAGATAACGTGCCAACATGGAATTTTATACATGGTGACATTTTTCTCCAAAATAAATACAAAATTAAGACATGTTTAGACAAGCAAAAGCTGAAATAACACTGTTGCAAAAAAACATACACCAAAAGTTACAGAAAAAAAGTAGGCAAATGTTTAAACATATCTCAGTATCTCATAGAAATAGCAGCTAAAAATAAGTAAAGGTATGAAAGATTGAAAAAAACTATTAGCCAGCTTTATGTCATTGAAATTCATAGGATATTACACATAAATATTGATGAACATACATTCTCTTTAAATGCACATGAAATATTTGCCAATATTGACCACATGCTGGTCCATAGGGCATGCTCAATAAATTTAAAAAGTTGAAATTATATGGAATATACCATAATGAAACTTTCGTTGCTTAGCTAAAGCAGTACTGAATGTAATAGAAAATGCACGCATTGAAAAAGAAGAAAGGTTAAAATTGATGCACATGTTTTTAAAAGGTTGAAAAGAATAGTTCAATAAGCTGAAAAATTTAAACCGAAGATAAAATGAAAGAAATAATAAACAGAAGAACAAAAATAAAGTAAAAGAAAACAGACATATTATAATAGATGAAAATCAAAAAAGCAAAGAGTTGATGCTTTGCAAAAAAAGATTAAATGTCTAGGAAGACTGAAAAAGAAACAAGGAGAGACAAATTACCACAGAAATGAAAAAAGAGAACATTGCTGCAGATTCAATAGATATTAAGTAGGTAATAAGCGGATATTATTAAAAAGTTATGCCAATATAATTGAAAATACAGATGAAATGGATAAACTTATCAGAAAACAAAATTTATCAAAAACCTACACAGGATGAAAATAGCTTAAACAATTATGGAACAATTTGAAAAAAACTTTGAGTCTATTTAAATTACCGTCACTGAGGAACTCAGGCTCAAAAGACTTCACTGGTGAATTTTTCCAAACATTTAAGGAATAAATGAAACGAATTTTACAACAAACCCTTTCAGGGAATAGGAATTAAGGAACAGTTAGTTTCAAACTCATTTTATGAAGCAGTAACACCGATACCAAAACTTGGTAAGACAATACAAAAAAGAAAAATTATAGGCCAATATCTCTCATGAGCATAAAATTCCAAACAAAATATTACAATTAAGAAATATATAAAGGGATAACACTCTATAGGTGAAACTTATATTAGGAATGCAAGGTTGGTTTCAAGTACTAAAATCAATCAATATAGTTTATCAAATTATGAGAGTCAAGGAGAAAAAAACACATGAATTTTTTTTTTTTTTTTTTTTTAAACGGAGTCTCACTCTGTCGCCCAGGCTGGAATGCAGTGGTGTGATCTTGGCTAACTGCATCCTCTACCTCCCAGGTTCAAGCAATTCTCCTTACCTCAGCCTCCAGAGTAGCTGGGAATACAGACACCCGCCACCACACCTGGCTAATATTTGTATTTTTGGTAGAGGTGGGTTTCGCCATGTTGCCCAGGCTGGCTTCAAACTCCTGACTTCAGGTGATCTGCCCACCTCTGCCTCCCAAAATGCTGGAATTACAGGCGTGAGCCACCGAACCCAGCTTGAATATCTTAATTGGTGCAGAAAATGCATTAATAAAATTCAGCACTTTCTGTTCTATTGTTGTGTAACAAACTATCACAGATTTAGCAGATTGAAACAACATACATTTATTATCGCAGTGTTTCTGTGGGTCAGAAATCCAGCATAGCCAGCTGGATCCTCTGCTCATGATCTCACAAGGATGCCATCGAAGTGTTGTCTGAGTTGTGTTCCTTTCTGGAGCTTACGGCCCTCTTCTAAGCTCACGTCGTTGTTGGTAGACATGTTTTTTTGGCTGTTGGTCCAAGTCCCCATTTCCTTGCCGACTGAGGATATTCTCAGATCTTAGAGGACGCCTGAATTTCCTTCCATGTGGCTCCCTCACACAGAGTTTTATAGATCCTCTCTCAACAGAGTACCTTACATCTTCAAGACCATTAGGAAAAACAAAATTTCTGACTTCTAAATCCTCTTTTAAGGGGCTTCGTGAGCCATATTTGGTCCATGAGCCATGATTTGCCAATGCATAGGTCACAGAAACTTTATATACATATGAAAAAACAAACAAACCTAGATCCCTTCCTCACTAAATACAGACAAAAACAATTTGAGATGGAGCAGAGACCTAAATGTAATTGCAAAATAATAAAGTTTCTCAAAGAAAACAGGCAAATATGTTTCTGGTATCTATTAGAAAATGCTTTCTTAAATCGGGCACAAAATAAACTTTTTAAGAATAAATTATCAGACTACATTAAAATAAGAACAACTATTTAAAAGACAGTATTATAAGAAAAAGTAAGCCACAGAATGAGAAAAATGTATGTATCTATCTATCTGGAAAGATATCTGACAAGTCCTCACATATACAATACATAGACATTCTTAAAAATATATAGGAAGACCAAGATAATTTAATAAAATAAAACTCTTAAACAGAAACTTCAGGAAAAGGGGAAATCCAAATGGCCTGAACAGCCACGTGAAAAGGTGGTCAATGTTACCAATTATCAAGGAAATGCAAATTAAGACCACAATGAAATATCACTTCATATACACTAGACTAGCTAAAATTAAAACGATTGATAATATCCAGCATAGATGAGGATTTGGAGTAAATAGAATCTTAACACTACTGATGCATGTGTAAATGGAGCAGCTACTTGCGTTCATCGTGTTTATCACAGGAGAATGGATAAACTGTGGTATAGTCACACAATGAAAATAAACAGTAATAAGATGAATTAATTGCTTATATATGCCAAACATAGATGAATCCCAGAAACATTATTTTGAGCTAAAAAAAAAGTCAACCTCAATATATTTTGCATTATTCCATTGTTGTAAAGATCAATTATAGGAAAACCTGATGGGGAGGGGAGGGTGGATGGATGTTGACAGGAAGGCAACATGGTAGACCTTCTGGGGTGCTATAAGTGGTTAATAGCTTAATCTAAGTGGAGATTACATGAACATAAACTTCATAAACACATGTATAAATTTACTAAGTTGTATACTTAAGATTAATACACTTTACATATCTGACTGTATAATATATCTCAATACAAAAGATGAAAAGTTAAATCTTTAGAAATTTTCTCCCCCTTATTGCCATCATTTCCTTTATAATTAGATGCAAACAAATGTAGGCATTTGAAAGAAACAAACAAAATAAATGCTGAAATAGAAGAAATGAGAGTAGGAAGAATAAGAATAATAAACAAAATATATGTCCTGAGGTGTATTTTATTAGCACTAATTTTTACAGTGTTTTACCCTTTATAATTATGTGGCCTTTCTTGCAAACGTATGATTAGCTCTCATTAGCACATAAATTCACATTTGCTTATGCAATCTTTGTATAACTTTCCCGTATTTACCAAGAATGTAATTATGAAATTTTGGATAGTAATAATCTTCAGACATCCAAATGAGAATAGGAGCAGTGTTATATATCATATTTGCAAGAATTTACAAATATTACTATTCCTAGCCATTTGTTAGGTTGTGACTAATTTTATTTGATATATAGATATAGATATATGAACTGGCTAAAAAAATACGAAAATTGGCATTTAGCGTATTTCATGGTGCTAGAACTCTCACGCACATTGACGCTATTTCCTTCTCAGCTATTCAAAGTCCATTTCATCTTTGAAATGATAAATTGAATTTACAATTTTAAACATAGTTTTGAGAGTGCTCCTTTAAAGTGTCAGGGTTGATTAAGGAGGCAAAGAGCCAAATCTTAAAAAGAAATGCTGATAAAAATTGGCTATTTCTTAAAGTTGATGTCATGACAATTTTTGATGCTGAGTCAATCTGCCCCTCTCTTATATTGTAGAAAACAGTGAAAGCTCAATTCGATACCTTATGCCTTGAGAATATTTTCTTAGTCCCAGGGTAGGGTAAATGGGAGGCGAGTGTGAGCGCTGTTGAGGTGAAGCCGCTAATTTACTGGGCTTTTCTGCTGCATTTAGTTGTGGAACTAACTCCCTTCTGTGTGCCCTTTGGCCTTCATGATATTCTCCATGTACTCCATTGATACTTTTGCTCCATCACACACTTATTCATTCAAGCTTTTAACCCAGGAGTCATTTTGGACTTACTCCAACCATCCAACTATTTTCGCATTTGAGAAACAGAAATTAGAAAAAAAAAAAAACCTAATTCCTGTTGATTTTACTTTCTGAAGATTTCTCACTTTACTGTCTCTTATCCAATTGAATTATTGCAGGAGTCTATTAGCTAGCCACTGCCTCTTGTCTCTACCCTCTTAAATCTATCCACTTGATATCATATAGGATAATGTAATCACAGTATGAATTTGTCCACCTTTCTTTCCTGCTGGAATCAACTCAATGGCATGTCATCATTTTTCCCATTATTTTCTCATTATGGATGTTCTTTCCTCCCCTTTCAGCCTCACAACCTACCACTCTGCTTCTGTCTCGTGATCTAACTGTAACAATTTTATTGCTTCATTTCACTACTTCATGCTATTTCATGCTTTGGTGTTTATGCTTTTACTGTTTTCCTTTACGTCAATCTCCCTTCCTCCTTTTACATTGGTGAATTGATTATCAGGCTTTAATGTGCATCTCATGTGACACTTCTTCAACAATGTCTTCCCTGAACCATCCAAGTAAATGAGATGCCCTTTCTCTGACCTCAAAAATACTCTGTACCTATTTTCACCTTAGCACTTGCCTTATGTTAGTCATTCTTCATTAGATTATAAACTTCCTGAACATAAGATAATGTATTATTTATCTTTGGTCTTCCAGCACCTAGCACAGACTGTTGTTCACACAGTAGACACTCTATAACTGCAGCTTACATGGCATCTTTTGATGTGGCATTTCAAACGCTCATGCCTATGTTACGTTAGTACTCTGGGAAACTCGGAAGAGTCATGTCAATTCTGGCTATTGCCAACATGCCTGCATGTAACTGATACATAATACAGCCATTATTTAAAAATAGGTAAGTTCTTTATAATTATGGTCTATGATAAATCAAAGGCATTTAAAGTTACAAATGAGTTCTCCATGGCTTTTTTTTTTTAAATGCCAAAGTATGTTTCTCAACTGTTTTGTTTGTTTGTTTTTCTGCAGATTGCTGCCAATTCCTGGGGAAAGTCATGGGGAGAGAATGGCTATTTCAGGATTCTTCGAGGAGTAAATGAGTCCGACATTGAAAAGTTGATTATCGCAGCTTGGGGCCAACTGACAAGTTCCGATGAACCATAACATATCAATAAATTTCCATAAGGCCATGCCCTTAAGTAACCCCCTAAATTGAAGTTTAGCAATATGACATTCTTGGTGACAGTGGAATCTTTGTCTCTTCACCGTGTTAACATAATCAGGCTATTTTCTTATTTTCCCCTCTGGTCTATGCTTCTGCTTCCTTCATATTACTGAGCATTAAAAACACCAATAAAGGATAGCAGAGTGCCTAAATGCCTTTAAAGTTCCCAGGTTGCCTTGTTTTTCTCTTATGATGGTGTCCTTTTTGCCTTTAATTGTTCACAAACAGTGTGATGGCATCTGTCTTCACAGTTCTCAGGACTCATTTGTAGAAAGAGTGTGGTTTCTCTCTTTGATCAATGAGGACCTTAGACAACAAAAAGCAAATTAGAAATTCAGCAATTTGCCATGTTTATAAATTTCTTTTCATCCAAGTTAACAGTTTCTTGGTTCAAACCTTGCTTATGTTTTGCTTAAGCAGTGGAAATAGATTATAAGTTGTTTATCTCAATAACTTAACATTTTGTTTCCTCTCATTTGCCTAAACCTACCTTGTAATCTGTTCACAAAATGAAAAGCAACTATCCACAGGAAACAACTACTCTCTATTGTACTCTGCAATGGCCTGTGAGGTGGAGATGTTAAGTAATGGAAAAGCTTGGAGGCTAACAATAGAAGTACAGTTCTGACATACACACAGCCCTATTTTTGGAAGCTAGTATATTTTATGTGAAGTCTATTAAAATCAGCTGCAAAACAGTATTTGGAAAGATAACAAAAGATTTACCATTCCAAAACAGCAACTTGATGCCATGATTCAGAAAGAATATATATACACTTTTATCACAGTTCACTGCTTGAAATTCTAAAAAGTAAGCTAAATTGGCACTCATTTGCATGTAACTTTTAGTTCTCTATAGTCAGAGAAACGAAAATAGCATCATAGCAATGGTTGAGAAAGGAGATAATCTCTTAATAACTCACTGGCATCTTAAACGGAAAACTAATAAATGCAGAAGCAAAGCTGATCAGCAAGTGAACACAATTGATTATAATTACAATGGTGGGCTCTCCATGGCCTGAATTTCTGGTCAGTATCATCTTAATTTTGATCATTGGGATTTTTTTCTGTTATTGTGTCCAAAGATGCCCTGATTAGAGAAGCTAGACATGATAAAATGTGAGGGAACAGAGCACAGAAAGGTGAAGTGTTGTTGCAATTGTTGACTTCTTCATTAATCACTGTAGCTTTATCAGAAGCAGCATTTATTTACTTGGTTCTCCCCTAGAAAATATGCATGAGGGTGAGTCACCGTGTTGGGGTTGGCTGACATTTCCCCAAAGAGTAGAGAAATAATTTGTTTTTTCTCTGTTTGGGGTCCTCTAGAAGCAGCCCATAAGACAAAGTTCTGAGCACGAACAATTTGTTTCAGCCATGAAGGGAACACTGAGAAGGCAGTGAGGAGTGATATGAGCTAGTGATGGTGGACAGTAAAGGGTGCATTGGCCTAGTTCTTATCCCACTGAGGACTCTTGCTACATTATTCAGATCCATAACACCTGAGGAAAGAAGTTTTCTTTTGTTGAGGACTGCTCCTGGGGTTCATGGATTCCTTGTTCTTTCTAGTCTGGCAAAAGAGGGGGAAAAACAGATTCCAGTGTCAGAAAAAACTCACAAGCAAAGAAAGGCAGGTTCTGGTAGTTTGATGTCCACTGAAATGGTACAGGTGAGGTAATGTGGGCAGGGCACCAACAGTGTCTGCAGTGGATGTTAAAATACTTTTAAAATGCTTTTAATGCTGAAGACTGCTGAAGTAATAAATTCTAATGCACTAAAATGCCAGATGACTAACATGCCTATAAAAAACACGGGATTTCATTGATGCACTTTTACCTTTGTTATGCAAATGGATGATAGATATTGGAATTAATTTTTCACGTTGTGGTTTGTGAGCTTAGGTTCTGCTGTTTCAAAAAGTCCTAACTTTCTAATGACACCAAATCATGAGGAAACTAAATCCAAAGTGAAAGAAAAAAGAAAAAGAAAATACCATGTTAGTGAGACCCATAGGAAAGCACACAGTGTGTTCATCTAGCAATTACAGACCTAAAGAAGATATAGAAACTGGTTGGGACAGAAATGCATCAATGGGATAGGGAAAATATTATTATTGAGGTTTGTTGAATCAGTGTCTTCCCTTTAATAGTGTTATCACTTTTACAACTTTAAAGAGCTTGTTTAGTTTTACTTATTATTCAAGGGCTCCGAGTCAACTTTCAGAAACTAATGATTAGTATATTCCTTACCCCACCCTAGGGATAACTATTTGCAGAATTAATTGACTGATGCCTAGATGGTTTCCTCCCACAAATTGAAGTAGGAAAAACTTTGAAAATAATGGTGTATGGCCTCCTCTATTTCACGACATTTGTATGATCTAATTTTATTCTAAATAAGAAATAATCTTTCCCAGTTTTTTAAAATGAAATTCAAAAATTATCTTAAAAATACATAAAATGGAATGAAGTTTATTAGTTGGGGTTCAATCATTAAAAAGGAAACCTCTGTGTTTTGAACAGAAGGAATGTAGTGAAAGAAATTGCTTACCTAGGCAGTGGGGAATCTGGGGGGCAATGGGGGATGGTGAACCAACCCAGAGCTGAGCAACAGTAGAAAGCTGCCATCACCTCTAGACTGAGAGACAAAGCAAAGACAAAGGTGGGAAACCGGAATCTAGGGGCTGATGTTATCCCACCAGTAGCTGTAAGCATGACTGATGGAAGCTGGAGCCATGAAAAGACATGGCGCTGCCAAATTTGCCAGCTGAGGCAGAGAGGAAGGTGGAGAAACATTGTGGCCTCCCGCTTTCTCATGCCCTCCAAATGCTCATCAATACTTCTCATTGGCTGACTCAGCTGAAAGACAACTGGTATCAGAGGTTATAAAATTGAGCTGTCAGGGTTAACCCCAACCCTTCGCCAGATACACGGGAGAATAGGATAAGGGTGAGGGATAAAGTAAAGGGTAAATGTAGAAAATGAATTTTTGACTCATCTCATACTGATATTGGAAATTAAGATTACAAAAAAGAATATTCTATCAAGCGTTGCTTTACAAATAATAGTTTATGAACTTGGCCCTTTAGTGAATGCATATGTCTGAAGTACTATAATGCTTGCTATTGCGCATCTTTTTTTGGTTAATCTTTCTTGGCTTATAGATAATATATCAATCTATGCAAGAAAGATATTTTCCCACTTTCTTCACAGTAGTTCACAGAGATCTGTCTGACGTTTACTATCATTGTGAAGTGGCTACATTTTCTGGGGTAAATACGTGGGGTTTATTGCCTCGCACCAAGAAAACTTAGGACACAGACACATATGAGAAGTTTACGAGCAGAGGTTTAATAGGCAGAAAAAAGAGAAAGGAGAAGTGAGAGAGAGTGGCTTCCGAAAGGGAAAAGGTCAGCGGATGGCAGAGGTTTTTGTCAGATTTTACATGTGGAGAAGCCTGGCCACCCCATCCTAATTTTTTTTTTTTTTTTTTTTTTTTTTTTTTTTGCGACAGAGTCTTGCTCTGTCTCCCAGGCTGGAGTGCAATGGTGCAATCTCGGCTCACTGCAACCTCCGCCTCCCGGGTTCAAGCGATTCTCCTACCTCAGCCTCCTGAGTAGCTGGGATTACAGGTGCGTACACGTGGCTGATAAAAAGGAAAGATAGAGCCGCCATTTTGAACATGATTGGCACAACATCTATGTCTGCAGTTCGATTTTACAGGCTGCTCTTTGTTAGAAAGGAAAATGATTTGGGGCTGCTTTTCATTTAAAGGAAAACCTTACTGAGGACTTCTGTATCCTCACTATCCGCCTAAGTAATTTCTTCTTAACTCCTACACCAATTGCCTATCAAAACAATTATGATAATCTCATCTCAGGACATTTATTTTTCTTTGGGTGGAAGTTGATTTAATTTCAAAGGAAAAAAAGGGAGGGAAAAGAGAGTATTATCTCACAAACTACCATTTTATGAAATGTGTCAAGAGAGAAGAGCATTAATATATCAGATGTCATTGTATCGGAAAGCAGACTTCTAAAGAACACACAGACATTTCTTTCCCAGAGACGTCAATGAGAAAGGAAAAAAATATCAGCCCAGCACTGTCCAGAATGGAAGACTGAATGAAGGGAAAAGGCTTCTCCATTTCTAGCCATGAATACTATTGTGCATTATTTTGATATTATATCTGATAGAAATGTTTAAAAAGTAATTGATAGGTAAATCCAATAGAGTGAGATTTCTCTGCAAAGACGACACCAGCAACAGCCCCATTAATTAGAAAAAAATGGCAAAAACTCTCGCCTCTCTATACCATCTCCTCTCTATAACCTCCACCCTCTGGCAAGCAGTTTAGCTCTACGCTTCCCAAGTTATTCCGTGAAAGACTTGTTGATATGATTAGGCTTTGTGTCCCCACCCAAATCGCCTCTTGAAGTGTAATCCCCATAACCCCCATGTGTCAAGGGTGAGACGAGGTGGAGGTAGCTGAATTATGGGGGTGGTTCCCCCATGCTGTTTTATAGTGAGTTCTCATGAGATCTAATAGTTTTATAGGGGACTCTCCCCACTTTGCTTGGCACCTCTCCTTTTAGCCATCTTGTGAGGAAGGTGCCTTGCTTTCCCTTCACCTTCTGCTATGATTGCAAGTTTCCTGAGGCCTCCCAAACCATATGGAACTGTGAGTCAATTAAACCTCTTTCGTTTATAAAGTACCCAGTCCCTGGCAGTTCTTTAGAGCAGTATGAAAACAGACTAATACACTTGTCTTCTGAGATCATAAGGGGAAAAATGTCTAGTTATATTGCATTTAAGCTATATATGCTGTATTGTATTCTCTACTTGAAAGATGCACAGTTCACAAGTAGGCTGTTGAGAAATCCAGCAAGTATAGCACGGCTGGATTTCGGTCCTCACTCACATCAACAATGCATCCTTTGTCATGGTCACCATGTTCAATTATACACAATGGCTCCAGATATGACCGCAGACTCTTTTCTCCTAAAAATTCCCAGTACATCACACACTATCCAGTCAATATTATTATATGCCTGCAGGGTGTTAGTTACTGTGCTAGGTATTTGAAATATAACAGGAGACCCCCAAGTTAGACAATCTCTGCCCTCTCTTAACTCACGAACTACTCTTTTGTAAAACGCATTTTGGGAGATACTGGCCTAGATACAGTTTTAAATAGAAAGTTATGTAATGAGCTTTTAGAGTGAAGCTGGAGTACTCTTGAGTTTTGATATAGCAGTGTGCATTTATCCTTATCTGTAAATCACCTTTGGTGCCCCTATCAGAATGTAACCTTAGGCTGGCTGTAACTTAGGTCTGAGCCAGTCTGAAATTTCTTGTGACAGTGCACCGGTTTATAAAGTCAAATGCTGTGCCATGTTAATGCCATGAAAGTATGTGAGAGAACGTTTTCCACTTTGTCCCAGGACTCATTTATGTAAATAAGTTACCTCAAGGTTTCAGTCTTTGTTCAACACAGGCTTTTGCGAGTAATGATCCCTGACTTGCCAGCTTTTGGTGAGCCATAGCAGATAGGTTAGCCAGCTACAGTTCCATGGATAATTATTTCCATTGGGTCCAATGTCCCTGCCCATTAAATAAGAGGGCAGGAGAAAATTTTGGAGGTGATGGGTAAGTTTATGGTGATGATTTTAGGAGTATATGCTTATCTCTAAATTTACAAAGTTGCACACATTATATATGTACAGTTTTTTGTATGTCAATCATACCTCAACAAAGTGGTTTAAAAGGAAAATTCACTTTATCTGTAAAAGCTTGTCTTATTATATTAGTGACTGAGAGAGCCTCATACTGGCCAATATTAAGTATTTCATAGTGTCTTCTGTAGCAATCTTCTAAAATGATTTGATTCTATTGTATATAATAGAATATGTTTAACAAATGCATGCCTAATGAAGCATAATAATAAAAAGAACACTTGGTAAATAAAAGATAAAACACTATAGATATAATTTTACCTACCTGGGTACTCTTCACCTATTCCATTGCTTTGCTTCAGTTCCAGAGAGAAACACTATCCAAAATTTTTGTTTATCATTTTAAGTAGATTTATTATATATTTATAATACCTAAACAATCTATTTCTACTTGGTTTAGTTATTCAAAATTGCAGTCGTTCTGCATGTAATATTTTTTAACTGTCCAAGATTTACCCTTGTCGTTGCATGTAACTATGGTTTATTTGTTATGGTATTCCATGTCAGGGAACATTTAGCTTGTTGCTAGATTTATTTGCTATTACACCAATGCTGTTATGAACATTCATGTATATCTCTTGGCAAATGAATACGTTTCTAGAGTGTGGTGGTTCTACAAGTATGGTTCTGGGATCAGAAGCATTGATGCCAACCACCCATGAGCTGTTAGAAATGCAAATTCATGGTTCTCAACCTGAACTAATAAATAAAAATATCTGAGAAGGGGTACGGAAAACTTTAATAAGCCCTCTGAGTGATTTTGGTGCCTGATAACATTTAACAATCATTACTGCATAGCATATATATGTATATGTTAATATGTATGGAATATATATGCATATAACAAAATTATTGTGTTATACCATATCTAGATGTTGAATCTTGTAAAATAATGACAAATTGCTTACCAATTTATATGGGTACTAGTAATATATTAATTCCCATTAATTCTCATTCTCACTGACAATGAATATTTTCCAATCTCTCAATGTTTTTCATTCTCTTAGGCGTAAAATGATATTTTATTATGCTTTTAGTGGAGAGAGACAGAATGAAACAGGGAAAGAGACAGAGACAGAGACAAGAAATCAAGCACTATGTTGGAAGATCTTACTGTACATTTTTGTAATTTGTTATTTTTTACTTAATAATCCCTATCTTATATCAATAATCTTTTATCTTATATTTACTTCATATTTAAATCTCCCTAATTGTCTCTAATATATTCTTTATTCTTTAATTTTTAAGTATTCTCTTTTTGTTGATATATAATATTTGTACATGCTTACAGAGTACACGTGATATTTTCTTACATGCATAGAACGTGTAATGATCAAGTCAGGGTATTTAGAGTATCAACTTCCTGGAACATTTATCTTTTCTGTGTACGGAGAACATTTCAAGCCCTCTCTTCTAGCTGCTTTATCCAAACCCAGATCAAAACCAGAATGATACATTTCACTGATAGTTATATCACTTTAGGGCACCTTTTTAAAATGACATCAATTGTTAAGAGACAAGATCAATCTCTTAACTGGTCTTGGGATCATGGCTAGGGACTATTTTTCTTCTTTTTAAAAATAATTAATGGGGGCCGGGCGCGGTGGCTCACGCCTGTAATCCCAGCACTTTGGGAGGCCGAGGCGGGCAGATCATGAGGCCAGGAGATCAAGACCATCCTGGCTAACACAGTGAAACCGCGTCTCTACTGAAAATACAAAAAAATTAGCTGGCATGGTGGCGGGTGCCTGTAGTCCCAGCTACTCGGGAGGCTGAGGCAGGAGAATTGCTTGAACTCAGGAGGTGGAGGTTGCAGTGAGCCCAGATCACACCACTGCACTTCAGCTTGGGTGACAAAGAGAGACTCCGTCTCAAAAAAAAAAAAAAAAAAAAAATTAATGGGTGTTCAATTTTAGCAAGTGAGTTTTTCTTGAGTCAGATAGATAGTTATGCATGTTTCTTAAAGATTTTCTTTTCTTTATTCTTTCCTTGCCAGATTTTGATAGTAAGATTATTTGAAGGGGCCAGGGGAATTTTATCTCTTTTGATTAATTATTTTGGAGAGATTGTGTAAGGTCATAATAATTTGTTTATTGATAGCATACTCAATAAGCCCATTAAAACACCAAGACATGGTGTTTCCTGAAAGTAAAAATCTTAAATTCCTTATTGAATATCTTTATATAAGTCCCTCCAGGCTATCTTTACTTCTTTAGTGAGAAGGCATATATATATATGCGTGTGTATATATATATATATATATATACACACGCATATATATATAAATGTATATACACACATATACACACAGATATTTACAGACATGTTAATATGTATATTATATATATAAATTTGCCCATTTTATGTAAGTTTTCATATTATTAGAATATATTAAGGTCATCTATTGTACATGATTATACCATAGTATTATTAATATTGTTTTAATCTTACTGGATCTAAATTTGTTTCTCACTTTTACGTCTAATGTTATTTATTCTTTAATTTGGGAATTCTCCTCCTTTTTCTTACTTTCTGAACAAGCTCATCAGAGATTTGTCCATTCATTTTTCTTTTCAATGAAATAAGGTTTAGTTTTATTGATACTCTCTATTGTATCTTTGCTTTCAGTTTAATTAATGACTTATTTTTATCATCTTTCAAATTCCTTAGAATCTATTCTGATAATTTTTTCAAGCTTCATATGTTGGACTCTTGGCTCATTAATCTTTAGCTTTTCTTATTTTCTAGTCTAGACATTTATGTAGGTTGCTCTCTAAATGATGCCCCTCAATATGATCATTGCTTCCTTTAGCTCTTTATAATTGTCATTACTCAATTTTTAAAAAAAGAAAGCACATTTTCTGAATATCTAAGCCTGGAGAAAAGTTGTGTCAGTTCTAGTTATATTTGATTTCTTATGTACTTTCTCAGATCGTCTCTGCTCAGTAAGCTTTCAAGTACAATGTAGAAATAATTTAATAGTATAATATGCAAACTATGTGATTTGATTATCTAACTACACTGATGTACTTTGTGTTGCCAGAAACATATTTTATTTATTTAGGTCTCTGATATCTATTTGAAACTGGAAAATTCACAATAGGCTACTTCGGGGGCTAGTTTACTCATACAAGCGATGTTTTAAATCAGGGGCCACTCGCTGTGTCCAGACTGCTAAGTGGTAGTTCATTAACTTTAGGTAAAAACATTCTTTTTTTCAAGAACGGCAAGATATAGATTTTTTTTCTTAGCAAACTAGGTTCCCACAGAGACAAAGGAAATAGAGTAGCAAAATGTTACCCAAGATGTAAATGACTTTGCCATTTAAAATTCTGTTTCAAATTCTGTAGCATGTTATATTTCTCTTCAAGGTTTTTTAGTATTTTGATATGTTAATTAGTGAAGAGATATTTGCCTAAAATGTAAGGTTTATTCATATCATTGTAATAGTGTAGGTAATTGCCATTTACAATCTTTTTAGCATTTAACCAACTCAGTCTAATTTATGGTTTTGGTTTATGATTTAATATGGCATTAGGTATCTTTCTTAGGATATAAATATTAGTTTAGATTTGAAATAGTTCCACAGATGGACAAGACCCCATTTTTACTATTTGATAGAATATTTATATATTGACATACATACAAACAATGCCTAAAAAGATTATATGCTTAAAATGATTAATGCTTAAGATGATGACATAGTTGATGTAATAAGAACATTTTTCCTACTTTAACACAGTGGTGAAAGACACTTGTGAAACACAGTAAAACTGGGCTACAATCTTCTTTATGAATATTAAATTACCAGGAACAGTAGCTTTGAAACCTTATGGAAGTTGCTAAACCTCTATGGCTTTATTTGTTCATACGCAGCTAAATTATTATATTAATCATACTAATATTTACTGAACTTTTGCTGTATACTGACCGGTATGTTACGAGCTGTTCATACAGTCTCTCACTTAATTTAGGAGGCATTCATGCAACTGAATAAAATATAATTTAAATAGTAAAGGAGTAAATAGCTCCTTTACTAACCTAGGACTTTTCTCCTCATCCTAACATGATGGTAAATGCAGTGAAGGCAGAAGGAAGAGAACAAGATGTTTCAAATAAGTCTTAGAAGCAGTTCTCTCACTCCCTACAGTCACATCCTGCAGGTGGCTTAAGAGCAAGCAGCTCGCCCTCAGAGTCATCCTGTGTGAGGCCAGCATCCACATTTTCTGAACCAACCATCAGGATGCCTGGTTGGATATGTACAAATGTACTTAGGGAGATAGGAAGTTATTCTAGTTGACATTACGACTGCTCTGGAAGATCTAGGACCCGTGAATACTGTGTCCACAGAGGTCTCTAAATAGACAGAAATCTACTTTTCTCTGGTCTTTAAGTAATTCACTAAGGAATGCCAGTGACAGGGAGGTGGGGTGGGGAATGAGGGTTCCCAATTGCCAGGCAAAATCCAGAAGTAATTATTTATGATCTTATTTTAGGAGATGACAATGGGAGTGTCTGTCTTCCAGGATTCTCAGGCTCACTGCAGTGAGCAGGAGGGACTGAGCTTTAATTTGCTGCCAATGGTTTTAATAATCCAGTATCTTTTATGGTGAGAACACACATATGCATGTGCACACATGTGCATATGTGTGCCCATGCTCACACACAGTCTGTTTTGAACTTTGGAGGTAGAAGTCTTTTTCATGTGTACGTCTGGAATTTTAAGTTGGAATTTATCAAGGGCCTGCTCTGTGTTACATTCTCTGCTAGGTACTGGGGATATTTTGGACCAAAAGTCAGATTTCAGCCCTACTCTTACGTAGCTTTTGGTCTGGCATGAGAAAATAGATATTAAATAAATAATTATAATAAATGTTGAGGGATATTATGATGGAAGAAGTTCACAGGACTATACAAAGCTGTAGCAGGAGGAATTGGTATGATTCAGAGGGTTGGTGAAGGCCCTTTCAGGAAGAATGCTTAGACTGATACCTGAAAGGAAAGTAGGCTGGAGAAAGCAAGGCATAGAGGCAAGTAATAATGTTTTCGGGAGGTCTGGCTGGAGGAGTTTTCTGCAAGAAGTCAAATAGAGATTCATCGATAAGTGAGTGAGAGAGAGTGGCAGGGAGGGGGCTAGAAATGTGGGCATTTGTAGAGGGTTGTATCGACTGTGTTAAGGACAAAATTGCCTTTGTCCTAAAAGAAATGAGAGACTACTAAGTGGAGCATAATGGGGTGAAGTAGGGTGTCATGGGGTGGGAGGAGGAAAGGACTAAGATAAGTTTAGAGAAGTGGCAGAGGACAGGTCCATGCCGACCATAATGGCCATGGTGAGGAACTTGGCTTTTATTCTCATGCAATGGGAAGCCACTGAACAACTATTATCTTAGTGACTGCTGTGTGGAAAATAGGTTTGAGGGGACTAAAGAGAAGGCAAAAACCAGTACGAAAGCTATTTCATTAGTCTAAATAATAGGTAATGGACTCAAATCAGGGCAGTAACTAAGGAAGGAGCGATAAAGAAACTAGGAAGAACGGGGACATAATTAAGAAAGATTTTAGGTTTTTTCCTTGATGAAATAGGCTGATGATCCATTTATGGAGATGGAGAAGAATGAGGAAAAGCAGGTAATAAGAATGAAACTAAGAGATCACATTTGGACATGCTAAGCTGATATGATTTCCAGTTTGCCACAGTCCTAAAGTGACATAAGAGATTGAAAGGCTGCTATTTACCAAACACAGACAAATAAATGGTAAGAGTGGCCTCTAAGCTTGAATGAATTCGACAAAGTAGACTAGTCTAGAGATTGACAATCTCAATGGATTAAGGATGGTTCTGCCCTAAACCGGACAGGAGAAGTAGCATCACGTTTGCAGATGCCAGTATGGGTGGGTATAGATAACGAGCTCCCCCTGCCCTGCTAGGATCTAGTGAATGCTAAATAAGTCCAAGGGATTAGCTGCCTCCCAGAATGCAATCAGGGAAGAAATAAAACTTCAGTTAACTCATTTTGAAATAGAAATGACTATGTTTAACCAATAATTATCGAATATTACCTTTTTCTGCTTATAATACTGAATGGGCAATTAAAATAGAAATTAAGTCATATTATAAAAATACTAAAACAAATACGTGTGTGTGTATATTAGCCTTGCTTTTTTTCTTTTTTTAAAATTATACTTAAAGTTCTAGGGTACATGTGCACAACGTGCAGGTTTGTTACATGTGTATACATGTGCCTTGTTACTGTGCAGCACCTGTTAACTCATTATTTACATTAGGTATATCTCCTAACGCTATCCCTCCCCCCTACCCCCACCCCATGACAGGCCCCGGTGTGTGCTGTTCCCCATCCTGTGTCCAAGTGTTCTCATTGTTCAATTCCCACCTATGAGTGAGAACATATGGCGTTTGGTTTTCTGTCCTTGCGATAGTTTGCTCAGAATGATGGTTTCCAGCTTCATCCATGTCCCTACAAAGGACATGAACTCATCCTTTTATATGGCTGCATAGTATTCCATGGTGTATATGTGCATTGTTGATTGAAATCTTCTGGAGAGAGGATACTTGCATCCTCAATAATGCTTAATGGAGTGATTGTTCTCAACAGATATTTAATATATGCTTGCTGATTAATAACCAATATTTTTAAACACAGACAAGATAAATGAGCTGCTGCAAGGTTTTGGTGAGCTTCCAGTGTTTGGCCAAGTTTAATATCAGTAATGTCTGTAGAATGAAATAATTATAACTAATAAAAAACCAAGAAAAAAAAATTAGTTCTAATACACCAGGAATTTAAGCCTAATATGATGCAAATAAATACACAGACAATTCTTACTAAAATTTAGATGATCTATTCCTTAGCTACATATATAAATATTATAAATATTTCATGTTGATGAAACTCCATGTATTGTTTTGAAGTTTGTGCAAGAATAAAATGTCTAATGACAGAAATAGTCAAAACTGACCACTTCTGCTATTTTTGGTCTAAAAAGTGTTAAATCAACTCTAAAAGGTTGATTTTAAAAAAAGAAAAGAAAAAAAATCAAACTTCTGAAACGCCATGCTTCTTTGTTCATATAAACACTAAGTAAAATAGCAGAACAGCATGAGCTCTGCCTTTTGACTTTGTAATGCTCTGTATGAAACCTAATTCAGACTTGGGAGAAATTATATCATCATCAGAACTTGCTTTGTACTTAAAGCATTAATGAGAAACAAAGGACTTTTCGGTGAAGTGTAAAGAAAAGATCCTTAGAAATGGGAGAGAAATAAAAGACGAAAAGACTTTGATTTTGGCTCTGTGGGGGAATTGAGAGCTTGTGCAAAGAAGGCATTACTTATCGTGTTAATCACCGAGCAGGATCGTCAGAATTCTTCTCCCGCACCTTCTCAGCATTACTCTATGTCTTCCTACTTTGTTTTCTGGAAACGAATTTAAACCTCTGAATAGATACTGTGTTTTCTGGAAATGAATTTAAACCTCTGAATAGATTCTGTGGTTAGAGTCACTCAATAGTTAGTAAAATAAATAGTACAAACACAAAAATGACAGTTTCTCCCCAGTATGGGTATTTCCCAAGCAAGAGTTCTGGAAGTATGTTTATAAGTAAGTGAGATATTATGCTGCCCCTATATTATTATAATGTGAACTCTGTTGATGAGATATTTCAAAACCCAATTGAGAGAGATGTGCATAGAAAAAGCTGTGCTGCAATTAAATGCCATCTTTAATGGTAATTCAAAATAATTATGTGTATCTATTTCTTAAGAAACCAGTCACCAGTGAACTGATACTCTGTACTATCTAATATATTCTAGAGTGTGACACATGAAAATGATGAACTTATTTGAAAAATGACAAATGACTTTGGTACAAAATATTATATATATAAAATATTGTTATAACAATATATATTGTTTTATATATAACAGTATTTTATATTTATATTAAATAATATTTTAGATAGATAGATAGATAGATGGATAGATGATAGATAGATAGATAGATTAGATAGATAGATATGCCTGAACATCATCTTCCTGAAGAATCAAACAGGCCAAATGCCATGCATTTTTCTGGGACCTTTCTTAAATAAAATTTGGATCATTAAATGATACTGTTATTAAATTAAATTTTCCTTTATTTTTTGAAAACTAAGTAAAAGTAATTTTTTTGCTCTCAAAAAACAGAAAGCTATCTCAAATTAGGGTAAGCTAGCTAGGACAGTTATTGATTCATATAACTGGGAAAAATAGAGGTGGAGCCAGGCCTGTGCCTGGGTCAATTACATGCAGAGCCTAAGTGGTGACATTATCATACCCTCTCTAACTCATCTCTTTATTGCTGCTTTCTCTGCAACTCTTTGAGCTTTGGCCTCATTACAGACAACAAATAATAATGATGATGATGAAAATAGTAATAAGCAGGCTTTATACATATTGCAGGGGAATTAGTCACTCGTGGCTTCAGGCTTTCAGCCTTCTAACTTAGTGATCACAGAGGAGTGATTCTCAAAGTGTGGTCCTTGGACTAGCGGCAACAGCAACCTAGAAACGTATTAGAGATGTAAATCCCAGGATCACATCAGACCTACTCTGAAACTCTGGATGTGGGGCACCTCACCCAAGTCTGTGTCTTGACATACCTTCCAGGTGATTCTGAAGGATTCTAAAATTTGAGAAACGTTGCCCTAGAGAAAAGAATGAGTGTCTCTTCTTTCAGCATGCAGCAATCTCAGAGTGGGATTCTTACTGGTGTGGCTTCAACAATGTTCAAACTTTTGAGTGAATGACTACATGCAGAAAAGTAGAAAATGGTAACAGTGTTGGCCCAAAGCATATGATCACAACTCTAGACAGGAGAATGACATGCTGTGTTTAGAAACCCCTTCTGAATCACATGGGTAAAGCAAGAGTAGAAACTATTCTCAAAGTCAGGCAGTGTTGTTACGTGATAAAGGGGGAAAGTGTGCAGGATTGACCAAAACACAGTAGACCTTCTCCAACTCAAAAATGATCACAGTTTAATATTTATCCCATAACATTTCTTGAAAGGAACACAGAACAGGTACAGATGCTACCGATTATATATTATTAACACTCTTGGGAAACAAGAGTCATGTATTATTAATGTTACCCCTTACCACTGTGGAAAATTACAACATATAAAGGTTAAATGACTTGTTAAAGGTTATTCATCTAATTATAAAGGCACAACTAGACTAAACTGTACAAATGGGCAAGCTGGGAAGTGTACTATGTTGCTCAATATTTTGCTAGTACATAGTTTTGTAATTTTAGTGAAACAAAGCTTTGCTAGTGGTTTTGCTAGTGTGATCCTATGGTTGATAATATCTGGATGATAACATTCTCTCCTTCACCTGGTTATTTAACTTTATGTAACTCAAACAAAATATGTAAAAAAGAGAATAGATTACAGGTTAGATTAATTAGCCAAGGCAAAAGAGTATGTCTTTATTGATGAAGAATATCTCCTAAAACTTGAAGCTATTGAAGCTACCTGGCAATAACATCCTTTGAAAAAGTTGTACCATAAAAACCCCAAAACCTAGAAACTCTACATTAAAAGAAAATAAATAATGTTTATAATCGTACCTTAAGTCTATCGAAAGTTCAACTCTGAAAGCACAGAGAGCAGCAGGCTTCATTAACCATGTCACTGTCAAACAAATGTATTTCAACTAATTCCAATGATACTTTAACTCTTTGAAGGACATAATTTCAGGAATCTACCTTGATTACCTTTCCAAACAACTATGACTAAGATATATGAACACTTTTAACTTTACAATTAAAATATAAAGCTTACCTGAGAACTTCTTTTCAGGAAAGTGCCTAAAAAATCAATAAGCTATGGGACATTTCCATGCAAAAAAACTTAGAAGATGGTCAGGATTTTTTTTTTCTCCTGACTTGCTCTATAGATATTTACAAATAAAAGTGATATTTTTGCAAAGGTGTAGTAATCATCTATCATTCAGAGATGTCCAAAATCTTTGGAAAATTCACCTCACGTTTTGAGATCTCTATATATGAACATACCTTATTGAATGCTGCGTTCATTCAATAAGGTAGAATTAATAAAACTGTATTCCCCAACTTCCCTTCCCAGACAAATGCTTTAGATTTCTTCAATGAGATGCAACTACCTTGAACTTTGATTTGTAATTTAGCTATATGAAGAAACAGGCTCAACATGGAAAATGTACTTTGCTGGCTTGGGTAGAATCAGAGACTCCTGTCTGCATGGTTGACAGCAGTGACAAATTCCTAATCAAACCAGTTCAGTATGGTGTTTCTGGGGCTGGTAGTGGGTAATGTGACAGCTTCTTCAATTAGGAATCTCAACTGTGGCAGAGCCAAAGTTATTCTGGTGCCATTAGGGTCAGGAGAATCCTCCTCAGCCCAGTTCTCTGGTAATAAGTGTTCCTGGCAATGGCATTTGAAGCTCAATGATTCTGTGAGCATCCAATATGGCTTAATCAACTATTTTCCACTTAAACTAGCTAAGGGTCCAGAAACTAAGGACCCTGAACAATACAAAAAAGTAAGGCATTCTAAAAGTTGCAGATGTAACTGTATGGGAATTAATTGTTACCTTCTCCAATATTCTGTAAGTGCATATGTTGAGATTAATTGAATTGAACATCAGCAAGGATACCAAGGTGACTCATGCTTTTCAATGTATCCTACTAGAAGAAACTTACTCTACTCTACCAGGAAGAAATATATTGTGTATTTTTCTTTCCTCTTCTATTGGACTGGTGTAATATTTCTTAATGCTTATTTTATCACAGGTATGGATAAAAAGGAACTATGTTGGAAGGGAAAAAACAAGTATTATAGTGATATATGTTTAACATTGCTTTAAGAGTTAAAAAGAAATGAGATATCACAAAGTGTTTGTTTAGGAATTATAAAGTTCTATATCGCATTCCCTACTACATGCTTTTGGTGCGGTCACTTTATTCTCTGGGAGTTAGTGTGCTCTTCTATAAAATGAGGAAAATAACTCAATTTTCTATCATATTAGAACATTGTGATAAAAAGTGGCTTTCAAAATATTTGATGTTGAAAAGAAATATGACATATCCTTGTGTTTGAGTAATGTGTCCTCCATAAAACAAAAGTCTCTTTCTCAAAAACAAGTAAATGGATGATTCAAAAAGAAAACTGCAGGCCAATACCCCATATTGTGTTTTGAAATGTAAATAATTTTTATAAAGGAGAAGAATATAATCTATTTCCAATGGAAAAAAGTAAAAATTACTTTGAAAGGTACTTGAATGTAAGAACTGATTAGAGCAAAATCATTTAGTCTATGAGAAAAAAAGCTGGAGAGTTTTTTGAATGCTTTTACTTGATTTCAATTTTGAAGTTTTGAGCTAATATAAAAATGCGAATCAACAATCTTCCATTTACTTATCTATTCTTCTTCCATAAGGACTAAAATCTTCAGACTTACATACATGGCTCTAGGTAATTTGTGTTTAGGCATACAATTCATATACAAGGAATGATAATTTCTCAGGATTAATTGAGAGTATATGTAGATCTGAATTGGTGTGGTGGCTCATGCCTGTAAAACCAGCACTTTAAGAAGCTGAGGTGAGCAGATGACTTGAGGTCAGGAGTTTGAGACCAGCCTGGACAACATGGTGAAACACCATCTCTACTAAAAATACAAAAATTAACCAGGCATGGTGGCATGCACCTGTGGTCCAAGCTACTCAGGAGGCTAAGCAGGAGAATCGCTTGAACCTGGGAGGTGGAGGGAGGTTGCAGTGGGCCAAGATCATGCTGCATTCCAGCCTGGGCAAAAGAGCGAGTGAGAGTCCATCTCAAAAAAAAAAAGTGTATGTAGATTCTGATGGCCACTTATGGATAAATAGAAAAAATTTAGTTACACTTAACAGAAAACTGAAATAACCCGAGTTACACTTTAGTCTAAGTCTCGGGATTATGAGGGTGATCAGGAAAAGTGGGAATAGAGAAAAAATATTAAACATTCATTTCTATATTCCTTAAAAATGCAAGAAGAAAGAGAAAACACTGTTATAATAGCCAAATATTGAAGGTTAAGTTTTATTAATACTACATTTAAAACTTATGTATAAGATATCATAAAAAATGAAAAACTCCAATAAAAAGCAGAATAAAACGAGAAAAAAATGACAGGTTGTTAGGATGAAAAAAGAAGAAAGGAAGAAAAGGAAGGAATAAGAGCGAAGAAAAGGGAGCCGAGTGGGAGTCGAATGGAAAAGAAAGATGGTGATGGGGAATGGCTCAAATTTTCTGCTGCTCAGCTGTAAGTCCTTCCGCTGATTTTTGTCTAGCCTATTCAGTAAACATTGATTGAGTGAGAACTCTAAATATTGGGTGTATAAATACTCTGTGAAAGTGAAGATGGGAAAATAATTACCCAAATAATTGTTCAGAACAAAATTATTTGGCTCCACAAAGGAAAATATGATTATCATTTAGGGTGGAATGAGGTTCATCAAGGACAGTCTCACGATGGAGAAGACATGCAAACTAGGCATTGAGAAAAAAGTTGGAGTTCTACAGATTGAGAAATGGAATGGAGGAGGACTCGCCAATGAAGAATGTGGCAGAAAGAAAAATAAAAAGAACAATCCATAAACTATTTGACTCTTCTCACCGCTACCTGATCCACCTGATTTCTGTGTCTATGCTGCATTCCACTACATTTTGCCAAATCAAATAGACATACCTAAGGATACTACAGATTAAATATTTGAAATTGAGGCTTTTTCAAAAAACTCTGAGTTGATCCTCAAAATGCATTAATTTTCATCACTCCTTAGCCCCTAAGGACCTCACTTTGATATTTAAATATATCATTGTTAGACAGGCCATGTAGGGGTGGGTGGATAGGAACTCTTTCAACAACCAATGCAGATTTAATTTTAGCAAATATTCATGGCACAGGTGAAATTAACATGGGTTGTTCTTATAAAAATATTTATATCTAGTGATATACCATGGTATCATTGTGTATTTCTTCATAAATATGTTACATATTATCAAATGCAACTCTATTGGTTACTAAGATTTTCCATGTTAACGTTCAGGCCATACACAGTGTCACCTATTCCCACTTGCCATTTCCTGTTTGTTCACACTAAAGTGAATATCTAATGGAAGAGCATGTGAACAGATATGTAAACTCACATTACTTCTCATTTTTTTAAATGTTATTTCTTATCTGTTTTTGTGTTTTGACTAATAACCAATATCTTCTATTTTAGGGGATCGGCAAATTTCTTCCCACATTCTCTATCATCCATCTCAAATCCTGTTCTGGATCTCTCTACTCTACTTTCCTCTTCAAACAGGTATTTATTGGACGTACGGATGCTTATTGGATGAGAAAAAAAAATTCAACTTTGTTTCTGTAGAGGAAATAATGTAGATGTCTCTCCCTTCAGATATACTGTGAACAAGGAACAGTTGCTGGCTGCCTGCAGAGGTTTTCATTTACCATCCAATGTAGTTTCTTTCCTGTCTTTCATATATTCTACACTTCAACTATGATACAGAGATTTCCTGGGGACTTGATACACTTAAACTGTATTTATTCAGGCATGTATGCTTTTTATGTGTTCCTGATATGAAAAAGATTTTATTGACAATTACAATTTTTTTCAGTTTCTGTGTTTAAAGATCACCTTTCCAACTTTCAGAAACAAGAAACAGTTCAATAAATGTTATTAACATACGTACAAAATATCCTTCATTTTATGAAACTAGGTGGACACCATGCATTAGAAAACGAACTAAATGCACATTGATTACCCATAAACATGAGGAGAGAGAATGGCATGGGCTCTTGTTTGCCCTTTGATGAAGTTCTATTTCTCACAGGGCTCAGGATTTATATGGAGCTAAAAGGTCCACACAGTTGTTGATAAGGCCTTCAGCACAAAAGAACAAAGTGGACACAGTTAGTTCCCTGTAGATCAAAGAAATCTCATTCAGGACCACAAATACTAATCACTATGGCTTTGGCATTCACTAACTCTGAAACAGAAAAGACGGCTGAGTCCCAGTTAAACTTTGCACAGCAGTGTTGAAAGTCAGTGATAGGTTTTGGACAGTACCTTATCAAAGCACAGTCCACTCACTGAATTAAATAATTTTTCATTTAACAGTCTTGAAAAAGTTTCAATATTTTTCTGATATAATTTTAAGACAGGTGATTTATTGAAATGATTTATACATTTTCCCAAGGTAGGCATAAAAATGTTATACTGAACTATACAATCAGCTCCCTTTCACAATTTAGAATAAAATCTGTATAAATGTGCCATGGATTGGATTACATTAGGATTAATCAGATTTTTGTTTTTTTGCTAATAACATGATGGACTTTTTTTTCTTCTGACGTCATTGAAATACAGATATTTCAGATGGTTCAGTTTGTACCTCTTGAACACAGCTGAGAAGAACAGGGATGAGAGTCAGCTACAAAATTTCATTTGACTTCAAAGATTATCAGGAGGCTTAACAAGTTCTCCAAGTTGAAGCTGAAGAAAATCTTAGATTAGTGCCCAGCACATTTCTTATCTTCAAGTAACTTAGTTGTTATTATTTAGTTTTAATAACAATTGCCATGGCAAGTATCATAAGAAGGTTATGATTATATGTTTTGGTAATGTAGCCAGCACTATGTTGAGTACGGTAAGGGACTTGGTAGGTACTCTACCTTTCTATTAATTCTCACAGCACCTCTCCCTTAATGATAACTATTTTACTGATGAGAAACATGGAGCTAATTTATTTAATACATTTGACATGGGTTGTATGTGACAGGCCAGGATTTGCACCTGGGTTTGCTTTATGTTAAATCCCATGTGCCTAATCACTTTGATATACTGTATCAGAAAGTAGGGAACTCCAGATCTTTTGTATTATGAGGGTTTGGTATGATTATACATCTTTGTTATTTCTCATAATAGTTCTCTATACATATTTACCATTTAAGTATATTAACTTAGGAGGTGTTTACACTGTAGAGCTCATCCAGACCACATTTCTGGCCTGTAATTCACTTGGACCTTGACCGTCTCACAAACTAGCACTGACACAGACCACATGTATCAAACATATACGTACAGAACATGCAATACTACAAAATATTCTCTCATTATTTATCCATTCACCCATTCCTTCATTTTCCTCTCAAGAAATATTATGTGCAAAGTATCTTTCTATGCAGAGAGGAACTTACGTGTTGCAAAGTCCCTGACTGTCCTCAAGGAGCTTCGACTGTATTGACAGAGATGGTCCACCAAGCAACTGTCATGCAAGCACAATAGAGGAACACTTCATTGAAAATCAAAACTTACCCTACCACTTTCTGCCTGCTGAGATGAGTAGCAGGATTTATGTCAGTGAAAAACCACATGTACCTGTTGCTCCTTTTTCTTATCCAGAAGCTGATGGACGAAAGGGATACAGAAATGTATCTGCCAGTTATTCTTTGCTGATAAAGGAAAAAGTGGGTCCTTTGCTAGAGAAGCCATTAATGAGTCTTTGTCTCTACAAAAGTGAACCCTGCACACATTAGTTGATGAAGAACTATAACATGGTTCAGTTGTATATCCTCAGCCCTATAACATGGAAAGGAATTGAGTTTTCTAGCAGAGTCCAAGGATGTTACGGCATGGAAAAACAGAGGTATGAGGAGAAGATTGATAAGAAGAGGGGGTTATGCAACACGTAGCTATGGAACTCCTTTATTGCCCTAAAGCATCAGCCAATGTGCCTATAAAATGCTCTGTGTGCAGTTGGTATCCCTTTTTGAGAAGGGTAGACAAAATAACAGGATCAGAAAAAAGTGAGCAAATTCCTCACTGAAGTCAGCACTGAAAGGAAGGAATGAGGATGGGATGCATATGAAGCTAAAAGTTCACCTAAAACAGAGACTGGGCAGAAGTAGCCACGAGAGGTTAAGCCCTAAGTAAACACACAGGAGTTTCTGTGATGGGGTTATTAGACTACACGCTGAATGTGGAATGACAAACATATCAACTTTCTTTCTATTTTAAAGGACAAGCTGACCTCAAATGACATATACAAGTTCCAGATGGCAAGTGCCAGAGGAGAAATATAAATAAGGTACTATATCAGGAGAGCACAAAAGTAAGTCATGTTCTTTAGACCATAACTGAGACAGCTGTAAATGTAGGTGTGGTCTACATCAGGCAGCAGAAGGAGATTCTAGAAGTCCTGGTGGACTCCTAGTCCCAGGCGTCAGCTTCACTAGGAGAAGCTGTCACTAGGTGACAAGGTGACAAGCTCTTTATAGTCTTGCAAGATAGTTATGATCGTTTGTACTTCACAGGAAGGTGGACTAAACATTTAAGCAACTTTTTCAGAGTTTGGGACAAGGTAGCTTTCATATCCCGGATTAAATGAGGATTATAAAACTTCTTTTTTTAAAAGGACATTTTACTGATTTCCGGCAGTTGTGATGTACAAATTTCTAATTTTTATGTCAAGCAAACGTGCAAACAAGGGCTCTTACCTGGGTGCATAGAGATAATTAATGGAGTCCAGGAACTTAGATAAGGGGAAAAAATTGCGTCTTCATTTTCACTAACATCTACCTCAAATTTAGCCACTTCATTAATTTTGAATATAAACAAGAAACTTGTTGTTTAAAATTAAGCAATGCTTGTGACTTTGTCACCCAAAGAAGTGTGGATATCCTGATAGCTCATTAAAGTTATGGAAGTAATTAAAAATATCATTTATGCTCATCGCTACTTTGAAAATATGGCATTATTAGATCTCTCACTAGATATGCCATTTAATATGTTAATGAAGAAATACATATATAATTATACTTTTATTTCCATAATAGAATTTCAATATAATCAGCTTCCTCATCATACTAAGAATTATATTATGTGCATTTAAGAACCTCATCCTGAGAAGAGGTCCATGGTCTTCACTAGAATATCAAAGGCGTCCATTGCACAAAAAATTGAACTCATGAGCAAAGACATTTATTTTATTCCATTTTCTAACTTTTTTTGAGATGGAGTGAATAACTTATTAGGAGACTGAAGGCTGTATAACAATTCTCATTAACCATTTTCTCCTAGTAGGGAAAAAGAGAAAGGGTAGGAAGGGGGGAATGTCGAGTCTTGAGGTAGGGGCCTAGATTCATAAACCTGACTAAAAAAAAAAAAAGGAGGGATCTGGAGCCAGGGCAGGTCTGCATGGGACCAGTGCTGCATCCCAGCGCTGAGTGGAGAGAGGCATGCTCCAGCATCAGGAGGTACTAAGAGAACTGTGGAGAGATTTCAGACCTAAATGAGCCCATGTTCAACATTAGGCCTAGAAATTGTGCCTGATACTTTTTTAAATTTCCTTGAATGTCAAAGTGTATACAAATATTTATTTCCCTATACAAGTAGGCTGCAACAGTTGATTCTCAATAATCAAGATAAATATTTGATTTATGTTGTTTGAAGACCCAATGTATCGTGATTCATCTTAATTTGTTACTGATAAAATTGCTGCTTTCATTGAAATACTTCTCCTTTGATCACATTTATAAGGAAATTGAAAGCCTTCACAGTTTGAGATACTTTATATGTCTGTTAGGAATGTGACTCTTAGTAGAAAGACAGTGATCTGACACATCGGATTGCATATTAATCAAGCATCAATATTGTATTTTAGTAAAACTTTATAATTAAAATTATAATTGCATTTTCCAAACACATTTAATTTCCCTGCTAGCAAAATTTGGGTCAAGATGTTTAAATTAGTAAAACTTACCACAAAGTCATTATTTTTTAAGATGAATTATACATTTTAATAAATCATTACATGTGAACACACCCAGAATGCTAACAACAATTTTATCATCACATATGTTAGAGTACATTTGTTACCTCCTTAAGACCTGTCCAGGCAATATTATGCCGATCATTCTTCAAAAATGCCTATGTTCTCCTAAGTACTTGAGGTCGTCTTTTAAAAATGCTATTCCCCCAATTCACTTATTTTTACTAGTAAAATCTGATTATCTTGCAAGACTCAGCTTATATGTCACTTCTCTCAGCAAGACCTCCCTGATGACTGTGGTGCAGGAGACCTCTACTTCTAATGTAATCTTCGTTAAATCTCTGCTTTTTTTCTTGAAGCAAACAGATACGTCGCTCACAAAGCTAGGTGTCAAATGACATAATATGCAGAGAAATACATTATGAATTGCATTTCTTTTACAAAGATAAGTTTTTTTCACATTCTCATTATTCATGTGTGTAGGTGATGTGGTAAGATTCATGTTGATATATTCATGAGGACATGGGATAAGTGTCACACTTCAGATAATCTTTACTTTTTGATTGAAATTTTGACTTCTTATTAAAATTTCAGAATCAGTAGTAATAAAACAAAACTACCAACTGTAAATATCGTAGCCAGATTGCCTGAAGGAATCATTGAATGGAGTAGATGAGCTAATTGCTCTTGAAATTTTTCTCCAACTCTAGTTTCTGTTATTCTTGCCAAGTATTGGTTAAGAGTTTGGAGAAAGAGACAAAGTTTTGCTCTTAAAAAATGTTGTAATCATTTAATTTCTTTAAAGACTTATGACCAAAATAAGAGATGCTAGCATTTATAGCTGCAATAAAATATATGTTTATGGTAACATTTCTGACTTTTTAAGGAATTCCTATCACTTCTATACCCAATCAAAACAATTATCCTGTGAAGTGTATCAAGATACTAGATAGTTTTAGAAATAGTGATTTTATAGAGTATCAAATTTGGAATCTGATAGGAATTAGAAATCACACCTGTTAGAATATGGGCAGCTGCTTAGCAGCTGAAGAGTTTAGTAATTAATAGCATGGACTGTTTGAGTTTTAGCCCCAACTTTGCCAGTGACTAGCTGTGTGACCTTTGGCAAATTAAGCCATAGTTTCTTTTATCAGTAAAAACTGCATAATAAAAATAAGGAGTATTAATAAGATCTGTTTTATATCTTGTAGTGATTTTGTGTGGTTTTGGTATCAGGGTAATACTGGACTCACAAAATAGATTGGGAAGTATTCCTTCCTTCTCTATTTTCTGAGAGTTTGTTAGTTGTTACAACTTTCTGAGATTTTTGTGGAATTAATAAGTGAGACCATCTGGGCCTCGTTTTCTTTTTGAGAAGAAGCTAGATTATAATTCAATTTCTTCAATGATATAGGTGATTCAGATGTTCTATTTCTTTTTATGTCAGTTTTGGAAATTTGTGTCTTCAAAAGGATTTATTTATTTCAACTAAATTATTATATCAATTTTATTGGTACAAAGTTGTTAGTGACATTTCCTTTTATCATTTTAATATTTTAGTTCCTATATCCAAGTTGCTTTGCTTCATTAATTTTTTTTACCGTGATATGAACATATAGCATGAAATCTACTTTCTCAATAAATGTTTAAGTGTATAATACATTATTGTTAACTATAGGTACAATGTTGTATAGCAGATCTCTAGAGCTTATTCAACTAGCTTGACTGAAATATTAATTTCTGCTCTAATTTTTATATTTCCTTCTTTCTGCTAACTTTGAGCTTAGTTTGTTCTTTTCTTCTAGTTCTAGAAGGTTTAGAATTGGGTTGTATATTTGAGATCTTTCTTACTTTTTTAGTATAGGCATGTATCACTATAAATTTCCCTCTTAGCACAACTATTGCTGCATCCCATAAGTTTTGGTTGTTGTATTTTCATTTTTGTCTATCTCAAGATATTTTCTAATTTCTTTTAATTTCTTCTTTGACGCATTTGTTCTTTGAGAGTGTTGTTTATAAATTTCCATATGTTTGTGAATTTTTTAGTTTTCAAAATTCTATATATGTTAGTTTCATAGGTCTATAGTTTTATTCACACCCTCTGTTTCCTTATTGATTTTTTGTCTTGATGTTCTGTCAATTATTAAAAGTGGGATATTAAAATTTCATACTATTATTGTGTTGCTTTCTATTTCTCTCTTCAGTTTTGTCAGCGTTTGCTTTATATATTTAGATGCTCTGCTGTTGGATACATATATATTTATAATTTATAGATCTTCCTGGTGGACTGAACTTTTTGTCATTGTAAAATGTCCTTTCTTATCTCTTATGATAGGTTTTGGCATAAGGTCTATTTTATTTGATATAAGTTTGCCACCCTACCTCTCTTTTGGTTACAATTTAAATAAAAGGTCTTTTCTCACCCATTCCCTTTAAGCATACTTGTGTCCTTATGGCTAAAGTGAATTTCTTGTAGGTAGCATACGGTTGAGTCTTTTTTAAAAAAAATCCATTCAGCCACTCTGTGACTTTTTATTGGGAATTTATTCCATTTACCTTTAAAGTAACTATTGATAGGAAAACAGTAACTATTGCCATTTTGTGAGTTGTTTTCTGTTAGTCTTGTAGTTCTTTTGTTTGTCTTTTTCTTTCTTTCTCTCTTTGTATTTTGTTGATTTTTTGTATCTGAAATGCTTTAATTTCTGTGTGTATGTGTGTGTGTGTGTGTGTGTGTGTATGTATGTGTGTACCTTCTATAGGTTTTTTTATGGCTGCCTTGGCACTTAAGTAAAATATTTTATAATAGTCCATATTAAGCAGATAACAGCTTATGTTCAATTGTATCCAGTAACTCTAACTTATTTTCTCCTTACACTTTATATTATTGTTGGCACTATTGTCATTTATTCATATTGTATATCTTTTACTATATTTTTATTTACAGTTATTTTAACAAATTTTGTCTTTTAACATTTATATTTGAATTAAAAGTGAGTTACCCCCATCATTACAGTAATATTCAGTATTTGTCTATATATTTGTATTTACCAATGAGTTTCATACTTTTCTATGCTATCATGTTGCTGTCTAGCATTTTTCTCTTTCAAGTGAAAAACTTCTTATAACATTTTTAAAGGCCAGTCCAGAGATGATAAACTTCTCAGTTTTTGTTTAATTGGGAAAGTCTTCATCTCTCATTCATTTTTGAAGGACAGTTTGCCTAGTATAGTATTATTATACTATTATTGATTGGCAGCTTTTTCTTTCAGCTCTTTTAATATATCATCCTACACACTTTGCTTATTCATTGTTCTTTTAAACTTGGACATAGTTATGAGTTATTTTTAATTATCTTTCAAGAAAATAATATAACTTCATTTCATTAAGACCTGTTTTTGGAGGTCATTTTGTTCCTTTCTTTGGAACATTTCTCCCTGATTTTTCATTTTTCTTGACTTTTTTTCTTGACTGGTTTCTGTGCATTACCAGAACAGGCCCCTCTCCAAGTCTTTATGAACTGACTTTTTACAGAAGAAATTCCTATCAATATGTCTGGTCAGAGATTCTGGGGGACTCTAGCATCTGTTTCCCTCCCTAGGAATAAGCATGTGGCTCTGGTTTTTGTCCACTCACTCTGCTGAGCCAGAGGGGAGCTATAGCATGTACCTGCCCAAACCTCTATCTCCAGTCTTCCCTGGGAAGCTAGACTGTAGTGGCTCATCTGAGCTTCAAGACTGGTGAGATAGATGCTAGTTCATGGATAGCCTCAGAGAAATTGGCATGCTCTACGTACTGATAAACTCTTTCCTACCCAAGAGAAGGCTGAGAGCTGAGATTTTTTTATCCACTTTGTCTGTGCTGAGCAGTGGGAAGGATGAAGATTATGTACCATCCCAAGCCATTATGTCCATTCTCCCTGGCTAGCTACATTGTGCTGGACCCATCAGAGCTCCAGGACTGGTGAGACAGTTGCTAATTATTTGGACGGTCCTTGAGAAACTTGAGGTGCCAGACAAAGGGGTTAACTTTTTCCTCCTCAAAGGGAAGCTGAGAGCTGGAATTTCTCATCTGCCTGCCCTGTGCTGAGCAGAAGGGAGGATCAACTGTGTCTATCAACTCAAGTTGCTATATCTACCCTCCCCTGAGTGACTAGACTATGCCACACCTATTAGAGCTCCAAGACTGGCAAGACAAAAGCCAATTCTCTAGGGAGGCCCCTTAGGAAATATGGGGAACTAGACACACATACCGACATGTTCATTCTCCTGGGTGAAGCTGGGCACTAGGAGGTCTCTTCCTGATTATATGGTGCTATACAGGGAGTAGGGATTCTAGAATATGTCATAAATCTCCCTACTAGCTACAGTGAGTCTGGTTTCACATTCTCCTGGGGTACAAGGGCCTTTTAATTGGTTTCTGTTTTCTCGTAACGAGACTGTATCTGTGAATTGTTGTGGAATCAGTATGTTTGTCAGGGAAGGACAGAGTTCAAAGCTTCCTTCTTCACAATCTTAGTGACATCACTTGATTCATTCATTCTTAATATCGGTATCATTCATAACTTGGCATTGTGCCTTCTTTTTATAATAAATCTTATTTAGAGTTTGATAAATTTTACAGA
This sequence comes from Nomascus leucogenys, assembly GCF_006542625.1. Classification (NCBI taxonomy): domain Eukaryota; kingdom Metazoa; phylum Chordata; class Mammalia; order Primates; family Hylobatidae; genus Nomascus; species Nomascus leucogenys. Next base: position 60,939,778 of record NC_044402.1, on the reverse strand, counting down.
TCTTTATAAACAAATTTATGTTTCACTGATTTTTTTCTTTAATATTGTCATTTTCTATATAATTTACTTTCATTCATTTTTATTTGTTTCCTTATAGTTATTTTTGGCTAAATTTGTACTACGTCTTAGTTTCCTAGTGTAGAAGCATGATCTATAATTTTAAAACGTTGTTTTTATAAAATAAGCACTTACAGTTATAACTTGTCTTTAAAAAGTATTTTAGTTACACTCTACAAATTTTGTTCTGTAGATTTGGTTTGAAATAATTTCTAATTTCTTTTTTAAAAATCCTTGATGGCTTATTTATAAGTGTGTTGATTTCTAAATATTTGCCACTTTCCAGGTATTATTTTGTTACCAGTTTTTAACTTAATCTCAGCCAACTCCTGGTCAATCTGCAAGTTGACTAGGAGAATAAGTGCAAGTTTTTTAAAGCTATTAAGCTATGGCCTGGGTTTCTTTCAATTTCCAGTTATCAAAATCAGTCAGACAATGATTAATCCTTTCATCATTTTTTGCTATTAGATTTCTATTAAAATTAATGAGATATGTCTCCTTCCTTCCAAGTTTTATCTTTCCATTTGTAAACTAGATCTCATTTTCTTTAACCTACTCAGGGACTTTGTTCTAGCTGTTATAATAATTTCTCCTGCATCTTCAATCTCTCCATTTTTGTGGTGAATTAATATTAGCATATCAACATGCTCAAGTATGCTTTGTTCTAAAAAAAAATTCCATGTCCCCTTCCATCTACTTCTCTTTAGTTTTACATTTTCTTCATAATCAAATTTCATGAAAGACTTGTCTATATTCATGGTTTCCACTGTATCAAACCATTCAGTCTTCAGTTTGTTGCAGTCTGGCTTCCACTCTGACAAGTCCACAATTAGCCAGAGATTTAACTCCTTGCATATGAAGTCTTGACATAAAAAAATATTTGTATAAATCCCCACAATGTTCCATAAACGCTTCCAAAACAGACAGAAAAGGAAAAAATAAAAACTACCTACAATTTCCTATGCCTATATCGATAGGCTTTTAAAACAAACTTTTCAAACATTTATAAAATTTAAAGACCTTTTAGAGAAAATTTAATCAACAGAATATGGTCTAACTTCTCTTTACAGGTAAAGAATCAACATTCCATAGGGGTAAAAAACTATGTAGTTATAAAGTGAAAAAATCAGGGCCATAATTTTTATTTCTAGAAATCTGGATAAAATGTGTTCCTACTCTTTCAATCCAGACATGTTCATTAGAAACATTCATAAAATATGAAACAATCCTTGGCAACCTAACCGATTTATAACATATACTACACTTACATAGACAGTAAAGCAGATAAATCTATAAAAAAAAGAATTTAAATAGTTTGCAATGAGAACACTTCAGAGGATGTTTAAGTGAAAAATCTGCCTTTTGCTCTCACTATCCTCACACACCAATGTAAAGATACACAAAAGAAGTTAACTCATAAAGGCAATGAGAAAGTGATAAGTTGAAAATCATTAGTGAATGAGATTACCAGAATATTAAATTAAAATGACCAGAATATTAAGTGAGAATAATACAATGACCAATGAAACAAACAGAGCAAACAGCTACCAAGAATATGCTGTAAAGACTATAAAAGAGATGGGAGCCAAGCATGCGTGAAACTCTGGCATTTTGGGGGGCTAAGAATCAACACATAATGAGAGGGATGTGAGGCTAAAAAGAGGTGACTAATGTGAGTTTATTCATGCAGTAAATGAATGTTGGAGTCCCAAGAGAAAATATGCAAACATCTGGGGGGAACTTGGTTTCAAATGTAACTCCATGGCCATTGTAATATTTTGGAAACCCATAACATGATAACCAACTTCCTGTCTTGTTATTCTATAGTAATGCCTTATTGTTGACCATATTGAGTTTCATGACTCCTTAAAGATGTAAACAGGTCATTAAACAGAAATGATGGTCTGAGCAAGAGTAAGTGATGGTGGAACCACTTCAACTCTTGGTGTTTAGCATGCCAAGGACTTGAGATTTTTCAGATATTTACTTAAAGTGGGTAAATATTGGAAAATAGGTGAATGTGGATTCACTTGTGTGTACTCAATCTCAGGTAGGCGGTTATCTAGCAGGAGAGCCCAGCATCAAGAAGCTGTCTAGTTCTAGCACAGAAGGAAACTGGTATGAACCTATCTCCTAACCCAAAACAAATAAAGCATTAGAGAAAATATACAAAATAATTGTTTTCAGACATTGAGACAACAGATAGTATAAGAGTATTTCCCCCGAAAAGAAAAACAAATAAAATTAATTCTGTTATCACTTTAACTTTCTGTCTGAAGGCAATTTCTTGAAGAGAGAGAGAGAGGGAGTGTGTGTGTGTGTGTGTGTGTGTGTGTGTGTGTGTGTGTGTGTGTTGGGGACAGTCCAAGCAGAGCATGAGGCTCTTGCTGAAGTGAGGAGACAAAGAGTAAAGTTAAAGAAGCTGGACCAGCTAGAGTTGACAAGGCAGAGAAACAGAAGAAATGAGGGAGTTATACATAGTAAGACCTCCAGAAATCTACATGCCAGTTTTCTTGAATCTTTGGTTGAACACTAATCTGTGCATACCTAGGGTAAAACTTCAGGAGACTTGGCAAGAGCAAATGTCGGGAAGTTATAAGATGAGCAGTTTCTCAAGATCATACAGAATTAGGAGATACTTAAATTTAATCCAGTCAAAATAGAGAAAGCTCATTGAAAACTTGGGCAATCAGTAGAGGTCATAGAAGGGTCATATTTTAGTAGGTATAACTTTTCCCTAGAATAAAGACTACTAATACTACAGTACTTAAAAAACAAGTCTTTTTAAAAGACTATTAAGTTCAGGGGTACATGTGCAGGTTTTTTATGTAGGTAAATTGTGTGTCGTGAGGGTTTAGTGTACAGATTATTTTGTCACCTAGGTATCAAGCCTAGTATCCATTAGTTATTTTTCTGATCCTCTCCCTCCTCACATCATTCATCCTCCAATACCTCTATGTGTGCATGTGGTCTCATCATTTAGCTCCCATCTATAAGTGAGAACATGTGGTATTTGGTTTTCTGCTCCTGAATTAGTTTGCTACAAATAATGACCTGCAGCTCCATCATGTTCCTGCAAAGGACATGATCTCATTCTTACTGATGGCTGTGTAGTGTTCCATGGTGTATATATGTATCACATTTTAAAAATCCAGCCTACCATTGATGGGTGTTTAGGTTGATTCTAAGTCTTGGCTATTGTGAATACTGCTGCAATTAACATATGTGTGCATGTGCTTCTATGATAGAATGATTTATATTCCTTTGGATATATAACCAGTAATGGGATATATCCCAGGTCTTTGAGGAATCTCCATACTGTTTTCCACAATGGTTGAATTAATTTGCACTCCCACCAACAGTGCATAAGCATTCCTTTTTCTCCACAACCTTGCCAGTACCCCTTACTTTTTGACTTTTTAATAACATCTATTCTGACTGGTGTGAGATGGTATTTCATTGTGGTTTTGATTTGCATTTCTCTAATGAATAGTGATGTTGAGCTTCTTTTCATATGCATTTTGGCCACATGTATGTCTTCTTTTGAGAAGTGTCTGTTCGTGTCCTTTGCCCACGTTTTATTGGGGCTGAAAACACAAGACTCTTAAGGATTAATCTTATCTACAAATAACTTTCTGCCAAAACAACTTCTATACTCTTTAAAGAAACAAATATATGTAAACACTCAGCAAGGTAATATTTGCTATGTTTGATATTCAATAAATACTTTCTAAATATATTAAGAGGTAGTAAACTGCGACTCAAAACTGAGAAAAAATTTAGTTAATATGAACAGACCTAGAAATGACAGAGAGGGTGGAATTAATAGACATGGCCTTTAACACAGTTATTATAATGCCATCCATAAGTTCAAGCATTGAAAGAAAAATATAAACACAATGAAGAAAGAAATGTATGATAATAAAAAAAACCAAATGGAACTTCTGGAGATGAAAGTCAAAATATATAAAGAAAAAAATTAACTGGATGGCTTTAACTGCAAATTAGACTACAGAATAAAAGGTCAGTGGACATGAGAAGAGTCTATTTAAAATTAAGCAGATAAATGAGAATGAAAAAGACAGTGCCTCAATGACTTGATATTAAGTGGGCTAATGTCTATGGGATTCGAATTACAGAAGGAGAGGAGAAAAAGGTAGAAGCCAAAAATGCTTAAGAAATACTGGCTGGAAATTTTCTAAATTTTATGAACAATATAAATTCATCATGGTCAGAAGACTGACAAACCCCAAGCAAAATAAACACAAAGAAAATCACATAATAGCATATAATAATAAAATTGCTGAAGACCCACGATGCCTCACTCAGGTATCTGTGCTCAACCAGCAGGTCATCTGTGGCTTAGCTTGCTCATCTTGGCTGTGTTCTCTCAGATACCTGCAGCTTGGCTAGCATGAATTCGCTACTCAGATCCATGTGGTGGTTCATGCCTCAGCAGGCTAGCTCAGGATTCTTCACACGGTAGTTTTTGGAGTCCGAGAAAAAAAGTAGAGATGGACAATGCCGCTTGAGGCTTAAGCTCATAACTGGAACATTGGCTCTTTGTTTCCTATTGAACAAATCATGTAGGAAAAAATACAGATTTTTATATGTATGTGCATACACACATATATATACACACATATACATATATATGTATATACACATATATATACACATATACATATATATGTATATACACATACATATATATGTATATACACATACACAGGTAAAACATATTTTTAGAAAAAATTTGTTTAGAAAAAAATATCTCAACTGGTGGGAGAGTATGGGAAATACTTGGAGGTTTGAACCAAAGAGAAAATTTAAACCCAGAGAGGTAAACTAGTGCCAAGAGCATATAGAGATCCAGTGATGTGCCTGCTGGGTTGGAGACAGGTGACAAACTCCAGGCAGCCAAATAGGAAACATCTCTGCACATTGTATCATACCTGACCCACAGAAGATGAGAATTGCAGTGGCTTAAAAAGCTGCCTTTCACAGGACAATGGTGAGACTGCCCATTTGTCCTTGTTTTTGAATAGGAGAATAAACATTTTTTTTTAAATGAGGATCTCCTTAGAATTCTTTTTTTTCTTTAAAACTTTTATTTTAAGTTCAAGGGTACAAGTGCAGGTTTGTTACATAGGTAAACTTGTATCATGGAGCTTTGTTGTACAGATTATTTCATCACCCAAGTATTAAGCCTACTACCCATTAATTATTTTTCTTGATCCTCTCCCTCCTCCCAACCTCCACCCTCCAAAAGGCCCCAGTGTCTGTTGTTCCCCTCTATGTATCCATGTATTCTCATCATTTAGGTCCCACTTACAAGGAAGAAAATGCAGTATTTGGTTTTCTGTTCCTATGTTAGTTTGCTAAGGATAATGGTCTCCATCTCTATCTATGTTCCCGCAAAGAACATGACCTCATTCTTTTTCATGGTTGCACAGCATTCCATGGTGTATATGTACACAAGCCACGCAAATCCAAATGAACAAGAGACATAAAAAACATCAAACCCTAACCTTAGAAGTTTAAAAATCTAAAATAAAAAGAAACAAATAACTTATAATAATCAGACAATATTAAGATAATTATCAGAAGAAATAAGATAGCCCCAAATAAAGGTTAATATTGAATATATGATACAAATATGAAGTTGTCAAAATTACCCTGATAATTTTGAAAAATAGCTAAAATATTAAGTGTACAATTATGATATAATAGAGAATAGTGAATAAGTTAAATAGCAACTTAGACACAATTGAAGGTATTAATAAATTGAATTAAAAATATATATATATATATATATATTTTTTTTTTTGAGACAGTCTCATTCTGTTGCCCAGGCTGGAGTGCAATGGCGTAGTCTTGGCTCACTGCAACCTCCGCCTCCGGGGTTCAAGCGATTCTCCTGCCTCAGCCTCCTGAGTAGCTGGGATTATAGGCACGTGCCACCATGCCTGGCTAATTTTTGTATTTTTAGTACAGACAGGGTTTCACCATGTTGGTCAGGCTGGTCTCGAACTGCTGACCTCGTGATCCACTCGCCTCTGCCACCCAAAGTGCTAGGATTACAGGCGTGAGCCACCGTGCCTGGCCTAAATTGGATATTGGATAAATAGATATTGGATAAAATACCTAAATAGATATTGGATAAAATATCTAAAAAGAAATCCAGAAAAGTTAGGAAAAGAGATGGGAAATATCAAAAGGGGTAAATCACGTGGACAATAGAATGACAAATTTTGGTGACTATTTAATCTAAATTCCAGAAGAAGCAAATAGGAAATAATATCTGGCTGCAGAGAGAAAAGGCAGGCTATCTACAAAGGAAAAGCAATTAGAGTGATGGAGGAGCTATCTTTTTAAAAGATACCTCTTTAAAGTATTAGAAGCCAAAAAATAATGAAGTTATAAAATGATAACTTCAAACCTTGAGCAAAAAACACTTATAATCTAGAAATACTAGAGTTCCATAACAAATGAAAGCATAGTTAAAATAGGAGTAGAATAAAGATATTTTCAGACAAATAAAAATGACTTTGTCACCTACCTCAGGAAGGATAAAAATAATCCCAGAAGGAAGGCCTAAAATGCAAGAAGGAATGGTTAACAAAAGCTGGAATCTTTGTGGGTAAATGTAAATAATTATTGACTGTATAAATTAGTAATTGTTCCTAATTTCTGGAGTTAAGACTAAAAAAGTTAAATCTAAAATATTAGTTATTAGAATATAATGGAGAATGGATGACAAGAGTTAAAGCATTCTACTGTCCATGTGTTGTTTGCACTATTGGTAAGACTGTTGACTAACTTTACATTTTGTTAAGTTAAATGTACGTTTAAAATTTTAAGATAACACTAAAATATAGTAATATATTTTATAATTTGAAAACCTGTAAAAGGAAAATAAACAAGAAATTTCAATATAGGAAAAGAAAAATAGGAATAAAAAAGCATAGTAAAAATAGAAAGTGCAACATAGCACAATATAACAAAACAAAATGTTTGTTATCCTAATAAATATAAATGGCCTAAACTCTTTAATTAGGAAGACAAATTTGACAGGCTAATCATTTATTGAGCACCTACAATTGCAAGGGAATATGGAATATAAAGCAAGCCTGGTTGGGATGGATATATAAAATACAATCCCTACATTCAGCATGAAAATATTCTATTCATAATTAACCATCTCTTTATATGAGTAGGGTCTATACTGACTCTCATGCAGATCAGCTAGAAAAAGTTCTACAGCATTACAATGAGTTATTCCTGCAGGTTCATGGACCATAACAATTCATACAATGTATCCTTCGTAAAATAGAGTAAAGCTAACATTCGGAGGTTTCTTTGAAGCAGAAAATCTCTATGCAGCAGCCTAAAAGATGAACATGGTTGTTGCTTCAACCATATCCTATGGAACTATATAGCTGTTTACTGCCAATTTTTCTCCCCTGTCTTCCATGGCAAAAAATGAATATAGATGGGAGATAAAGAGAAACATTTAGAGCAGGAGAATTGAAACTGGAAGATGTGACCATATTTCACGTTTATTGAGGCCTCTATAAAATATAGTGTCTTAAACTTCTTGAAAAAAAGTCTTATATCTAAAATAGGAGCTCAATGATTGAAGTATAGCTCTACATGGAATTTTGGCTGCAGTTGAAAGCACGGCAAGTATGACAACTTGTTTTGGAAGCTTTTACTTTCGTCTGATGCAACAAATATTTGACTCATGCTGGAATCAGCATTGCACATGTAATAGAGCAATGATCTAATCCAGCATGACAAATCCTATTTTCCTCTGTGGCGGTGATTTGAACAGAAAATGTGGGTCATCCTGGGTAAAAATATAGATAGGTGATTTTTAATAAGACTTCTGCTTTTTATCTTCCTTCTATCATTTTAGAGTGCACAGAGTGTATCTTCCTGTAATAACTTACTCACTAGAGCTTTCAATCATATCCAGTGAATACTTACCAATATAATAAAGTCTGCTTTAAAAAACACATTCTCAACTTTCATTATAACATAGCAAAAATGTATCCTATAAATTACTTTTATTTTCTTTTAATTTTATTACTCTCACTTATGTACTTTGCCTTTTCTTTACCAAAATGTTTCTGGTTTAAACCAAATGCTGGTACAAAATTTAAAATTTAATCAGGTCTGAGTTAAAGTTTACTTCCTAAGGGATGCCTTCCTCAATTACTTTCTTCATAGAGCCCTTTACTCTCAGGTCTACTTCCTGTCTATATTACTATCCATTTTTTATATCCTTCTTAGATCTTATCACAATCTAAATTTTTTTTGTTAATTTATTTTATTGAATTTTTCTCCCACAAGAATGTCAGTTTTTTTAGATCAAAAACATTTTCTTTCTTGGTCATTCTGTACCCTCAGAGCCATAAACAATGACTTATATACACTAGGTTTTCTGTAAATATTTATGAAATTAATAAAATTGTTAAATCAATTGTATTTATGGCACATATATGCTATTATTATTTAACAACTCTTTAATAATTTTTTAGCTAAAGCCTCCTAAGACCCTAAGGTAATATATCTCAATTAGATCAGCTGAATTTATAGAAATATAAATTATTAGCATTTATAGGACTATAGCTTGCTCATACAGGTGTCAGTATAGATCTTTGAGTGGTGTAGTTTAATAGTCCTACTTTAGAAGATTTTTCCCAGGATAGACTTTGATGTGAAGTGTTAATGGTCCACCTTATAGGAGCACATCATCTAGCTGGTGGTTGAAATTAAAACATTCTCAGCCTCTGTCCTTTGGGTTCTCAGAATGGATTTTAAAAACTAAATAAACAGCTGTTATGCAGGTCTTAAAGTTTAAATAACGTCAAGTGTGAAGTTATTTGACCATTTTGCCTAAAATATTTTGACTTAGAATCCTACATTAAATAAATTGTTGATGTATCTGGAGGAAGTGAGAGGTGAATTCAGACAAGAAGGCACTAACGCAAGGGGGGAACATAGAAAGATTCAGAGATGTCTGATAATTTTGAAGAAAAAGAGAAATATCAAAGAAAAATTAAGAGCTTGTATATCCGAAAGTCCAGCACGAAAGTTGGAGGTGTTTGGGGAGGTTGATGTTTTTTGTTTAATAGGATACTAAAGTAGAAAACAAGTGCAGAGGTGTCTCTAAATTCTAAAGTCTTAGACCTTGTTATCCTAATGACGTTCAGCTACACCATAGGAATACATTTTACTATAGATAAATTCACAGAAACTTACAACCTACCAAGACTGAAGCATGATGAAATATAAAATCTGAAGGGATCAATAACCAGTAAGGAAATTAGATCAGCAATAAATAACCTTCCATCAAAGAAAAGCCCGGACTGGATGGCTTTATGAGTAAATTCTATCAAAAGCTTAAAGAAGAATTAAGGTCAATCCCTCTCAAATTTTTTCAAAAAATTGATGAGGAAACACTTCCAAACTCATTTTAAGAGTATGGGATTGCCCTGACACCAAAAGCCAGGCAATGACACTAAAATAATAATAATAATAATAATAATAATAATAATAATAATAATAATAATAAAAGTACAGGCCAATATGCCTGAAAACTTGAAGCTTTTCCTCTAAGATTAGTAAAAAGACAAGATGGCCACTCTCACCACTTCTATTCAACATTGTACTGGAAGTCCTAGCCAGAGCAATTAGGCACAAGAAATAAAGAAATCAAGGGACCCAAATAGAAAATAAAGAAGTAAATGTATCTCTGTTTGCAGATGACATAATCTTAAATTTAGATCATAGACTATATATATAGAAAATTCTAAAGATTCCACCAAAGAAATGTTAGAACTAGTAAACAAATAAAGTTGCAGGATATAAAATTAGCATGTAAAAATCAATTGTTTTCTGTACACTCACTAGGAACTATTTGAATAAGAAACTAAGAAAATAATCCCATTTACAACAGCATCTAAAAGAATAAAATACTTAGGAATAAACTTAACCAAGGAGAAAAAAGTTCCATACACTGAAAACAATGGAACATTGATGAATGATACTGAAAAAGACACAAATAAGTGAAAAAGTATCCTATGTTCATGGATCAGAAGAATTAACATTGTTAAAATGTGCATACTACCTAAAATGATCTCTAGATTTAAAGTAATTGCTATCAAATTTCTATTGTCATTTTACATGGAAATAGAAAAAAAATTCTAAGATTTGTATAGAGCTACAAAAGACCCCAAATAGCTAAAAGCAAGAAGAACAAAGCTGTAGATATTACACTGCCTAACTTTAAAATATACTACAAACTTAGTACGCAAAACACTATGGTCCTGGCATAAAAACAGATACATAGGCTGATGCTCAGAATAGAAAGCTCAGAAATAAACCCACATGCACATGGTCAGAGTTACCTAGAATACACAATAGGGAAGGAATAGAAGGAATAGTATCATTAGTAAATGGAGCTGAGGAAACTGGATATCTGCATGAAAAAAAAAAGCCCACAAAAAAACACAAAACAAAACAAACAAAACACAAGGATGTTTATTTTACACCATACACAAAATCAACTCAAAATTTATTGAAGACTTAAATGTAAGATCTAAAACCATAAGACTCCTGGACAAAAACATAGGGGAAAAGATTCATGACATTGGTCTTGGCAATGATTTTTTAGATATGACATGAAAAGCATAGGCAATAAAAGCAAAAATAAATACATCATACTACATCAAACTGAAAAGTTTCTGCACAGCAAACAAATTAATCAACATAGTAAAAAGGCAACTCATGGAATGTCAGAAAATATTTGCAAGCCATATATTTAATTAGGGGTTAATATCCACAATATGTGAGGAACTCATGCAACTCAATAGCAAACAAAAACAAAAAACCTGATTTAAAAATGAGCAAAGAACCTGAATTGACATTTCTCAAAAGAAGATGCACAAATAGCCAATAGATATTGTATATGAAAAAGTGCTCAACATCACTAATCATCAGGAAAATGCAAATTAAAACCACAATGAGATATCAGCTCATAACCATTAGCAGGACTATTATCAAAAAGTCAAAAGATAAATGTTGGCAAGGATATTGAGAAAAGGGAAACTTTATACATTGTTGATAGGCATGTAAATTGGTACAGTCATCATAAAAAAAGAATATGCTAGTTCCTCAAAAAATTAAAAATAGAACTATCATATTATCCAACAATCCCACTTCTGGGTATATATCCAAAGAAAATGAAATCAGTACATAGAAGATATATCTGCAATCCCATTTCTTGCAGCATTATTCACAATAGCCAAGATATGAAATCAACCTATGTGTCTCTGAGCAGAAGAATGGATATGATATGAAATCAACCTATGTGTCTCTGAGCAGAAGAATGGATAAAGAAAATGTGGTATGCAATGGAATACTATTTAGCCTTAATGAAAGAAAGAAATCCTGCCTCTGCAACCACATGGATGTATCTGGAGGATATTATGCTAACTTAAATAAACCAGATACAGAAAGACAAATACTGCATGATTTCACATGTTTACATGTGGAATCTGAAAATTTGAACTCATAGAAACAGAAAGAAGAAAGATGGTTTCCAGGAGTCAAGTGATGGAGGAAATGGGGAGATGTTAATCAAAGTGTGTAAACTTGCAATTTCAAGACGAGTAAGTTCTGGATATACCATGAACAGCTTCGTCACTATAGCTAATAATAATATACTGTACACTTAAACTTGAAATTTGCTAAAAGAATACATCTTAAATATTCTTACCATACAAAAAAGGTAACTATGTGAGATAATGGATATGTTAATTAACTTGATTATAATTATCATTTCGCAATGTATACATATATTAAAACACCACATTGTACACATTGAATATATACATTGAATATATACAACTATACCTCAATAAATCTGAAAAGCAAACAAAAATTCCTCACAAAACCCCAAACAAGCAAAAGAATAGATTTTACTGTTTCAAGGCTAATTCAAGGAAATAATATTTTGCTAAGACTCTTAGCCATGATCTCCGTCCTATATAAATATTTCTCCGTGTTCTCTATCATTACCATAAATCATAACATTCTAAAATTTGAGTAGATTTATTGGGACAAATAGCAGTAAAGTCAGCTTTTAATGTTGTCATTTGGAAGCCTTGCCTCCTTTTTGACGTTTCAGGACTATGGCATAACAGGGAAATCATGTGGGTTACAGATGTTTCCCAATAGTTCAAGCTTCTCTTACTTTATATTTTAATTTTATGTATGTCTTCCCCAACAGCCAGTAGCCATTCATCAAAATTACTAGAGGAAAACTAGGTTCCTTCTCCAGAGAGCAGTAAACATTGTGGATAAAAAGAAATGTAGAATGTGGTGGAACCAAAGAAGGTCATTATGCAAATGATGGGTCGCCCTGGTCTATTCCATTTCTTGTGGATTGCTAAGACACAGAAATCAGAAAACTATTTTACGGGGAGAAGGTTTATGTTGCCCACCAACATAAACAATTTCAAATATCTTTAAGTATCAAGACTCCAGGTGGTAATATTATGCTGCTATAATAGTAACAATTTTTACAGTGATGACCTGAGTCATTGAAAAAGGTTTCCATTTCTTTTAGTAGCCTCTATTTAATTTGGCTGCACTACATCAGTATAAAGCTCTTGATTTAATAAGAGGCAGCACTGAACTGTTAAGATATACCAGTTGTTGCTCCACAAAACACAACCACTATGCCAGGGAGGCTGGTGTGCTGACATCATCTCTCCTCCTGTACACTCTGGCCCTTAGGTTGAGCGTCAGACTTAATGCCATTCAAGTGCATCGTTGGTGTCCAGCTGTACCAGCAAACTTGGCCAGGAGCCAGGAGGGCAGGAGCATTGTTTCCTGCTGTGTTCCTAGTACCTAGATTTGTTTGACCCTTAATGGATAGACGAATGAATGAATGAATGAATGAATGCATGAATTCACCCGCCCCCTGACATTGGATCTCATGAAGAATGACTGGAAGTCTTGGACCTTTTCTCTTCCAAAATTATTTAATCAAATTGTTCTAGCCCTTCCTCCAAGATTAGCTCTATATACCAAAGTGATTATAGTATTTTAGGCTGTAAACGTTTACATTACATTCTTCCTATTGGACAAAAATGCTCCTTACTCTCATTAAATAGACATTATTTCTTAATGAGATCACACAATGTATTTTTCTCAAGAAAGAGAAATTCTCCTTTAAAATGATGGCTTGCCGGGCGCGGTGGCTCAAGCCTGTAATCCCAGCACTTTGGGAGGCCGAGGCGGGCGGATCACGAGGTCAGGAGATCAAGACCATCCTGGCTAACACGGTGAAACCCCGTCTCTACTAAAAATACAAAAAATTAGCCGGGTGAGGTGGCGGGCGCCTGTAGTCCCAGCTACGCGGGAGGCTGAGGCAGGAGAATGGCGTGAAGCCGGGAGGCGGAGCCTGCAGTGAGCCGAGATCGCGCCACTGAACTCCAGCCTGGGTGACAGGGCGAGACTCTGTCTCAAAAATAAAATAAAAAAATAAATAAATAAAATAAAATAAAATAAAATAAAATAAAATAAAATAAAAAAATAAAATAAAATGATGGCTTGTTCTTGTTTTTATGGGGAGGCAGCTAGCAGTTTATCTCACCTTCATAGGGCAGGCTGTTTCTTTGCCGACTTAGCAGACGTACTATTTCAAAGTCATAGTTATGACTGTTACATTCATAAAGAGTGCCACTAAAATTGTTTAGTGTTATTACCAATAAGGGGCATTTTTACTGATCTGGAAATGTAATATATGAATAATATTTTATATTTCATGATGCTGGATGAATACTGAACTAAAAAATGGTTTCAGGAAAGAGAATGTTAGTTGCAAGGTATTTATTAGTGCTTTTAAAATACCAGCAACCCTTGGGTAGTCACATATATACTCCAAAGTTATGGTCATTTATGGCCAAATTGCATGAAAATAAAATGAATCATAGGAATAAAAAATATGCAAACAGAATATTTCTTTTAATTGTATGCATCCTCTTATAGGACAGTCAGCTTATGATCAAACTGTAAGAGGTGCCTAAAATGGGTATATTGCTGACAAAATGATATGACAAGGCATTTTTATCAAATTAAAACAAAATTTTCTGATGATTTGTATTACTAAAAAGAGGTCAAACTGCCTCTTCTGCCTATGTTCAAGCAGAGGCTTTGGGATCACTTACCACGGATGCTGGAGAAGGAGTCTCTGTGTTGGTGTGAAGATTTGAATCCATGTCCATTAATATCCTTCGCAAAACAAAAGTCTCTGATGACTCTTGTGGCTTTCAGTGTAGTTAGTATTGCTTCTAGTTTAAATTTCTTACATGTTTCCAACATATACTGCTGCTTAGAATTAAAAATAAATAAAAATTTTTAACACATGCCCATCTGAATCTTTACACAATGCAGACAGTTACGTTAGTATCAACCACACTGCCAAATATTTTTGTGGTGGTTGTCAGTAACATTTGTTTTTCAAGAAAATAAAATATACCCAAGAAGAAACTTAATTTTAGTTTTCTTACCACTTCCTTGAAGAATCTTTCTTCCCTTAGTATGACTCTATTCATCTTTTTTTCTTTTTCTTGCTTTTTCATTTATAAACCTTTTTAACTTTTATTTTTTTTTGCTTGAGGGCATTTGCTATAATCACAAGAAGTTTCTCTTTCAGCCTGAATCATTTTTTTTTCTATGAGTGCATTTTGGTATATTTTAAATCTGAAAGGCAGAAACAGGTATAAACATTTCAATAAATAATATGTAGCATAATGAACTATCCTAAGTATTTTGGATGAATCATAATTTACCTTTTGAAGGTATTTTGAACCTATTATCTATTGTTTTTTGTGTTCCTGACATAGTGAGGTGGTGCTCTTATAGGTACTTTATACTATTAGCTATTCTCTAGGTGTGTAGAACATAGTCTAGTGAGACCAAGTTTTAATACATCAATGAAATTCTATGCAGTTGTCCAATTTTATAAAATTTTTATCAATACTGTATTTATTTACTTGCCTATTTTTACCTGCCTTGATCCAAGGGACTGTCATGTAGACAGGTTGGTGTTACAGAAAGTCACAAGATTTATGAGGCTAAAAATAACTGAAGACTTACTTCATCATTTTTTGGTTTGGGGCTACTACTATTCTCTCTACTGGGGTCATTATGTGCTCAGAAAATGGTTATGGTTGAGTTGTTAGAGGGAAGGTTTCAGTGACTCCTGCTGAGGGAGCCTGGGGAAAGGCAGTAGGTGGCAAACTTTAGTGTAACTCAGAATCATCTGAGGGCCTTGTTAAACCAGAGTGCTGAGCCCCCTCCCTGGAGTTTCTAATGTGGTAGTTCTGCCTGATAAGTTCCCAGGTAATATTGACACTGCTGGTCCAAGGATGCACTGTAAGAATGACTTTGCTAGGCGCCTTCATCTCACAATTGTGTCTGAGTCTAGCTTTGACCTGTAACTGTAGCTCTTTTTACAGCTTCAAAGTTCTTTCTATGTAGCAATACCTTCTGAGTATTCACCTTTTTCCTAAATCTCATGCACATTTACAGTAAATTTAGTCCATGTCTTCATTTTTCATTGTGAATCAGTCAATGTCAAACACATTTATGTCAGGGTGGGAGGGGATACGTGGGAGACAAGCAGAGAAATACAACTTTCATCTTGTACTTTGATGGCTTTCAGTGATTCAGTTGCAGGTCATAGAGAATTACCATGTCATTAACAGGGAATGTTTTTCCACAGGAAGATATTTCTCCTTTCAAAGTCATGTTGCCTTAGGGATTTGAAGGTCTACTGAATTCTGAATATTTTACTTGGCCTGGATACATAACTGAATATTTTATTTTGTCAAGTATATTCTTGTCTATTCGGTGCCTTCACTAACTCCCTCTCCACCTATGCTGACTCCAAAGGTAACCTATAAAAACCACTTCAGCTAATCCCCAAGTCCCTGGGCACCTTTTTCAAGTCTGGCTCTTTTAATACAAGTTTTAAACCTTCTCGTACTGGTTTAGGGGTCTGTTTGGTCTTTTGCCTCTTGTTTATATTCTGACTTACTGTTCTCTATAACCTGATGCTCAATAGACTTCCAGATTAGCTTGAAAATTTCAGTTTTCCTCTTTTTTTCTGTTCCGTGAAGCCCATATCAATCCCATTTCACTTCTTCCTGTTCACCTCCCAGGACTCCACCATAAGTCTAGGTCTCTAAGTTCTTATTTCTCTCTGTATTTAGATAAATCTTAGAATATTTTTTCCATTCGATAGATTAAAAGATGTTATAATATTAATGGGAAAAAATTCTAATATCTAGTGTTATGTATTATTGAATTTATCATTCATAGTCAAGATTATTTGAACTCAATATATATCCATTACCATATTTTCAGTTTCAAGTGACAGAAAACCTAACCCAGTGTAGCTTCAAGAATATATATTTTATGGGTCACACAAAATGAGATGCTGAGAAGACTACCTTTAGGTGTAGCTCAAAGCAGGGTTCCAGATTATAACACCAAGGGCTGATTTCTCTCTTTCAGTTTTTCAGTTCCACTTCTGGGTTGGTTCTTTTTTTGTAAAGAAGTTTTGCCTTAGTGCAGCAACTCTAGTTAATTTACATCTTCGTGTTCAGTGGAAACAGAGGCACACTTTCTCTCAGCTGCCCATAATTCCTGAGATCGGCTTTGACTGTCCTGGCTGGGGTCATGTGACCTCCTCTGAACCAATCACTGTGGCCAGTAGAATGTTAAGGCTAATAAATTTAGACCTGTGTTTTGTGATCCATCCCAGGAACTAAGCTCTAAGAGTTTCAGTCAGATCATCTGATGAACTGATTGTTGAAGGGCAGATCCACACACAAAAGATAGAGGTGCCCCTCCCATGTCTACTGAAGCTTTTAGAAAGTATCTCTTCTTTATCTGTTGATCTATTATTCTTTCCCTTTCAGATCACAAGTCAGCAATATTTCTGATGCTTTTTCAGAGTTGAATGCAAAGAAAAATGCTCTTTGTTGCATCAGGATTTATAAGAGACATCTAGTATTTAGAAGGAATATATTCATACCACAGAATTTTGTGGTTATTTTTTCCTGTTAACTTATTTAAAACTAGATCAGGTCTACAGTTCAAACACAAGAATTTTGGGATAATAAAAAATAATTACATCAATGACAGTTTGGAAAAAAAAAGACACTTCACTTTATTGTTGGCATCAACAGAACATCATGTAAGCTTTGTGATCCCTCATGCCAAAAATGTGCAAAAGGGAAGATCAACAAAATTAATTAACTAATTAATCATGATAACTAACTAGCAAATAATAACATTGTTTTACAGGAATATTCTCACATCTTAGAAGATCTTTCACATCTCTGCGCAGAGGTATCAGAGTGGTGCCTTTTAAAAGAAAGTCAGATTCTGTTGCTTACCTGTTGAAACTCCACTGACATACTTCCCCTTTCACTTAGAATCAATCCCAAGTCCTTACTGTGTCTATACAGCCCTGAATGCTCTGGCCCTGTTATGTCCCTAGGTGAGATGTCTGCCTCCTCCTGCTCACTCACTGTGCTAGAGCTACACTAGGTGGCTCTCAATAACTATCAGCATCACATGCACCAAAGGTGTGAGTGCTACAGAGCTTTCATGTGGCCTACTCTCTCCATCCCTTTACCACATCTGTTTGGCCCCCTGGCTTCCTCCTTCATTTCACAAGTCTCTGCTCCAGTGTCATCTCTGAGACACCTTCTCTTTCCCCCTTATCTAATGTGGCACCCCTAACTTATGCCTCCTCATTCTTGAAGTCTGCTTTATTTTTTTCTCCATTTACTGTTAGCTCTAGAAAGCAAAGGCTTGGTCAGTATCATTAGTGCTGTACACTCGGCCAGAACAGTTCCTAGCCTGTAGTTGGCTCTCCATAATTAATTGTTTAATAAATTAATGCATTGACTTTACATTTTACTTTGTTTTTTAGTAGCTTATAAAGGTTTTCAAAGTAATATTTTACTATAGGTGAAAATTTATGAGCTGTATAGAAATATCTTCAGCAGTTAAAGAGTGATGACAATTCTGACTCACATAGGTTTCCTAGGAGACTGATATTTTCTTCTGCGATGAGGTTTAGTCACAGTTTGAGACTTTGCTGTTATTTTGACATCTGGACCTGGGAAACACTTATTTTCTCCTTTTGAAGGGTTTGGTTGTTTTGTAAGGGCAAGAACTTTTGTAAGACCAGTCTTGAAAAGAAGAATGGTGAAAGACTGCCTTCCAGAAATTCATTTGTAAATTGAATTGCTTCAAGATTGGAATGCTTTTCCCCATATAGACAAGGTGTCTGTACTAGTCAGGGTTCCCTAGAGGGACAGAACTAATAGTGTATTATATATATTATATACACACACACACACATATATATACACATATACATATATATATATACACATATACATATACACACACACACACACACACACACACACAAAGGCGAGTTTATTAAGTATTAACTGGCATGATCACAAGGTCCCACAACAGGTTATCTGCAAGCTTGAAGAGCAAGGAGAGCCAGTTCGAGTCTCAAAACTGAAGAAATTGGAGTCCGATGTTTGAGGGCAGGAAGCATCCAGCATAGGAGAAAAATGCAGGTTGGGAGGCTAGGGCAGTCTTGCATTTTCACGTTTTTCTGCCTGCATTATATTCGCTGGCAGCTGATTAGTTGGTGCCCTCCAGATTAAGGGTGGGTCTGCTTTCCCCAGTCCACTGACTCAAATGTTAATCTCCTTTGGCAACACCCTCACAGACACACCCAGGATCAATACTTTGCATCCTTCAATCCAACCAAGTTGACACTCAATATTAACCATCATAGTATCCATGCTGGTTAGGCTCATAGTCCAGTCTCCAGAGGCTGCTCACCCCTTAAGCATTTGAAGTATTATTACTATGACTAAGTATATACTTGAATCTCTTTCATTATATCATTTTTTGTGGGATATTTCATTGCTAATTATGGATTTCAGCATCAAGCCCCTCAGCTTCCCTCTTTTTGTGTTGCAGGGGACTGGGATTAGAAACCCTTGCACATAATATTTAAGTGATCACATCTCTTATAACTGTGTAAAGGACCCTGAATGTTCTGAAGTGATTAACACACCAACTGCACTTTTCTTTCCAATTGGAAGATTGAGTGAGAGATGGCTGAGAGTTTCTCCCACAGGAAGCTCTAGACTTGAACCTACATAGGTAAGGATCAGTTTGTAGAATATTTGAGAATTTGCCTGTACATATAAAATAAGAACTAAAAAATTGTCAAGGATTCAAAAGAAATACTTCTGGCCTGTCCAAACTGTAATCATATCATACAAGTTAAACAGAAGCATAGGATTGACATGAAACATTGAGTCAGGAGTCAAGGGGGCTAAACTTGTTTTAAGTGACAAGCTGAGGAATGAAATGGCTGCTTTTTAGATTTTCCAAACTTTTAGGACTTATCCATTATTAGACAGTGTCTCAAACCCTGCAGCTGACCCCAATTTTTAGGAAACAGAGATTTCAGAAAATCAGTCATTTGTTTGGAGTTTGAATCTTTGCCAACACTAATTCATAGCAGATTGGAAAACAAGCTTTAGGCAATAATATGCCAAAAACTTCCTTTCATTGTCATCCTACAAGTCTATGAGGACAGGGATTTAGGTTTATTTTGTTCACTACTGTATCCCAGTGCTTAGAACTGGTGCACAGCATATATACTCAATAAGTACTTGTTGAATAATTTAGTGGGGCACATTGTGCTCCTTTCACTAAGGAAGTGAAAGAGGGGTAGTCATCTCTATTTCCATACCTGACATCAAAGACATGAATATGTGGCCTAGGCATAGCCATAACACACAACTTTCAGGGCATTTGGACCTGGAGGGAAAGATGCAAGTCAGTATAGATAATATTCACAGAGCAATATTGGCATCAGCCCCCTGCAGCAGGGGTTCCAAGTCTCTGTGTCAGTGGCTGCAGTGTTCTGCAGCATCATGGCAGCAGAACAGAAACTGGTTTCTAATCAACCCTTTATTGGTTCTGGGATGTGGTTCTCACTGCACAGCCTCCGTTAGGGTCTGACCCTTTCCTAAATCTGATTTTCTGGCTTTCCTACTTAGTTTTTATGGTACCTATTATTGTTATGTTACTGAATACCATATGTTAGCTCAGGTTGGCTTCTGTTGCTTACATCCAAGAATTTTAACTGATACTGATCAGGAGATAACAAGAGATCCAAAAAATGAGGAGTTACGATTAGGAGATTTCTTAGTCCATTTCAGCTGCTATGAGAAAACATCCTAGACTGGGTAGCTTCTGAACAACAAAAATTTATTTTTCACAGTTCTAGAGGCTGGGAAGCTGAAGACCAAGTCACTGGCAGATTTATTGTTAGGTGAAGCCTGTTTCCTGGTTCACAGATGGTACTTTTTCACTGTGTCCTCATGTGGTGAAAGTGGCAAACAAGCTCTCTCAGGCTTCTTTACAAGGTCAATAATCCCACTCCTGAGGGCAGATCCTGCTGATCACCTCCCAAAGGCCCACCTCTTAATACTCTCACATTAATACTATCACTATATTTTTGTTGTTTAACCCTATCACCTAAGAGGTTAGGAATTCAACATGAATTTGGGGGACACAAAAACACTCAGACCATAGCAGAGATTAACAGGTAGCATATTTTCAATGAACTCTGAAGAAGGAAGCATAGAGGAAGCATCTTAATCTTCAGAGTTGGAGGAATGTCTAATGGGTACTTAGTAACAGGATCAGCTGGGTAAAAGTCTAGTTACTGAATCCAGGTGCTAGGTCAAGGGAGGACTAGAGGAAAGTTTTACATTAAGACCTATTCATTACTTTACTAGCCTCTATTTGAATCTGTAAGGCAAAGTGCTGATTCCTGAGACACTTCAAATCAACATATGAACAACATTATCTTTTGCTATCATTTTCTATGATAATTAATGCCATTATCATCCTGCAGTTAAGCAAGACAGAAATCCCAACATCATCTTAGACAGCCTCCCACCTCCACCTTCTTTGGCCTATTATCCAATTAATCATCTCTCAATTCCCACTTGAACTGCCTTAGGTCAAGTAATTATCATCTCTCCTGTAACTATTACAATCACTACTTAGCAAGAATTGCCGCACCCTCCAAAAACAATTCTCAAATGTACAATGTATACTCATTAGTTCCAGAATCATTATCCTAAAACAATAATAATATATTTTTCCCACTTTCTGAAATATTTTCATGGTTTTTTTTTTTTAATAAGTCAATAGGAACACTTTATTATGAAACTTAAAATTAAAGCTCTCATTAATTTTTGGTGGGAGTTGGGGAGTATGTGAACTATCACGGACACTTTTCAGTTTTTGATATTGCCAGAGAAACATATGGTCAAATATATTTAAATATTTTTAGTATTCATAGTACATTTCTAAAATAAAAGAATCAGGCTGTTGGAAATTATGAAGTGGCAAAACTTCTAAAAAATGTACTAAATTGCAGAATAGAGGTGACCTGACTAATGTTAAAGTTGAATTCAATGTATGATGATTTAAAAAGGACAAGAAGAATATATAATATAATGAAAAATCCAAGGTAAAACAAACCATGAAGAAATGACAAATAAAACTTTATATAACAAAGAAAATAGGATCAAAACAGTCAAGGCAAAACTGTTAGCTACACAAAGAGAAACTAGCAACATGAAAATCCTAGTGGAAATCTTTAACATGACGCTCAGAATTTACAATTCATGCAGAAAATAAAGAATACCTTGTTCAATTTTCTTTAAGCTTCTGATGTGCTGAGAAATTGTGTTATTCTGTTGTAAAGTATTTTAAATGTGAACTCACTTTTTTTTCTCTCTCTCTGGAAGGGTTCCAGTTCTATTTATGTTTCATCCTGTTAATTTTAGTGATGACGTCTATTAATGTGGGTCTTTTTTCACCGTGCTGGTCACTCAGTGGGCCCTATTCATTTTGGAAACATATCCATCAGTTCTGAAAAACTGTTTAAATTATTTATTTGATAATTTCTTGGCCGGGCGTGGTGGCTCACGCTTGTAATCCCAGCACTTTGGGAGGCCGAGGCGGGTGGATCACGAGGTCAGGAGATCGAGACCACGGTGAAACCCCGTCTCTACTAAAAATACAAAAAAAAATTGCCGGGCGTGGTGGCGGGCGCCTGTAGTCCCAGCTACTCGGAGAGGCTGAGGCAGGAGAATGGCGTGAACCCGGGAGGCGGAGCTTGCAGTGAGCCAAGATTGCGCCACTGCACTCCAGCCAGGGCGACAGAGCGAGACTCCGTCTCAAAAAAAAAAAAGATAATTTTTGGCAATACTAATGCATATTGAGTGTTCTAATCTTGTAATAATATTACTTTTTTTCTGTTATTTTCATCCCTGTATTTCTGTTGTTATTTATTTGCTCTACTTCTCCTATTGAACTTGTTCTCTCATATGTTTATTTTCCAGAACGTAGTTCTTGTGATTTGGATACCCTCCTTTGAAAAATTAACATCCTGTTTGTGTTTCATAGATAAAGCATCTTTTCTTACTTTCCCAGTATAGTAATTATTGGTATTTTAAAAAATTTCCTCACTGTCTGTTTTTAATTTTTTTAATTTTTAATTTGTGTGAGTACATAGTAGGTATATATAATCGTGGGATACATGAGATGCTTTGAAACAGGCATGCAACGTGACATAAGCACAGCATGGAGAATGGATTATCCATCCCCTCAAGCATTTATCCTTTGTGTTACAAACAATCCAATTACATTATGTTAGCTATTTTATGTATAATTAAGCTATTATTGACTAAAGTCAGCCTGTTGTGCTATCAAATAGTAGGTCTTATTATTCTGTGTTTTCATACCGACTAACAATTCCTGCCTCCCAGCCAACCACAACTACCCTCCCCAACTCTGGTTACCATTCTTCTCCCTACATCCATGAATTAAATTGTTTTGATTTTCAGGTCCCACAAATAAGTGAGAACATGTGATGTTTGTCTTTCTGTGCCTGGCTTATTTCACGTAACATAATGATCTCCAGTTCCATTTACGTTGTTGAAAATGACTGAATAATCCATGTGCTGAGGAAAAGCATGTGTATTCTGCAGCTCTTGGATAAAATGTTCTGTAAATATTTATTAGGTCCTTTTGTTCTGAAGTGCAGATTAAGCCTGATGTTTCTTTGTTGTTTTTCTGTCTGAAAGACATGTCCAATGCTGAAAGTGGGGTGTTGACATCTCCAGCTATTATTGTATTGAAGCCTATCTCTGTCTTTAGCTCTAGTAATATTTGCTTTCTATACCTGAGTACTCCATGTTGGGTGCATATATATTAAGAATGGTTATGTCCTCTTGCTAAATTGGCCCCTTTATTATTATGTAGTGACCTTGTCTCTTCTTATAGTTTTAGTCTTGAAATAACATATAATATATAATATATTTTCATATTATTATGATATATAATATGCTTATATATAATGTATATTTTAATATATTTTGTCTGATATAAGTATAGCTACTTCTGTTCTTTTTGTGGTTTCTATTGGCCTGGAATATGCTTTTCCATCCCTTTATTTTTAGTCTATGTGTGCAATTTTAGGTGCAAGATGTTTCTTGTAGGCAATAGAACAATGGATTTTGTTTTTCATCCTTTTTGCCACCCTATGTCTTTTTTGTTTGTTTGTTTTGTTTTGTTTTTTGAGACGGAGTCTCGCTCTTGTTACCTAGGCTGAAGTGCAATGGCACAATCTTGGCTCACCGCAACCTCCGCCTCCCGGACTGAAGCGATCTCCTGCCTCAGCTTCCAGAGTAGCTGGGATTACAGGCATGTGCCACCTGCCCAGCTAATTTTGGATTTTCTTTTTAGTAGAGACAGGGTTTCTCCATGTTGGTCAGGCTGGTCTTAACTCCCGACCTCAGGTGATCCACCCACCTTGGCCTCCCAAAGTGCTGGGATTACAGGCATAAGCCACCACGCCTGGCCCTATGTCTTTTGATTGGAGAGTTTAGTTCATTTACATTCAGTGTTATTATTGATAAATATGGACTTACTCCTGCCATTTTGTTATTTGTTTTCTCATTGTTTTGTGGCCTTCTCTTCCTTCTTTCCTTTCTGTCTTCCTTTAGTGAAGGTTATTTTCTCTGGTGATATGATTCAGTTTCTTGCTTTTTATTTTTTGTATATGCATTGTATTTTGGTTTCAGGTTACCACAATGGTTGCAAATGCTATCTTATAACCCCTTATTTTAACTTGATAACTACTTAATACCGTTTGAATAAACGAACAAGTAAAAAGAAAACTAATAAAACTCGATGCCTTAATATTGTCCCTGCTTTATAACTTTTTGTTGTTTCCATTTATAAGTCTTGAAAAATCACTCTAGTTATTATTTTTGATCAGATCATTTAGTCTTTCTACTTAGGATAAGAGTAGTTTATACACCACAGTTACAATGTCATAATGTTTCTGTGTTTTCCTGTGAACTTACTATTATTAGTAAGTTTTGTACCTTCAGGTGATTACTTGTTGCTAATTAACATTCTTTTCTTTCTGATTGAAGTACTGTCTTTAGCATTTCTTGTAGGACAGGTCTGGTGTTAATGAAATATCTCAGCTTTTGTTTGTGTGGGAAAGTCTTTATTTCTCTTTCATGTTTGAAGGATACTTTTGTTGGATATACTATTCTAAAGTATTCTTTTTTCTTCGCACATTTTAAATATGACATATTATTTCTCCTGGACTATAATATTTCCACTGAAAAGTCTCCTGTCAGACATATTGGAACTCCATTGTATGTTATTTGTTTCTCTTCTTTTGTTGCTTTTAGGATTCTTTCCTTATGCTTGATTTTGGGAGTTTGATTATTAAGTGGCTTGAGGTAATCTTTGGGTTAAGTCTGCTTGGTGTTCTACAACCTTCTTCTGTTCGGATATTGATATCTTTCTCTAGGTTTGGGAAGTTCTCTATTATTATCTCTTTGAATAAAATTTGTACTCCTATCTTTTTCTCTACCTTCTCTTTAAGGCCCATAACTCAGATTTGCCCTTTTGAAGTGATTTTCTAGATCCTGTAGGTGTGTATCATTGTTTTTTATTCTTTTGTCTTTTGTCTCTTCCGACTGTGTATTTCCAAATAGCCTGTCTTCAAGCTCACTAATTCTTTCTTGTGCTTGATCAATTCTTGTCTTAAAGGATTCTGATGCATTTTTCAACTCCAGAATTTCTGCTTGATTCTTTTAAATTATTTCAATATCTTTGTTTTTTTTTCTGATAGAATTCTGAATTCCTTCTGTGTGTTATCTTGAATTTTTTTGAGTTTCCTCAACACAGGTATTTTGAATTCTGTGTTCAAAAGATTACATTTTCTGTTTCTCCAGGATTGGTTACTAGTGGCTTATTTAGTTCATGTTGTGAGGTCATTTTCCTGGATGGTGTTGATGCTAGTAGATGTTCTTTGGTGAATGGACATTGACAAGTTAGGGATTTACTGCAGTCTTCACTGTTTGGGCTTGTTTGTACCTGTATCTTTTCACACTTTCCATATATTCTAAAAAACTTGGGTGTTGTGATCTGAGCTGCATCTGCTTTAGGGAGTACCACAAGCCTGGTAACACTGGTTCTTGCAGACTTGTAGAGGTACTGCTTTGATGTTCTTGGACAAGATTCAGGAGAACTCTCTGGATTACTGGACAGAGACTCTTGATCTCTTCCCTCCACTTCTCCCCCAAAAATGGAGTCTTTTTTATTCTGAGCCACCTAAAGCTGGGGATGGAGTGACTCAAACACCTCTGTGGCCACCACCCCTATGACTATGTTGAGTCATACCTGAAGCCAGCACAGCACTGGGTCTCCCTCAAGGCCTAACCACTCCCTGGCTACAGCCTATGTTTGCTCAAGGCCATGGGGCTCTGCAATCAGCAGGTGGCAAACTCTGCCAAAAGTGTGAACTATCCTTCCCTTTAGGGTGGCAAGTTCCCCCAGGACCCAGGTGGGTCCAAAGTCCAAGGTGCCATCTGGAAGACAGGGACTAGGGTCAAAAACCTTAGAAGTCTACTTGGTGTTCTATTGTACTGTGGCTGAGCTGGCACTCAATCCACAAGACACAATCCTTCGCACTGTTCCCCACCCTTTCCAAAGGCAGAAGAGCCTCACTTTGTAGCCACTGCCACCCAGGCCACAGGGAATACTGCCACACTACTGCTGATGTTCCCTTAAGGCCCAAGGGCAGTGAGCTCCCTTCCGGCCCAGGTCACATCCCAAGATGCTACCCAAGGGCTCTGAAGTCAGCTTGTGGTAAATACTGTCTGGCCTGGAGTTCACTCTTCAGGTCAGTGGGCTCCCTTCTGGCCCAGGGAGGCCCAAAGATGCTGTCTAAGATTCAATTCCTGAAATCAGGGACCCCAAGAACCCACTTGGTGCTCTACTCCCCTGTGTCCGTGCTGGTATTGAAATGGGAAAAGTTCTCTTGTCCCCCTTGCAGGGTGTGTGATGAGGGTGTGGCTCACTTCTTCAGTGTCCCGCTGCTCAAACCTCTAGGGGAGCACACAGAGGGGCAGGCTGTAGATCTCTGATCCCATGGCAGTGTCCAGGGGTGAATGTTTACAGCTGAAGCCCCAGTGGGCATGTGTTACAGGGTGTTCTTTTAGTTTAACTGTCCATCAGCAGCTTCTGTTAGTCAACTCAATTAGACCCTTGTCTTATTGCAAGGATAGAGGGCTTTCTGTATCCCAGGGTTCTTGGCTTGGTGTATGGGAAGAATTGGATCACATGTGGGCTTGGAGAATGACTGCAAGGTTTTTGTGAGTGGAGTTAGCTCTCAGCAGACTGTGGAGCCAGAAAGGACATGGTTTTCCCCTGGGGTCGGGCCACTTGGTAGCCCGGGCTCTCCTACGACTGCCCCAGCCAAACTCCATGTTGTTCCACCTGTCAATGGCCTGCTGACGTGGTGGTGTGCTCCTGTGGTGGTGTGCTCCTGTGGTGGTGTGCTCCTACGCCACTGTGTTACTCTTGACGTCCAGCCGCCCATGTGTTCCTCCACTGATATGCTCCTCTAGATGTCCAGCTGCCTGTGTGTGTGCCTGCTAGGGTCTCGGGGTTTTTATAGGCACATGATGGGGACATGACAGGCCAGGTGGTCTTGGGAAATGCTACATTTGGGCGCCAAGGCAGGAGTGCCCATCTTCACCTAGGTCCATGGGCACAGGCCTGGGGGTGGAGCCCTTGCCAGGGACTAGCCCTTCTCCTCCCAGCACCTCCCTGTCCCGCTTCCGCATCAGTACCTAAGGAGCAAAACAAAGTCCCCTTTACTTTGCACTCTACTTTTCTCAAGCAGAAGGAGTTTGGGCCCATAGCCACCATAGCTAGAAATGTGCTGAGTCTCACCTGAAGCCAGCAAGTCTCAGAGGCTCACCCAAGGCCCTCGACTTAGTATTTGGTTATCACTGCTGATTGTTTAGGGCCCAAGGGCTCTTTAGCTAGTAGGTGGTGCCAGTACTGGGCCTTTTCATCCAGGGCAATGGCCCAGGGTGTGTCTAGAAATGTCATCCAGGAGCTGGATCCTGGATTGTGGGCCTCACAACTCTGACTGGTGCCCTATCCTGCTGTGGCTGAGGTAGTATCCAAGATGCAAGACTAGTTCTTCCCACTCTTCCGCCTCCTCTCCTCAAGCAGAAGGAATGGTTCTCTTTTGGAGTCATGAGCTGTGCAGACTAGGGTTATGGGAGGGGTGATGCCAGCACTCTCTTAGCCATCCTAGGTGGTATCTTAGTAGGTCATATGCCCACCAAGTCCACTGTCTCTGAGTCCAGTTTAGTACTAGGACTTTCCTATGAGTTACAGTACTTATGGCCTAGCCTGCCTTTCCAGTTTATTTAGAGCACAAAGCACTTAGCCCACGGTAATAAAGTTTCCAGGAACTCAAGTTTGGTTCTCTGGGATCAGCGATCCCTTCTGGCTAGGGCTGGTTTAAATGTTTTCTCCGTGGGCAGGCATCAACAGAGTATGGTCCACTTTTCCTTTCTGCTCTAACAGGACAGCAGTACTGAGTCCAATGCCTCACCATTACTGTGCCCTCCCCCAGTACCCAGAGATTCTCTGCATACCACACTGCCCCTGCCGTGGGGGTGGGGGAGCGGTGGTGTCCGTGATTCCAAACTGTTTTTTCTATCTCTTCAGTGCCTCTTTCAGTGATACAGAGTTAAAACCAGTCCCTCACCTGATTTTTGGTTCTTATGAAGGTGTTTTTCTCTTTGTAGACAGCTGTTAACTTGGTGTCCTTATGGGGATGGGAGACAGTCAGTAGAGCCTTCTATTCCACCATCTTGCTCCCTCAATCTCTTTGATTACTTCCTTTTGGTTTGCTTGTTTTTACGTTAGAATATTTCCCTGATGGCTAATGTTTCTTGGATATCTGCTCATATTTATGAGTGAGGAACGTAAAAGTTGTTTGAAGCTTTGGTTATGTAGGTATTGTTTATTGACTATTGGGTAGGACACTATAGAGTGATTTAACAGAGAACCTGTTGTTATTTTCTGTGTGACCTTCAACAAGTGACCTAATCTTTTCTCTTTTCATTTGTAAAAACTGGTGGATAATGGAGCTCAGTTCAGAGGTCGATTTGGAAATTATATAGGACAATAAATTTACAATGCCTCAAGTGCCTCCCACAGTCAGTGTATGATGCTGAACCCCTATTAACCTCAGTAAGGAAGGCATCAGGTTCAAGATACCCAAGAAGAGGCTAAGAGCCAGCTAACGAGACATGGGGTTTTATTAGGGGATTATATACAGGGAAGAGAGTCCAGTGGCAGAGGGCAGGATAGGAGAACTGCCTTACATACAGAAACAGTCCAATGGCAGCAGGCTGGGTAAGATATCCACCTTACATACAGTCTACTGGTGGTGGGCATTATGTATCTGCCTTCCTATAGTCCAGTGGTAGTGGGCTGTACAAGATAATGGCACAGCCAAGTGGCAGTGGGCTGGGCAGGAAAATGACAACCACTTACAAACAGCATGCAGTTTATGTAGCATTTTCACTTAATACCTACCTGTTAATGACCTCCAACTGACAGCCTTCATTTAACCCAAGACTCAGGGCCCTAATCCCCTGTATGGCCTGTGTTCCAGAGGATGGGGTGAAGGCTCAGATGCTCTTCATGGACAAGGAACAAATCTCCAGGTTGGCCACTCCTGATTCCTTAGCTCAGAACACATATTCAGGTGCATCTACCATACAGGGTTATTTTAAGAATATGCTTAAGTTATTGTTATTGTTATCAGATATGTTTACTCTCCAGATGTATTTGTTTTGTCTGCAATATAAACAACTGTTCAGACAGCTTACTGCAGGATCAGGCAGAAATTGAGTTTTGTATAGTCCTTTGTTTCTCTCCCCAGTTTGTAGGGTTGTCTACTGAACATAGGGTTTAGAATATGAATTGCAGATTTGAATCGATTTGTTTTTTGACTCCTGCCCTTCCTGTTCTTTAGTGTGTAACTCTGGGCAAGTTACTTTAGCTCTTTGCTTTTCAGTTTCATCATTTCAAAAATTGACATTATAATAAATAGCATCTATGTTACAAAGCTTTTTGTCTGGAATAAATGAGATACTGCATATAAGGTGCTTGGCACATAATAGAAGCTTAATAAATTTGACCAATAATGATAATACTGCAAATTACAACAGTAGCCACATATGTTTGATAAGAATTACTAGTTAATTCATTACAAATGCATTTCAGTCCCATTGTCTTTTTCATTGATTCTCCAAGTCCTTTGATAAGGATAGGGATGGCATGCATTCATCAGGTTAACCTCAGATTAAGAATTTTACATAATATATTTTAAAGTAGAGTTTGGTAAACCTTTTGTATAAAGGGCCAGATAGTAAGTATTTTAGATGTTGTTGTCTCTGTTGAACTACTCAGCCCTACTTCTGTGTTGTGAAAATGGCTATAGACACTATATAAATGAATGGATGTGTCTATGTTCCAATAAAACTACTTACAAAAACAGGTGAAAGAGAGGAATTTGGTCCATGGGCTATAGCTGGCCAAACCCTGCTTTATACAACGTGGTTCTAGATTAGAATAACAACAGATTTGACACAGTCCTGTTGCTATTGCAGACAAAGAAGTAGACATTCTTGACACTTTTCTGCATATCTCATTACTGGCTAGATAATTCATTATTGGCTAGATAACTGTTTCCTTTCTAATGTGTTCTAAAGTGTTTTCCTATAAATGAACATCTTCAGAAGCTATTTACATTAAGACGCATGTGGTGTTAAACCAGTAAGTGCATAGCAAGACCATTAGCAAACAAAAGTTTGTTTCATTTTTTCCCTTATCCTTCTGTCTCTAAGGATGATGTCAAACCCATGTATCTCAACGACCACTTTGAATCTATTTACAATTGATGGTAAATGCACAAAAGTGTTTTTCCCCTCAAATTTGTTCTTATAAAAGAGAGTCTGATTTTAAGGGACTCTGTAAAAGATTATGAATCATTATGAAAAGATGACTCACCTAGAAGGAAAGCAAATCTCTGTAATAGTGCAATTTGGGAAAATACTTTTTTTAAAAAGTAAAATCCACATATATAAAACTTAAGTGTCTGGTATAGTTGTATAGGAAATAATTTATATCACATTTGTGAAATATTTTACCCATTTAAGATATAGTTTGACTTAATATCTTTTAAGAAAGTATATGTTAATTTGGCATCCTTATGAGAAAATGGGTGTGTTATGCCTATTAACCATAGGCCTAGAACATAGACTTCTCTCTGACTACTCTTTATGGTAATAATAGTTTACATGTTGTTAGGCTATATTTTTATAAAATTTTTATAAAATAAAAATGTGATAAAATAAAAGGAAAATTATGCTTATTGATCAATCAACCAACCAATAAATATTCATTATTAAGTCCTAGACAGAGGGTCAAACGCCACACAGGATTCAGAAGTACATATCATGGCCCTTGTAGTACCGTGTAATAATGGTAACTGTAGGAATTTATAGGAGAAAGAATATGGGAATTGAAATATTTGAGTAGACTTCATGGAGAAGATGAGACTTGAAAGAAAGAGTTCAAATGAATACAGAAGGAAGGACATGGTAGGAACATCATGACCGAATATGTAAGTATGTCATGACAGGTTTGCTGAAGAGACTAGAATGACTAGAGCATTTGGGGCATGTAGGGACAAGTGGCAGATAAGCCAGATAATTGTTCTGTTCTAAAGAACAGAAGATAATAAAGAGAAGACACATGTCCTCTTGACTTCAAGAAGCTTAGTCTCCAGGTAGAGAGACAAATTGCATACTCTGGAACCATTTGTAACAAAGCACAGAATCTGCTAAGAGTCAACTGAATGATACAGACAATACCTTTACCTGTTAAATGGTTACAGAGGAAGAGTAGCTCACTCACTGCAAAATGGATAAGGCTTTAAGGAGGAGGCAGAATGAGATCATTACTTTGAAGAATAATTAGAATTTGATTATTTAAGGGAACTATAAAATGTCATAGAAGTAATTATGTAGGGGAAGTCATTGAAGCCTAAATGTGCCAGAAAAATTTATAAGACAGCAAATAGACTTGACTGCTGAAGTAGAAACTGCATTTTAGAAACTAAAAATAGTTTATGTATTTATTGTGCACTTATTATGAGCCAGATATCTATTTTATATCACTTAATCTAGTCTTCTATCTCAGGAATTAGAGTATATTACTCCCCTCCTTCACAGATGAAAACACTGAGACTTTGAGGAATGAAGAAATGTGGATGTAATCATGTACAAACTGATAACCACTGAAGGTTATAAAAAGGATAAATAATTTAGGATGAGTTGTCTGTCATCAGTTTCTCAGAGTGTTATACAAGGTAGCATTGTAGGATTTAAAAGACCAGACTCAAAGAGGTTAGGGCATGAACAAGTGCTATGTGTCATACGCAGAATACAATCAAGACTGTTGACTAGTATGGGAAAGAGGTATGGTTACTGGTAGAATGGAAGCTGAAAAAATGATAAAATTAAGGGGTTTCAGTTGATAATAGAATATTCAGGTAAAAAGGTCTTTTATGAAATTATACACAGCATAATTGTGAAATGAGGTATTATTTGAAATATAAATTGGGAAATTATCATAAAATATCTAGTTGAAGCATTGAGATGAGATGAAAGCAACATGAGTATTGAGTTTTGGAACAGGCTTATGAGTTAAGCAAGAGGTATGAAATGGTAGGAGAGGAAGGGGGTGGTTGGATGGGTAGGGGAAGTACTAATCTTAATGCCACAGAAAAACGTACTTCAGGAAGGAATGTCAATAATAACCAGAGTTAAACTGAATTCAATGAAAACACACAAGCAAGTATCAACAACAGCAATAACAACAACACACACACACACACCACACACACACACACATACATATAACCACTAGACAACTCAGCACAGGTGTTAACAAAATGGTGAAGATGAAATTCAAAAAAATAGGAGTTGCAACAAAACTTGGAAAATTCAAAACTTGGAAAATTCTAAGGATAAATCTGAGGATGTTTGAGAATTAAAAAACAAGTTAAAATATAACCTAGAAGAACATCAAGGTCAAGATGTTCTTCTTCTTCCTACCTCCAACTTACTTTAATTATAGGAGACCCTAGCTTGCTTACGTGCAAGGGAAAAGAAGTCAGTTGATATAAAATAGAATGTTAATAGTAATAATAACAATAGGGGCTATAATACAAATAACAAACTGAGTCAGGATCCACCTTCCTATGTATGGAAGAAAGAGCATCTATTTGAAAATTGGCTTTCTAATTTATAAGCTGTGAGATATAGATAACTCCCTGATTCATTTTGTCTTAATTCCCTGATCTATAAGATGAAAATAATACTCATTCATTTGCCCCAGATATATTAATTAAGCAATCATAATGTTTCAGACACTGTGCTAGGGTTCAAACACTGTAGTAAGGATATGGGCTTCAGGACATTAATAGTTTAGGGAATGAGATGATGAGTAAATAAACAATTAGATTACAGGGTTAAGAGCAACAATATATATTTGAGCAAGGTGCTGTGAGAACACAAAGGCAGCACGTTTAAATTTAACTAGTGTAATTAAATGAAGAAAAAATAGAGAGGTTAGTCAAGTGATCAGAAGTTTACAAAGATACAAAGGTTTGAAATAACATGATCCTTTTTTTTAATACAAACGTGTAATTTGGATGATTACACAGAAAACCACATGTTAGACATGTGGTGGGAATTTAGAAAAGTGTGATAGGTAGTTCCTAAGAGGCCCTCAATAATCCTATCTTCTAGCATTCACACATTCATGTAATATTTTCTCCATGAGTGCAGGTTGATTTAGTGACTTTCTTCTAATCTATACAATACAGCAAAAGTGATGAGATGTCACTTTCATTATTCGATTACAGAATTTAATCTTCTATCTTTCTAGCAGAGTATCTTTCTATGTTTCATGAAACAAGTTGCCATGTTAGAGAGGTCCGCATAGCAAAAAGTTGAGGATAGCCTCTGGCGAACTACGAGCAAAGAACTGAGACTTTTAATACAACAATCCACACTGACCTGAATCTTGCCTATAATGAATGCTCTTGGAAGAAAATTCTGCCCCAGTTGAACTTTTATTGCAGCCTTGTGAGAGACCCTGAAGCAAAGTATTCAGCTAAACATTGCCAAAATCCTGATAGAAACTTTTACAGTCTCTATTTTACATAATAAGCGTGTTTTTAAATGTTTTTATTTTTGTAAAATGTACATAACATAAAATTTACCATCTTAACCATTTTAAGTATGCAGATCAGTGATATTAAATAGACTCATAATGCTGTGCAACCATTGGCATCATCCAGTTCTCTAACACTTTCATCTTGTAAAACTGATGCTCTGTACCCATTAAACAATGAGAGTCCGTTCGCTCACATCCACCCAACCCTAGACAACCTTCATTCTATTTTCTGTATGATTTTGATGATTCTACATACCTCAGAGAAGTGGAATCATACAGCATTCGTCTTTTTGTGACTGGTTTATTTCACTTAGCATAATGTCCTCAAGGTTCATCCTGTTCTAGCATGTATTTGGATTTTCTTTCTCTTTAAGCTTCAATAATATTTCATTGTATGCATATACTACATTTTGCTTACCAATTTATCTGTTGATAGTGTCTTGGTTTGCTTCCACGTCTTGGCTACTGTAAAAATTGCTACTATAAACATGGGTATACAGATATCTCTTTGAGACCCTGCCTTCAATTGTTTTGTATATCTACCCAGAAGTGAAATTGCTACATCATATGATAATTCTATTTTTAATTTCTGGAGGAATCACCACATTGTTTTCCAAGCAGTGGTACCATTTTACCTTGTCACCAGTAGTGCACAAGCATTCTGACTTCTCCCCATTCTTGCCAACATTAGTTGTTTTCTGGGTTTTGTTTTTTCTTTGTTTTGTTTTTGTAGCCATTCTGATGAGGTTATTATCATTAGTCTCATTATCATAATGTGAGGTGCTATCTTATTGTAGTTTTGATTTGCATTTTTCTAGTGATTAGTAATGCTAAGTATTCTTTCATGTGCTTATTAGCCACTTGTATATCTTTTTTGGAGAAATGACTACATAAGTCTTTTGCCTATTTTTGAATCAAGTTGTTTGTTTTGTTGTTGTTGTTGTTGTTGAGTTTTAGGAGTTCTCTATATACTCTGATTATCTATCCCTTATCACATATATGATTAGCAAATATTTTCTCCCATTCTGTGGATCACCTTTTAATTCTGTCAATAGTGTCTTTGATGCATAATTTTTTAAAATGTTCATGAAGTTCAATTTGCTTATTTTTTCTATTGTTGTCTGTGTCTTTGGTATCATATCCAAGAAATCACTGCCACATCCAATCTCGTGAAGCTTTTACCGTATGTTTTAGATATTACATTTAGGCCTTTGATGCATTTTGAGCTAATTTTTGTATGTGATTTTAGGTAAGGGCCCAATTTGATTATTTTGCATGTGAATATCTAGTGACCCTAGCACCATTTATTGAAGATTGCCCTTTTCCCATTGAATGGTTTTGGAACCCGTGTCAAAAATTATTTGAAGAAAAATGAACAGAGCCTAAGGGACCTGTAGAATACCATCTAACAGACCTAATGGAACTATATATATATATATATATATATATATACATATTGTTTGGCCGGGGGGGAATTCCAGAAGGAGAAGGGAGAAGGGGGCAGAGAGAATATTTTAAGAAATAATGACTGAAAACTCCCCAAAGGATTGATAGAAGACATTGATATAATCATCCAATAAGCTTAACAACCTCCAAGTAAGATGAACTCAAAAAAGAAAACCCACACCAACACATACAATTATTATTTGAGAAATGAAGACAGAGTCTTAAAAACAGAGAAGCAACTCATCACACACAAGAGATTCTTAATGAGATTATCTACATATTTCTCATCGGAAACTTTAAAGGTCAGGAGGTCAGTGGGTCAATTTATTCAAAGTGCAAAAAGAAAAAAAAAAGTGCCAGCCAAAAACCCTATATATAGTAAGACTGTCCTTCAAAAGTGGTGGAGAAATTAAGGCATTTGCAGATAAATAAAAGCTGAAGAAGTTTGTTACCACTAGACCTGTCCCTTAAGAAATGCTTAGGGGAGCCCAGCAAGTTGAATTGAAAGGACACTAGACAGTAACTAGAAGGCATAAAAGAAATAATAATCTTAACAAAGTAAATACATGAACAATTATAAAAGCAAGTAGTATTGTAATAATGGTTTACAACTTCATTTTCTATGTGATTTAAAAGATTAAAACATTTAAAAAACAATTTTTAATCTAAAAGCTGTTACTATTGGTTCATAAATCCACTTTTTTTATATATAAGTGGCTAATGCGTTTCAAATAAATATTAGTTTGGGGCACACAACATATAAAGATGTAATTTCCTGATATCCACCAGAGAAAGGGGTGGGGACAGAGCTTTTAAAGGAGTAGAGTTTTTGTATTTTGTTGAAGTTAAACTGGCAAAAATTCAAGTTACAGTGTTCTATCTCAGGATGTTAAATGTAATATCCATGGTAACCACAAAGAAAATAGCTATAGAATATTTACAAAAGTAAATGAGAAAGAAATTTAAACGTTTTACTACAAAAAAAACCCACTAAACACAAAATAAGCTAGTAATATGGGAAATGGGGACAAAAAAGCTGTAAGGCAAATGGGAAACAAATAGCAAAATGAGAAAAATAAGTCTTTTTTTGCCCAAGCATGTTTTTTTTTTCCCCCGACCACATGTTTACCCTACACACAGCACAGTCCAAGAGCAATCATCAACTTCTACATCCTTTGGTAGGAAGAATTCAAAAATATGTTATACATGGTTCCTCAGAAGGTCATAAGTGGAAAATCTCAGGGGTCCTCAGTTACCCACAGCCATAAATGCAACCTTTAATAACTTTCTTCCTCTTTTACTTTTCCTACTCGCTTACTCTGCCTTCAGGAATAATTCGCCATAAACTATCTGCACTTATATCTTTGTCTCGGGAGCTCATATTTGGACCTTTAACACCCTCATACTGAAAGTAATTAAAAGATGATTGAGCGGAAGCCAGCAAAACTATAGAAATCGGAGTAACCAGAGTGAAAAGTGATGAGAACCTGAAATAATACAGTGGCAGAAGAGATACAAGGAAGGGATTAATTTAAAGATATCAAGGAGGTAAGGAGCAGTGAGAAATTGCAAAATGTTGGAGTGAAATACTAACAAGGGAGGAAGAATCAAGGATAATTCTAGTTCTGTGGCTTAGGCAATTAGTTGGATGAGTAATGGGGGAACCACAGCAGGAACAGGTATGTGTATATATATGTGTGCTTATTAGTGGAGACCACATAATGAATATTATTCAGATACCTGTGGAAACTTCACAAGGCAATCTTAAGTAGACTCTTGACCATCTAGTCTGATACTGGAAAAATTTCAGAGATATATATTGGGGATCTGATAT
Source organism: Nomascus leucogenys (assembly GCF_006542625.1). Classification (NCBI taxonomy): domain Eukaryota; kingdom Metazoa; phylum Chordata; class Mammalia; order Primates; family Hylobatidae; genus Nomascus; species Nomascus leucogenys. Next base: position 60,902,571 of record NC_044402.1, on the reverse strand, counting down.
CTGTGGGACCACCATTGACCAATAGGAGACGGAAGTTGGTAGACAAATACTTTTAACTTTTGTCCCCTGGGTGGACAGTTGTTGTATTTCTCAAGACTTCTCAGAAGACTGCACATGAACAAGAAACAGTTGCTTGTTGGGGTGAGCAATTTAAAATTATATCTTTGTACTTGTTTTTCCTTATTCTCTGTTTCATTCTTCTGTTTCTCATATCCTGTCTCTCTCTGGGCATAATCCCAATAAACTATCTGTACAAAGTCCTTTATTTCAAGCTCTCCTTTTGGGAGAATCCAGGTTAAGACAAAGAATAAGTTAATGCAGAGATGGAATTGGAAGTATAGATGGGATAATTATCTTGGAGCAGGAGCAGAGGAGACGTCTTTCAATACATAGGTGAAAATAATGGGTGTAGCCATAGGTGATTTTTGTAAGTGTATTAGTTTGTTTTCACACTGCTAATAAAGACATACCTGAGACTGGGCAATTTACAAAAGAAAGAGGTTTAATGGACTTACAGTTCCACATAGCTGGGGAAGCCTCAAAATCCTGGCAGAAGGCAAGGAGGAGCAAGTCACATCTTACATGGATGGCAGCAGGCAAAAAGAGAAAGCTTGTACAGGGAAACTCCCATTTTTAAAACCATCAGATCTGCCAGGCATGGTGGCTCATGCCTGTAATCCCTGCACATTGGGAGGCGAGGCAGGTGAATCTCCTGAGCTCAGGAATTTGAGACCAATCTGGCCAACATGATGAAACCCCATCTCTGCTAAAAACACACACACACAAATTAGCCAGGTGTGGTGAGAGGTGCCTGTAATCCTAGCTACTCGGGAGGCCTGAGGCAAGAGAATCACTTGAACCCAGGAGGTGGAGGTTGCAGTGAGCTGAGATGGCACCACTGCACTCCTGCCTGGGCAACAAGAGTGAAACTCCGTCTAAAAACAAAACAAAACAAAAAAACAAAAAAGAAAAACAAAAACAAAAAATCAGATCTCATGAGATTTATTCACTATCATGAGAACAGAATGGGAAAGAGCCACCCCCATGATTCAATTACCTCCCACTGGGTTCCTCCCATGACAAGTGGGAATTGTAGATGAGATTTGGGTGGGGACATAGCCAAACCATATCAGTAAGGGATAAAATACTTTTTGTTTCTGCCTAAATATTTTTGGCAAAATAGAATGCAATTTCACCTGCTGAGGTTAAGGGAGGATGTGGCTGTGTAAAGATTTCTGAGAAATGTGAAAATTTGGAACAGCAACTGAGGGGAATGGAGTAGATACTACCTAAAGATGTGTAGAGGGTTGCCCAGGAGGATTTTAAGACCTAGTTATGATTTATTTATTTATTTTTTGTAGCATCAATTCTCCCTAGTAGGTCCTCTTCTCCAGAAGAAACTTTAATCACTAGAAAGTAGTCTTCTCTGGGGATTACAAGGTTGGTATGGTGGGTAGAATGGAGAATAGGGTTAAGAAGTTTAAAGAGCTGGGTCTTGGATGAAAGCTGCATAGTGAAGGGAGTGAACACAGAACTATATTGATAGATTTGTAACAAATGATATAGCTCTGATGTGGCTGTTGTGTAGAATGACTAAGAAAGAAGAGGCTATATAGAGAAAAGTGTATTTCTGTGAAAAATTTCAGGAGTATAGCAGATTTGAGTTGTGATAAGATCCAGGGTGTGGCTGTGTAAGTGGATTTGGGGAAGGTCATTGGACAAAAAGATAGGCTGCTGAATAAGCCCTGATCATAGACTTTGACATCACCCAAAACACTTGTGGAACTAGAGATGGAATAGACGACTCTAGGCCATATGTAGACCATAACTCCCTGTGGTTGGCAGATGATAGTGCAAAAAAAGGAGGAAACAATAGTGATTCTACTAGACAAGAACCCCAAAGGGGGTTTGGAAATGGTAATGAGGGGCAAGAAAATAACTGAATTTCCTCTTTATTGGTTTCTGGTATCCACAGAGCTTGGATGATAGGAAAGGTACAGTTAAGTCTGATATTGAATATAGGGGGCTGGTATTATTTCTAACTTTAGGATTGTTATGAGGACTCAGTATATGTGAAAACATTTTGCCAGCAGTGGATTATTACTCTTACATAAGTTAATAAAATACAGAGAGGAAGCAATTGAAAAAACAAGGTCAAAAAGCATACTGGATGGCATCAAGGAATATAAATAGAAGTGGAGAGCAGCATTGTAAAGAAAGATGACTATTTTCTCTGGGACTGGAGGGTAATTCGAGAATGTAAGAGTAGAAATGGAGACATTGCTATCCTCATCTATTCTAGAGCACATTCAGGTTCATTATGTGGAACTTGAACATACCTGTCAAAGTGACTGGGTTATGAAATCATTAATTCAGGAGACTGGCTTAGATTTTAAAGCCATTTTGTTTTTGAATTTATCTTTAATACCATATTTCTACTTTCAGAGGTAATGAAATACCTTTGTTGTGTAGCAGTCCAGATATTTAGGAAACATTTAAGCATACTTTCTAGTTATTCATCATTATCCAAGTCCTGGGTGAGTTTTGTAGCAGGTGATGATTAAATGCTAGTAGGACGTTAACAATAAGATGGAAACCTGTGCTTGTGGCGATTGCTGCAAGGCAGGACAGAACTGATCCTTTCCAAAACTGTCGGCTTGACTCATTTCATCCTCCTCTTCACCGTATTTGCAACTGTAAAAATACAAATAAATGGAGAAACTCTGGAAAGAATATTAAATGATTCAGAACAATTATGTCTCTGTATTTCTTGATATTTCAAATAAAGGTAAAAACATTTTTAATGTTTCAAAATGATTTTAAACTCAAAATATTGCCTACTCTATACATTATTACTATCATCAAAATACGAATTACGGGATTGGGCAAACACATTTTCTTCAGAGACTTTCTTTCAAAAATTTTAATTTTAAGTGATGTCTTGTTTTATTCTTTTCAACAGAGTGAAGGGGAGATCCATTAAACAGAATATGAGGCCCATTTGTCACTTGTGTAAATGCCCTGTTTTGATATAGACTGAAAAAGGTGCAGCGTGGATAAATTCAACTTTACAGAAAAGAATTCAAGCTGAAATGTAATAGTGACTCAGTACAGTTTATTACATGCGGTGTAACTAGTTGGCACCATTGGTTATGTCCAGGAACAAGTGAAGCCTGGGATTGCATGATTTGTAACCTAGGACAAATCAACTAATCTGTTTGTGCGGGGGTTTCCTCATCTATAAAATACAACACTGTAAAACTCATAGAACTGTGATAGGGTTAAGGATAAACTGAGAGAGAAAACAGGAGAAGTCGTGAAAAACAGTACCTACCACACATAAGTATTAACTTTAATGTCCACTTGGCTCTCTTATGTATGGTGAGATACATTTGAAACTATTTTTACTTTACTTAATGTTCACTGTTTTAGTATTATATAGCTATTAAATAATATTCTTTTGATGCTTAAATTCAGAAAAAAACATATATCAAAAGTTGCAAAAAGCAAAATTATCCAGTTATTTAAATATTGATTAACACTAAATATACAATCATGTCATCTGCAAACAGAGACAATTTGACTTTCTTTTTTCCTAATCGAATACTCCTTATTTCTTTCTCTTGCCTGATTGCCTGGGCCAGAACTTCCAACACTATGTTGAATAGGAGTGGTGAGAGAGGGCATCCCTGTCTTGTGCCAGTTTTCAAAGGGAATGCTTCCAGTTTTTGCCTATTCAGTATCATATTGGCTGTGAGTTTGTCATAAATAGCTTTTATTATTTTGAGATACATCCCATCAATACCTAATTTATTGAGAGTTTTAGCATGAAGGGCTGTTGAATTTTGTCAAAGGCCTTTTCTGCATCTATTGAGATAATCATGTGGTTTTTGTCTTTGGTTCTGTTTATATGCTGGATTACGTTTATTGATTTGGTATGTTGAACCAGTCTTGCATCCCAGGGATGAAACCCATTTGATCATGGTGGATAAGCTTTTTGATGTGCTGCTGGATTCGGTTTGCCAGTATTTTATTGAGGATTTTTGCATCGATGTTCACCAGGGATATTGGTCTAAAATTCTCTTTTTTTTGTGTGTCTCTGCCAGGCTTTGGTATCAGGATGATGCTGGCCTCATAAAATGAGTTAGGGAGGATTCCCTCTTTTTCTATTGATTGGAATAGTGTCTGAAGGAATGGTACCAGCTCCTCTTTTTACCTCTGGTAGAATTCGGCTGTGAATCCGTCTGGCCCTGGACTTTTTTTGATTGGTAGGCTATTATTGCCTCAATTTCAGAGCCTGTTATTGGTCTATTCAGGGATTTGGCTTCTTCCTGGTTTAGTCTTGGGAGGGTGTATGTGTTGAGGAATTTATCCATTTTTTCTAGATTTTCTAGTTTATTTGCAAAGAAGTGTTTATAGCATTCTCTGATGGTAGGTGGTATTTCTGTGGGCTCGGTGGTGATATCCCCTTTATCATTTTGTATTGCATCTATTTGAGTCTTCTCTCTTTTCTTCTTTATTAGTCTTGCTATCAGTCTATCAATTTTGTTGATCTTTTCAAAAAACCAGCTCCTGGATTCATTGATTTTTTGAAGGTTTTTTTGTGTCTTTCTCTCCTTCAGTTCTGCTCTGATCTTAGTTATTTCTTGTCTTCTGCTAGCTTTTGAATGTGTTTGCTCTTGCTTCTCTAGTTCTTTTAATTGTGATCTTAGGGTGTCAATTTTAGATCTTTCCTGCTTTCTCTGGTGGGCATTTAGTGCTATAAATTCCCTCTACACACTGCTTTAAATGTGTTCCAGAGATTGTGGTATGTTGTGTCTTTGTTCTTGTTGGTTTCAAATAACATCTTTATTTCTGCCTTCATTTCATTATGTACCCAGTAGTCATTCAGGAGCAGGTTGTTCAGTTTCCACGTAGTTGAGGGGTTTTGAGTGAGTTTCTTAATCCTGAGTTCTAGTTTGATTGCACTGTGGTCTGAGAGACAGTTTGTTATAATTTCTGTTCTTTTACATTTGCTGAGGAGTGCTTTATTTCCAACTATGTGGTCAATTTTGGAATAAGTGCAGTATGGTGCTGAGAAGAATGTATATTCTGTTGATTTGGGGTGGAGAGTTCCGTAGATGTCTATTAGGTCCTCTTGGTGCAGAGCTGAGTTCAATTCCTGGACATTCTTGTTAACTTTCTGTCTCACTGATCTGTCTAATGTTGACAGTGGGGTGTTAAAGTCTCCCATTATTATTGTGTGGGAGTCTAAGTCTCTTTGTAGGTCTCTAAGGACTTGCTTTATGAATCTGGGTGCTCCTGTATTGGGTGCATGTATATTTAGGATAGTTAGCTCTTCTTGTTGAATTGATCCCTTTACCATTATGTAATTGCCTTCTTTGTCTCTTTTGATCTTTGTTGGTTTAAAGTCTGTTTTATCAGAGACTAGGATTGAAACCTCTGCCTTATTTTGTTTTCCATTTGCTTGGTAGATCTTCCTCCATCCCTTTATTTTGAGCCTATTTGTGTCTCTGCACGTGAGATGGGTCTCCTGAATACAGCACACTGATAAGTCTTGACTCTTTATCCAATTTGCCAGTCTGTGTCTTTTAATTGGAGCGTTTAGCCCATTTACATTTAAGGTTAATATTGCCATGTGTGAATTTGATCCTGTCATTATGATGTTAGCTGGTTATTTTGCTCGTTAGTTGATGCAGTTTCTTCCTAGCCTTGATGGTCTTTACAATTTGGCATGTTTTTGCAGTGGCTGGTACCGGTTGTTCCTTTCCATGTTTAGTGCTTCCTTCAGGAGCTCTTGTAAGGCAGGCCTGGTGGTGACAAAATCTGTCAGCATTTCCTTGTCTATAAAGGATTTTATTTCTCCTTTGCTTATGAAGGTTAGTTTGGCTGGATGTGAAATTCTGGGTTGAAAATTCTTTTCTTTAAGAATGTTGAATATTGGCCCCCACTCTCTTCTGGCTTGTAGAGTTTCTGCTGAGAGATCAGCTGTTAGTTTGATGGGCTTCCCTTTGTGGGTAACCCGACCTTTCTCTCTGGCTGCCCTTAACATTTTTTCCTTCATTTCAACTTTGGTGAATCTGACAATTATGTGCCTTGGAGTTGCTCTTCTCGAGGAGTATCTTTGTGGCGTACTCTGTATTTCCTGAATTTGAATGTTGGCCTGCCTTGTTAGATTGGGGAAGTTCTCCTGGATAATATCCTGCAGAGTGTTTTCCAACTTGGTTCCATTCTCCCGGTCACTTTCAGGTACACCAATCAGACATAGGTTTGGTCTTTTCACATAGTCCCATATTTCTTGGAGGCTTTGTTCGTTTATTTTTACTCTTTTTTCTCTAAACTTCTCTTCTCACTTCATTTCACTCATTTGATCTTCTATCACTGATACCCTTTCTTCCAGTTGATCGAATCGGCTACTGAAGTTTGTGCATTCGTCATGTAGTTCTCGTGCCATGGTTTTCAGCTCCATCAGGTCATTTAAGGACTTCTCTACACTGGTTATTCTAGTTAGCCATTCGTCTAATCTTTATTCAAGGATTTTAGCTTCTTTGCGATGGGTTCGAACTTTCTCCTTTAGCTCAGAGAAGTTTGATTGTCTGAACCCCATTGTCTCAGCCCAAAATCTCCTTAAGCTGATAAGCAACTTCAGCAAAGTCTCAGGATACAAAATCAATGTGCAAAAATCACAGGCATTCTTATACACCAATAACAGACAAACAGAGAGCCAAATCATGAGTGAACTCCCATTCAAAATTGCTACAAAGGAATAAAATACCTAGGAATCCAACTTACAAGGGATGTGAAGGACCTCTTCAAGGAGAACTACAAACCACTGCTCAACGAAATAAAAGAGGACACAAACAAATGGAAGAACATTCCATGCTCAGGGATAGGAAGAATCAATATCATGAAAATGGCCATACTGCTCAAGGTAATTTATAGATTCAATTCCATCCCCATCAAGCTACCAATGACTTTCTTCACAGAATTGGAAAAAAAATACTTTAAAATTCATATGGAACCAAAAAAGAGCCCCCATTGCCAAGTCAATCCGAAGCCAAAAGAACAAAGCTGGAGGTATCACACTACCTGACTTCAAACTATACTACAAGGCTATAGTAACCAAAACAGCATGGTACTGGTACCAAAACAGAGATGTAGACCAATGGAACAGAACAGGGCCCTCAGAAATAATACCACACATCTACAACCATCTGATTTTTGACAAACCTGACAGAAACAAGAAATGAGGAAAGGATTCCCTATTTAATAAATGGTGCTGGGAAAACTGGCTAGCTATATATAGAAAGCTGAAACTAGATCCCTTCCTTACACCTTATACAAAAATTAATTCAAGATGGATCAAAGACTTACATGTTAGACCTAAAACCATAAAAACCCTAGAAGAAAACCTAGGCAATACCATTCAGGACATAGACATGGGCAAGGACTTCATGTCTAAAACACCAAAAGCAATGGCAACAAAAGCCAAAATTGACAAATGGGATCTAATTAAATGAAAGAGCTTCTGCACAGCAAAAGAAACTATCATCAGAGTGAACAGGCAACCTACAGAATGGGAAAAAAATTTTGCAATCTACTCATCTGACAACAGGCTCATATCCAAACTCTACAATGAACTCAAACAAATTTACAAGAAAAAAACAAACAACCCCATCAAAAAGTGGGCAAAGGAGATGAACAGACACTTCTCAAAAGAAGACATTTATGCAGCCAACAGACACATGAAAGAATGCTCATCATCACTGGCCATCAGAGAAATGCAAATCAAAACCACAATGAGATACCATCTCACTCCAGTTACAATGGCAATCATTAAAAAATCAGGAAACAACAGGTGCTGGAGAGGATGTGGAGAAATAGAAACACTTTTACACTGTTGGTGGGACTGTAAACTAGTTCAACCATTGGGGAAGACAGTGTGGCAATTCCTCAAGGATCTAGAACTAGAAATACCATTTTACCCAGCCATCCCATTACAGGGTATATACGCAAAGGATTATAAATCTTGCTGCTATAAAGACACATGCACACGTATATTTATTGCAGCACTATTCACAATAGCGAAGACTTGGAACCAACCCAAATGCCCATCAATGATAGACTGGATTAAGAAAATGTGTCACATATACACCATGGAATACTATGCAGCCATGTCCTTTGTAGGGACGTGGATGAAGCTGGAAACCATCATTCTCAGCAAACTATCGCAAGAACAGAAAACCAAACACTGCATGTTCTCACTCATAGGTAGGAATTGAACAATGAGAACACTTGGACACAGGAAGGGAAACATCACACACTGGGGGCTGTCATGGGGTTGGGGGGGCAGGGACAGCATTAGGAGATATACTTAATGTAAATGACGAGCTAATGGGTGCAGCAAACCAACATGGCACATGGATATGTATGTTAAAAAAAAAAAAAAAACTATCCGAAACTTGAAAATGAAGTAAAAGGGTGAGTACCATGTCCTTTAAAAAAAAATTAACACTTGCTTAATTAGATTTCTGAAACATGTAATTAAAATCATAAGTATATTATATCACATTTAAGACTTTCAGTCACTTAAATAAAGCAGGAAAATACTTGAAATTATCTCAAAATTTTTAAAGATTTATATTTAACCCAGTTACAAAATTATCAATAGAGTGGATGTAGCCTTGTTTTCATTGTATTTTTATTATTATTCTCATTCTTGTTAACGTGTTCACTCTTAAATTTCTTCTTGGCTCTTCTTGGGGTTACAATAACGTCATCAGTCATATTGTTTATTTCCTAAGGATATAGCCATCTTCCAAGCCAAAAATAAAAGATTATTGTCTCATTGCAGCTGAAGTTGCAAGTTCTGGATGATCAATTGGTTCTTTGTTGGCATATGGACTTAGTTGTATTTTCCAAACCTTGACAGTAATGCTCCAGGCTGGACATCGTTTAATTTCCCATCTTTACTTGCTACGTCCACAGAACTCCCTGAGCCCAAACATTTCCACTGAGCTTTAGCTTTGTAGATCCTGTTCCCTTTCCCAAAATTATTTAGAGAAATTTTACTGGGTCATTATTACATCCCCACTGTTTGGTCCTCTTCTATTAATCTGAAGTGTTAGTACAATGGAAAATTAATGTTTGACCTATTAATATGTCATTATAAATAATTTAACCAGGAGACAAAGGATTGAGTCTGCATAATTACTTCTCTTGAGAACATTTTTAAGCCATTATTTGGGAACACATTGCTAACTCCTTTTTGTTTGGTCTTTGTGTGTACAACGACACATTCTTCATACAGTTCCCACATTTCTCAGGAGTATTTAGCATAGTGTCCTGTTATCATTTATTTGTTCAATTGGTAGAGAAAGTTCTTCTTGACGAGTGAAAATGTACTTAATAGTAGAAACAGAAAACTCAAATACTCCCATACTAATTAAAATCAATGAATCTAATTATACATTATTTGAGCTGCCATTCTTTTGCATCATAAATCACTTTAAATGTCTTATATTTATTTTCCTATTTTAGACTTGTGAATTTTCATAGATTTATCTTGTTCTATTTCATTATGTTTTTCATAGTGGCTAGACATTTGACAATCTGATATAGCTCCTTTACCATTTGAGCAATACCCTCTAAAACCCATGAAATAATTCTTGCTTTTTCTCAAGCTAGTTTAGCCTGCCTTGAATGTTCCTTGCTATGAGATACAAAATAAGCTTCTTTCCTTGTTCTCCTTCTTTTAGAGGTGTTAGGGTGCACATAAGATGGTCTTAGTTATATTGCTGGTAGCCAAAATGATGCTGTGCCAGGGTACGTTAATGAGAGAGGTGCAAAAGCGATTTTTTTCTAAAATCATGAATGCACAATGTTTCTAACTTAGTAGTGATCTCCCTGTATCTCTCATTGTTCCAATATGTATTTTATTTGCATTTTTTAACAAAATACCTATTTAACTGATTAACTCCTCAAACAAGCTTTAATTACATTTCCTTTTTATACTCCTTTGAGGCCTCATTGACAATTATTTTTGGTTATTGTATTTGCTGCTGAAATTCCATCTTTTATAATTTTGTGTTTGCTGTACCAGGTTCCATTTTCTGTTACTTTTATTAGAGAATCAAGGTATTTCAATGAGATGTTATAAAATATGAAAATATATTGTTAATTTGTCCCAAATTGCCGTGTATATGAATGTATTCTTTTACAAGTGCTTTCCCCAAAAGGATTGAAATTTCTTTTATACTATGCATGTATTTTATAGATCAAAGGACTTTCATTATCTGCATATTATTTTTGATTGAATAACTATGTTTTTTGTTAAACTAGATTTCATATAGTATTAGCAGAATATTGTACATCTGTGAGTGAATGAATAAAACGTGTACCTGCTCTACACTCTAATTTACCAGAAATTTGGAACAATTTGGGGTTGAAATTGTGTAATTGGTTTGGCTTCAGCACAAACACGTTTTAGACATGAAAGAACAGAGCTCACCAAGAGTAATAACGAGCTCACGAGGGGCCTATCAGTTGGACAGACGGTGATAATTCTGGTTAAGTGTCCTCTTCTGGACTGCTTGGAAGCACAACAGGTATAATATTTAAAACTAGAATGAAACACAAAATCTCAGAACTATGTGGATGTTGAAAATAACAGAGTAAGACTCTACAATAACACCAAGCCTAATTCATAAATTTTAAGTATTATTCTCAATGACAAATGATCGTTTTGAAATAATTGAAAATTTGATTTGATCTGATTTGAAATCATGATTTGAAAATTCAATAAGAGCAGTTATATTTGTGAATATAACTGCCTAGCATTCTATTTGTAATCTTTTGAACTTAAATGTCTTTCTGAATGTGAAAACCTAAAATGAGAAAATCCTGACATTGGTCCTTATTTTATTCACTGAGAAACATTTAATGGAATTTTATTTTGCTTTGAAATATGATGTCTTATTAGGCCCTGTATCTGACAGGATAACTTCCTGTTCTCTCTTTCCTTCCTCTCACTTCCTCTCCCTTGTTCCTTAAAATAGGAAGACCTATCACTGGGGAGAATGAAATACCGCTCTACCTTCATTTATGACCTAGAGAACTGTTGCTAGCACTACTAATAACTCAGTGGTTGTAATGAGAATGTCTACAATTGAAGAGAGGAACTAGCAGCTTTGCACATTGTCCAGCCATAACAGTAGCAAGAATGCAGAAGTCTCTTTAGACAAAGTGTAAGTTGTATAATCGATATTGACTATTTGAGTTTGCTTTGCCAACATTTTAGTAATTTTTCTGATATAGTTACTTGTAGCAAAAAAACTATATTCTACCATATTTTTTTCATCACACAGCTATTCAGTAAGAGCAAACAACTACAAGAATGAGTGATTTGTCTTGAGATTAATTCATCTACATCATATAAAGAGCCATGCTTTTTCTCAGTAACACAAAGCATATAGTTCTACTTTTGGTTTGGGTTTTTTAAAGAAATAATTCTTGCTTTTTTCTTTGAGTAGCCAGTGTGCTGAGACTAAGTGGGTTTTCTCACCTCTCCTGCACGGCCTCTCTTGCAGCATGGTAATCAGTCACTTTGCAGTTGTTTGTGAAAGGAAATCTGTGCTTTTCCCTACAGATTATGAGAAGAGACTAAGCTTTTTTAGACTATTTAAGCCAATATGCATTTTCCATGACTTTCTGAGAAGTCCTAGATAAGGAGGGAGAAAAGGGAACAGATTTCCATTGCAATTAATTTTCAGTTAGCTGCGGTGAGAAAATCGGTCCTAATTAACACATTCAGCTGAGTAGGGAGTAGGCTGTGGTTTTCAAACGTTAGTGTGCATCAGAATCACCTGGAGGGCTGTTAAAATACAGACAGCTGGGCCATCCCTAGAATTTCTGATTCAGTCATTCTAGGGTGAGGCTCAATAATTTGCATTTGTGTTAAGTACCAGGTGATTCTGATTGTGCTGGTCTGGAGACCCACACTTTAGGAACGACTGCATTAAAAAATATATGCTCTGTGAATCCACTAGATTGTTAGGTCGTGGCCCTCACAGAGCAGTAACTTTGTCTCATCACTCCTCCTCTCACCTAGTATGCTGCATTGAACATGATAAATTCTCACCAAATCAATATTTACTAAACATGTAACTCAGGTGGCTCCTAGATTCCTATCAAATTCCAATTTCCCCCATTTTGCCTCTTGTATTAATCTGTTTTATTTTCTTCATAGAATTTATCAATATATAAAATTATTTTCTCATTATTTGCTTATCTTTTATTATTTGTCCCCCACTCACACACTTACACTAGTATTTAAAATATGCGTCTATAATGTTTAATATTGTGCTCCAGTGCCAAACAGTAGGTATTAGACAAATGCCTGGGGAATAAATGAATGAACTGTGAAATCTCTTTAACAACTGTCCATTCATTCATTCATTTATGGATATTTATTTATAAAATGCATTCATTTCCAAAATATCAATCTGACAGTGGTTGCAGCTCATGTTGTTTTGACTTACAAAAAAATCAAGTCAGCTTTAACCAAAATTGAAAAGTACTTAATAGCAAATAGCTCAATCATGTTTAAAATAATGCAAAGATGGGGTTATGGTAAATATGCGAATATTTGTTATTTGCATTCCCTATCCTTTTCCCTACCTTATAGAAACTTCCTGTAGCTTAACATCCTTCTCTCCCTTCTAGTCATCTTCCTCGCTACTCTCCCACATTTGCCCTTATTAATTCCATTCTTGATTTCTTCATTCTCACTGGGATATAAAGCAGCTGATTGCAGATTGCTATGTTAACTTTTCCAGCAATGCCTGGATTTTAAAATCAAGGTTTAATCATTCTTAATATAAAGTTAACACACGTGTTCATGAAGAAAACAAATGTAAAAAAAAAGTTGATTAAAAGAAAGAAAAAAGTCACTTCTTTATACAAGCAGACTTGACTACTGTTAACACTTTGATACCTTTTCTATGAAATCTCTTGTGATGCATTTTCTACCTAACGATGATAAAATAGTATCTATAAAATTATACCATTTATAAGGCCTTTCAACTGAACATAAATGCAATGATAATCACAGAGTATAAAAATTCAATAATTCGTAAAGAGGAAAAACATGAATAATTTTGTCATTTAGCAGTAACACTAACACTTTGGTGAATTTCCTTGCAAAGGCTTGTTGATGACACATAAAATCTGTCACAGTGTAATTTATAAGTCTTCCTGAGTTAAAATGAAAATAACTTTGTGTTTGAAGTCATTCAAAGATAATGAAAATTATCACTTAAATTTTTAGGTAATGCAAATTGCCATTACAGAGCTCTATCAATCTCTTCTTAATGTGGAGGAAGAAGAAAGAGAGAAACAGATTTTATTCCCTCCACTAATGTCACAATATCAAAAATAGTTCAAGTTTGGAACTATATACAACCAATTATTGTTTTAATTGGTTGCCATGGTTGGCAATATATTGCATTTGAAACATAAAGTTTGTATACTGAGAAATTATTGGTTGCAAAAGAAGTTGCAGGAAAAGATAAAATACTGAGAAAAGTACTTTAGGTCATATTTTAGGAAGCCATAAAATGTACCTTACAATATGTAGTTCAACAGGGTTTCTGAAGTTAAAAAATTAAAAACATGAAAAAGAAGTCTTTTTTATTTTTAGGTTCTGATTTTTTAGTCATTCATTTTTTTCTTTTTCATTTAAAGAGAAATCGTGGTAACCTTCCTGAGCCATTACATATTTGAGAGTTTCTTTCAGTAGCCTTGATACATTAAAGAAAATCAAGCTCATTATAAATTCCTTAAAACACCACCATCTCTTTTCATAGTCTATAGATAGCGTTCCACAGTTGTTGGGTTCCTGTTGCAGTTGAAAAGACTGAGAGAAGCCTGTCTTTATTCTTTGCTGATCATTCTCTTCTTTCTTTCTCGCCCTTCCTTCCTTCCTTCCTTCCTTCCTTCCTTCCTTCCTTCCTTCCTTCCTTCCTTCTGTCTCTCTCTCTCTCTCTCTCTAGCACTTTCAGTCTGAATAACCAGATTATTTTTCAACTGGAAAAGGAAAGTTTTCTTAACTGTATATTTACTTTTGGTTTGTATCCTATTTTTTCTGGTCTCTTACTGAGTAGCAATCACTACATACCAGGCACTGTTCTGGCTGTCGGAGATTGAGTGAGATAGAAAAGGTCTCATTTTCATGGATCTTAAATTTTAGCAGGGAGAGATTAATAATAAACAAGTAAAAAGAAAAAAAAAAAGGTAAGTTGATAGAAAGCACTGGTGAGAGAAGAGAGGGAGCTGGTCAATTTTAAATAGAATAAGAAAGGACCTCTCTGAAGAGATTAACATTTGTTTGGAGACCTGGGGACTGCTCAGATAAATGAGAAACAGAGTGTTGAGAGCATAGCGAATGTGGCAAAAAGTGGTAGGAGCTAAAATCAAAGAGGTAGGATTGAAAAGTTTTACAAAATGAAAAGATATGATTTGGTCTACATTTTCAAAATATTTTCCTTTGTTATTATTTCACAAATGATTGTAAGAGGTAAGAGTAGAAGCAGGAAATCCAGTTAAGGATCTCATGCAGCACTTCAGGTGAGAGCAGCTTGAACCAGGGTGGTGGTAGGCAGACAGAGGGCAGTGAATGGATTTAGGACATATTTTGGAGGTTGAATTGACAATACTTGCTGAGAGATTGATTATGATGGTTGAGGAAAGAACTTTTAAAAAATGCTTCTGGTTGTTTATTTGTAGAAAGGCATGGGCAAAAGAGACCAGCAGAAGTAAAAGTTTGGGTAGGTGGAGGAAGAAGAGTTCTGGAATCTAGGTAAGAGATGGAGCAGAGTGATGAGAGAAGATGAAAGTATGACCAATATTGAAAATGTAGTTGGGTTAATGGATTAAAACTCTCAGGGCCCTTGAAGGAATGATGGTATGGGGATTCCAGGTTAGGTGAACTGGAAGAATTAGAGGTGATCATTAGAAGAAAGGATACTTGTTATCGTGAGTTTGAAGGTGGGCCACTTGTTGCTAAAACAAAATCAAGGGTATAACCATGTGCTTGACTACTGTGGGATAAAAGAAATGATCACTGGAGTTTGGAAGGTCAAAGAACTGAGAGGCCAGAGGAATTATCCAAATGAGAATTGATGCCATCAGGAATGGTTGTGAAAGTACAGGTAAAGAGGAGGACATTGTGCCTTTTGCAAAAAAAAAAATATGGATGACATATAAGTGAGGGTGGGAAATGGCAGAATCTCAGAGCCTGACTTTCAAAGAGATTGAGATTTGTGGGGGCACAAAAAGACCAAAAATGGTTTGAAAATAGCAAAGAGGAACGAAGAGAACCTTGACCCATCTTTACAAACTGGTTCACATGGTGAATAAAATAAAAAGCAGCTTTGACATAAGAAAGTTGTAAAGAAAGTGTCACCCTTGGAAAAAAAATCAAAAGCAAACAAACAAACAAAACACAGAAATATAGACCAATAGAACAGAATAGAGAACTCAGAAATAAGACCACACACCTAAAACTATCTGTTCTCTGACAAACCTGACAAAAACAAGCAAAGGGGAAAGCTCAACATCACTGATCGTTAGAGAAATGCAAATCAAAACCACAATGAAATACCATCTCACACCACTCAGAATGACTATTTTAAAGAAGTCAAAAAATAACAGTTGCTGATGAGGTTGGGAAGAAAAGGGAATAGTTTATAATATGGTTTGGCTGTGTCCCTACACAAATCTTAACTTGAATTGTATCTTCCAGAATTCCCACGTGTTGTGGGAGGGACCTGGGGGAGGTAATTGAATCATGGGGGCCAGTCTTTTCTGTGCTATTCTCATGATAGTGAATAAGTCTCATGAGATCAGATGGATTTATCAGGTGTTTCTGCTTTTGCTTCTTTCTCATTTTCTCTTGCTGCTGCCATGTAAGAGGTGGCTTTCACCTCCTGCTGTGATTCTGAGGCCTCCTCAGCCACGTGGAACTGTAAGATCAATTAAATCTCTTTTTCTTCTCAGCCTCAGGTATGTCTTTATCAGCAGTGTGAAAACAGACTAATACAGTTTATACACTGGTGGTGGGAATGTAGATTAATTCAATCATCGTGGAAAGCAGTTTGGATATTCTTCAAAGAATTTCAAACAGAACTACCATTCAATCCAGCAATTCCATTACTGAGTATACACCCAAAGGAGTATTAATTGTTCTCCCATAAAGGCACATGCAGACATATATTTATCACAGCACTATTCACAAGACATGAAATCAAGCTAAATTCCCATCAATGATAGATTGACAAAGAAAATGTGGTACATATACACCATGAAATACTATGCAGGCATAAAAAAGAATTAGTTCATGTCCTTTGCAGGGACATGGATGAAGCTGGAGGCCATTATCCTCAGCAAATGAATGCAGGAACAGAAAATCAAATACATGTTCTCACTTATAAGTAGGAGCTAAAGGATCAGAACTCATGCACACATAGAAAGGAACAACAGACACTGGGGCCTATCGGAGGGTGGAGGGTGGGATTAGGAAGAGGAAAAGGAAAAATAACTAATGGGTTATCACCCAGGCTTAATACCTGGGTCATAATTGGAACAACAAACTCCCATAATGGAAGTTTACCTATAAAACAAACCTGCACATGTAACCCTGAACTTAAAAGTTAAAAAAATAAAATACAGTAAAGAGATGTCTGTCCTGCCTATTGAAAACGAAAAAAAAAGTGTCATCCTCAGGACATATTTCAATAAGGACTAAATGCAGGGAAGATGTTGGTTACAGAGCATGAATTCCAGAGTGCACAGTGAGAAGATCTGGGAGGACTTGGGCTTGAACCAGTGTTTTCTACTTCACATGAATACCATATTTTTCTGGTTCTATCATTTTGCAGTTTGACTTTCACATCAAATGTTTAAATTTCTATGGTATTAATTCTTCTTTTTATTCATTGGAAGCATCTTTGAATTCTGCTATTGTATGTGTTACAGTACATTAAAATGGAGACCAGACCTGAAGAATCTGAGCAGACAAAACAACTTAGGCTTCATAAGTGACCCCAACCTTGCTTGATTTGCAAACATAAATGAAACTTAACTTGAGCTCTTTTTTGTAAATGCCTATATTAATGAAAAACAGAACTTAAGCTCAACCAATCAGAAGTAGCCAACAAATTTATGTTATATAATTCGGGACTTTAAAATGGGATACAGCAAATAAGACACTGTATAAGAGCAACCAATCAAATATTTTTTATTTTGTTTCTGTACTTATCCCATAAATACCTGTCTCTGACTATTTGTCATCAGAACTGATTTGTCACCAAAACCCTTTCAGTCTGATGTTCCCCAATTCATGAATTACTTCTTACTCAACTAAGCTCTTTAAAATGTTATTGTGCCTTAGAATTTTTTAAACATTTATTTTTATTCTTTGATACAATCTCTTTTCATTTGATTCTGCTTTTCCCTCATTTGACATTTTTCTCTCTTAAAAGTATCTGGTTTTATCCACAGGTTGTGTCTTCTGGAATCATATAAAGATTTTCAAATATTTTAATCATCTTGTGCTTATTTCAGAAGGTTATTTTCAGATATTTGCTTATTTTCTGAATGATGTTTATTTTTCACCTTAATTCTGTAATTTTATTTCGTAAGTGTGAAATGATCAGTCAGGGTTTTGGTCATGCTCAGTTTTCTTTTCAAGTATGTCAGAAAACGTAAAAGGCCAAGGGTAGGAGCATGGGTAGGCCCTGTGCCAAGGGTGACTCCATCCACGTCAGAGACACATGACCTGGCAAGGTGCCAAGACCTCAGCACAATATGAAGTGATACTAATTAGTCAAGCTATACATACTTTCTCCTCTCAAATTTAGATCAGAAAATGAAGATCAAGATGTCTGTTGCGACAGGGTTAGCTAGCTACTACTGAGAGAGGAGATGGGTAATTAAGAGAGATACTATGCACTCCACTAAAGAAAGTGTGTTGTTCCCAGGTCTGCCTAATTTATCAAAGCCTTGCCCATTTCAGTTCATTTATTCATGCAAGAAATCTTTATTTTTAAGGAGTTTAATTTGTATAGTTTCTCAGATTTGCAGAATAAGGATGTGTGACATGTGTTGTTTCTAATAATTGTATTCTCTGTTGGGAATACTAATTCCACAAAATGTCCAGGGAAGAAGGTGTTGCACTTTATGGTAAACATTTTTTGGTAAATACTGCAAACTATGCAGCTTGCTGTCCCCATAGTCCTGATTACGATGCATATTAGCATAATAAAAATATGATAAATCTTATTAGGAAAATTGCTTTTTAAAAATAACTTATTTTTTCAGTCACTTGAACACAAGATCCTGTATCTTATTCATTTGCGTGCATTATGTAATATCTATGGTAGTTATTTAGAACATGAGTACTTGGAAAAATATCAACTCAGCCAATTCCCTGTATCCAAAAGGCTCTTTTCTCTTTCATCTATGTTAAAATGGGCCTTCATTTATGCTCATTTTCTGGAGCCATGAAACATCGAAGTTAAAGGAAAGAAGTACATGAATAACTTCAATTCCCAGAATGCCCATGCATTTGAGAACTTTTCCTCTTTCTGCAAAATCTACTTTGCACTGTAAGAAACATTATTCCCATTAAGCAATGTGCCAATTCCAATCTACTCCGCACCAAGTTCAACAAAGTTGTTTTATTGTTGTTTTGTTTTGTTTTTTTTCAAGCATTTCTGCCTCTCAATGGCATCAGAAAAGAAGACTGATTAGAGGAAAGAGGAGGAATCTACCAGCTGCCTTAAACAAGTGGCCACAGAGTAAAATAATAGAGGTCTTTTCTTCTGGTTTATCCAAACCTGAGTCCAAAAGAATGAGAGCTTACAGGATTTTTCAATATATTTGAAGGCAATAATAGATTCACTGGCATTATATCACAGTTTCTATTGATTGGGCTTTCTAATCCATTTCTCTTTTTTTTTTCTTAGTTAAGTGAAAATTTTGCCATGATTCTGTGAGTAAATGGATAATCAGTCCCACTTTATATAGGGGTCTGTTTTCAAATTTTGTGTGTGTGTGTGTGTGTGTGTGTGTGTGTGTAAGTATAACTTCCCAAGTATTTCAGAGGAACATTAGCTGCCTGCCAAACAAATATCAAACTGCAATTCTCATCCTAAACCTGCTTTTCAGGAATTAACATTTTTAACTAAAAAACTGAGACTCTCAATATGCAATTTTGCATATGAGAGAATGGGTGGGAAGTTGTAAATATGGGATACAGTGGCCTCAAAAGACCTGAAAACATACAACATGGGTGGGTACACACACATAAATCTCTCCCAGAAACATATACATAAAATTATGTGGTTATATGTATATGAAGATGGGCATGTTTATATAAACTAATACTTTATTTTTAAAATATTTTCCTACATCCAGAACAAATCAACAAAACATATTAAAATTATATCATCAAGAAATTGAAACCAAACTATTAGCAGACACTAGGTAATGAAAGAAGTGGAATAATTTTTAAAAGTAGAGAAAGTTTGATAAATACCGCACAGGTCTGTTAAAAAATGATAATCAAAAAACAATTTCTCTCTTCACTTTGATTAACATATTTGCCTATTCTGCAGTTTAAAAACTGAACTTATAATTTTGACTGGAATATGAAACTGATCAATTTCTTTGGCAGCATCCACAAACAAGTTGAGTTATTCCTCAAGAAATCATAGGAAAGAAGCTTTTGGGAAAGAGCAAAGGGGAGTAACCAGTAACTTATATGCTAGAGGAAGTACACAATGGGTTCTTTTAGTGCTGGATATTGAAGACAGAATGCTCTTGAAGTTCCCGTAAAACATTTTGTGAATTAAGCTAAAATGTCAATGACTTTTAAAAACAAAGAAAAATGCCTCCTCTCTCTAATTACCTTTTGGAATCATTAAATATTCTGAAATTTGTTTTTAAGAATTATCTTTTTCCACTAGATTTTTGAAGAATTAATGAGAAAAAACTGTGAAAATCTTTTGGTGACTATTATTTAAAAATAATAGGGACTGTGTTTTGGTGTACTCCTGCCTTCCTCTGAGTTCCCTAGGTATTGAAGTGGAGAGCTGGATAAAGTCGACCGAAATAAGTATGAGCTTTGTTTTCAGGTACATCCAGAGAAGTTTTAAAAAAATTATTTATACTTAATTCATGTAACATGAGAATGTGACATTCACTCCCCATCTATCTCCATCTCACCTGTCTGTGGCCTTAAGTGAAAGAAAAACACTTTCCTTTCCTTTTGTTCAAAGCAAAAATTGACATCACCATAGCTTGTTTATGCCTGTTAAATGATGCATTTGTATAAATAATTAGAAGATTTTTCTGAGGAATATGTAGGAGAAAAAGCAAGATAATCAGAAATACTGTTGTTGCTTTTAGTACACTTTCTTTAATAAAACGTTGTTTACTATTCATATTATCAGCAGTTATTTGCTTAGAAAAATTTTCTGAATCCTACATAAAAACAATGAGAAGAACATAGATGTGAAGGATATAGAATAACCCATATTATAACCTACCTATCCTCAACTTTCACTTGATAACTCGATATTTGGTAGGCAAAATATTTATAATGTTCAAAATATGTTAGACCATGGAACATTACAGGGTTTGGCAACAATGCTATGGGAATTTGACAGTTGTTTCCATTACTTTTATGAGCAAGGTAACAGAACACACTTACCATCAAGATACAAATGGAATACAATGAATACTGGAGGCTCTCTTACAACCTATAATTTCCACCCAGCTTATATTCTCTCCCAATAACATCACTATTTTAGCCACTCAAAGCTTTTGCAAAAATGACTATCAAACTAAAAAGAGTAATAAGTAATATTTATTATGCATCATGAACTATTCTACTTACTTTGTACAAATACGCTTTTAAAAAAATCAACCTAAAGAGATATGTATTGTTATTATTCCACAGCAATAGGCAGAAATATCAGATGCCCCCTGTGATTTCTGCTTTCTGGTATCCACACTTTTGTGTAACCCCCTTCTCATTGATTGCAGGTAGAACCTGTAACTTTTTTTTCCTTCTTTTTTTTTTTTTTTTGAGATGGATTCTCGCTCTGTCACCCAGGCTGGAGTGCAATAATGTGATCTCAGCTCACTGCAGCCTCTGCCTCACGAGTTCCAGCAATTCTCCTGCCTCAGCCTCCCAGATAGCTGAGATTACAGGCACATGCCACCACACCCAGCTAATTTTTTTTATTTTTAGTAGAGACAGGGTTTCACTATGTTGGCCAGGCTGGACGCGAACTCCTGACCTCAGGTGATCTGCCTGCCTTGGCCTCCCAAAGTGCTAGGATTATAGGTGTGAGCCACCGCGCCCAGCCTAGAACCTATAAATTCTAACCTGTAAACCAAAAAATAAAATTCTAAGTTTCCTGCAACCATTCAAATGAACCCCTCTTTTTGGCCAAGGCATTCCGAAGCTAACCTGAAAAACTGGTTCAGGTCCTGAAAGGAGGGTCAGAAATGATTCATTATACCCTCCTCCCTTTTGGAGTTCAGGAAAAGCTGACCAACATTAACATTAATACAGTTCTTAAGTCTGAAGAGAAATATTTACAATCTATTCTCTCTGAAGCCTGCTACTTAGAGGCTTCATGTACACGATGAAACTTTGGTCTCCATATCCCTTTACCATCCCAGACATTCCTTTCTATTGATTCCAGGTCTTTAGATAACAGCTTAGCTCAACCAGTTGCCAATCAGAAAATGTTTAAGTCTATCTATAACCTGGAAGCCCCTGCTTCCAGTTGTCCTGCCTTTCCAGACCAAAACAGTGTACAACTTAACATGATTGATATCTCATGTCTTCCTAAACTGTATAAAACTAGGCTGTTCCCCAACCACCTTGGGCACATGTTCTCATGGTCTCCTGAAGGCTGTGTCATGGGCCATGGTAACTCATATTTGGCTCAGAATAAATCTCTTCAAATATTTTACAGAGTCTGACTTTTGGTCAACAAACCAATAGAATATGGCAAAGGTGAAAGGATTTTCAGGAGGCAATTAAGGCCTCTAATCAATTGACTCTGAGTTAATAAAAAAGAATATTTTGGGTGGTCCTGACTTTATCAGGGGAGCCCTTTAAAAGAAGACTTTTTTTTTTTTTTTTTTGAGACAGAGTCTGGCTCTGTCCCTCAGGCTGGAGTGCAGTGGCACCATCTCGGCTCACTGCAAGCTCTGCCTCCCGGGTTCACACCATTCTCCTGCCTCAGCCTCCCGAGTAGCTGAGACTACAGGCGCCTGCCACCACGCCCTGCTAATTTTTTTGCATTTTTAGTAGAGACAGTGTTTCACTATGGTGGCCAGGATGGTCTCGAACTCCTGACCTCGTGATCTGCCCACCTCGGCCTCCCAAAGTGCTAGGATTACAGGCTTGAGCCACCAAAAAAAATAAATAAATAAAAAGAAGACTTACCCTGTCCCTGAGAGAAGAAACTGGAAGTAGGAGATACGCTCTCATGCTGGCCTTGAAACAAATAGCCACTGTGTACTGCCTACGGAGAGGGGCAGTCTATAGATGCTGAAGGATTTCAGTCCTACAACCTCTGATTTGGTTTGGCTGTGTCTGCATCCAAAATCTCACCTTGAATTATAATCACCATTAATCCCAATAATCCCCACATGTCAAGGGAGAGGCCAGGTGGAGGTAATTGAATCATGATGGCAGTTTCTCCCATGCTGTTCTCCTGATAGTGAGTTCTCGCGAGATCTGATGGTTTTATAAGTGTTTGGTAGGTCCTCCTGTGTTCCTTCTCCCTCCTGCCACCTCGTGAAGAAGGTGCCTTCTGCGGTGATTGTAAGTTTCCTGAGGACTGCCTCAAGCCATGCGTAACTGTGAGTCAATTAACTTCTTTCCTTTATAAATTACCCAGTCTCTGATAGTATCTTTACGGCAGTGTGAAAAAAAACAAACTAATACAACCTCCAAAAACAAAATCTTGCCAATAACTTAAGTAAGCTTCAAAGAGGACTCTGGGTTCCAGAAGACAATGAAGCTTGGCCAATGCCTTAATTTTAGCCTAATAGGACCCTAAGCAGAAGATCTTGGTAAACCATGCCCAGACTACTGACCCACTGAAGCTATGAGATAATAAATGTGCATTGTTTTAAGCCACTATGTTTATGGTAACTTGTTATATAGTAATAGATAACCAATATGCCCCTATTTTACATATAAAGAAACTAAAGAAATAAACTGCACTCCATTGTAGCTGGTTCATTGGGAAAAACCATGACTCAATCCCAGGCAGCCTGAATCCAGAGCTGCATGGATAATCACTTTACTATTACTTATTGGAAAATTGGTTGAGGACTCAAAAGGCAACATCAGCAGCAATATGAAACATGCAATATTGAATGTATAATGCATACTTAAAATTTTTATATCAAATAGTAAATCCTCCATGGGAAATTATTTTGAGGAGTAAGAAATCATCTAAAAATCTGATCTGAGCACTATAATCAAGGTTTATCCTGATTGCAAATTATTGTGACTTAGAGTATTCTGCAAATTACCTGTTGCTAATTAAATCGTATTCTCAGACCTTCATTTTCTCAAAATACTTTAACTTTCTGTATATAGAATCTCATTTGGACAGTTTTAGTAAAATTAGTGCATGCTTTGTTTAAAACTATGTTTTATATAATGGAATAAAAATTTTATTTTTTAAAATAGAAATACTTGTGGCAAAAACTTCAAGGTTAAGAAAGAGGTTTCTTTGGGAATGCAAGAGTTAACTACTACTGCAATATTTTTAAATTGTAAAGTTTTCAAGGGAAGTTGAGTTTCACAAAGGATTGTTCTTGACATTTAAAATCACGTCATATTTAAAAATTGAAAGACCCATCTTTATGTCTTTTGATATATTACTGAAAGTCTTAGTTGATTAAAATTAAATGGTCTATTGTGAAATGATAGGCTGTGAGCAGTTTTACTTCACTATAAATTTCTTGAATTTAATATCTAAGTAATGTTTTTGTGTTGTTGTTAATTAAAGCAAGCCATTTTGATTTATATGCGATATTTATGGTTAGTGAATTTTATTTAAAAAAATCAAACTGATGTTTCAACCACCGGACTTTAGAATGGTTAGGATGATCAATCCATTAGCATGATGAAGTAACTCCAAAATCCTGGTACAAATGTCTTTATATAATGCACATGTGTTTAAAGCCATACTCTAGTTAACTACTAACTTAATACACTTTTGATAAGCCACTAACCTCAGTTCCATTTGCAATAAAATTTTAATTAAACATTTGTGGGATACCTTGTTTCCTATGTAAATGAAGTGGTTATTACAAGTCACCAAATGTATTGTAGTAATAAGACAGTAACTCAAACACTTAGGAGACCCTTTGCAATACTATAGAAACCCAATTGAGATATGTAAGCTATCTCTTCAGACATCAGTAGAGGGAGGTAATTTGATGATAAAGAGTTTTTTCCTGGTCTCCTGCTTATTGAATTCATAACCAAGCCTTTTTTGAATATCCACTCTTTGCATATCACTATATGCTGCTTGTTTTTGGCAAAGATTCGTTGGATGGGTGGAAAGTGCATAAACTGGTATCTCCATTAGTTTATGGCAAGAAGATTCTATCACATTTGCACAGAATAAATTATTCTCCTGAATTGTAGAATATTAAAGATGGTTCATATCAAGGTTTCCATCCACCTTCACTCTTCTTTTGCTCCCTCAACTTTTCTTATACCCCTTTACCCACTCACTCATTTATCCCAACTCCTAATTTTGAAAAAAATGTCTTTTTACTACCGGGGCCCTAGATTAGGTATGAATAACTAAGAAAGAAATCTTGAATTAATGGTGAGGAGTTTTCTCCAGTATATTAAGTGAGAAAAACAATAAAAAACAATGAAGCCTCTTAATATGAGGGTCACAAGAGGGCTTTTTGGTGAATAACTCGATATAAATTAATATGAACAATGAATCACTTCTTTACATTCATGCTCAATTGTGGCAAGCCATAGGCCACTGAAATCTTTGATCCATTTCATTTTATCTATGAAACAGACCCATGGCTTTGATTTTTTTAAGATTCATTTTTTAATGCCTTGGAGATACAGCTGTGGGTGATAACTTGGACTCTAGCCAGGTCTTTCTAATTTAATGCTTTCCGTCAATCAATATCAACTCTCCAAGTGAAAAATGACATAATGCTATTTGAAAACAAAGTGAAGCACATTTGCAAAGCCAAATACAGAGATAAAGTGGGATCACGCAAAAGTAGGTTTTAGTTCTTAAGTGCTTTGCACAACTGTATTATCAAATGCAGTTGCCCTTAAGTGAGAGGTTAGCCTAGAACATAAATGGCTTGCAAAAATCTTGTAGAGGTATAGTTTTTCATGTGACATTTCCTTTTTTTAATAACAAACCCTAAAGATTTGAGGGAGATACCAGAAGTTACACTATCATCTCTGAGGTAGATTTCACTTTTAAATTGCTGGGAACCTAAACAAAAGCCTTTATTTTAAGCACATTTGCTTTATTTATTTGCCTATAGATGTCTGTGTTTCTTCTATTCATCAGTAGCATGAAATTATGTTCCAGTTATTTTATGGTTTATCATTTCTGTATCATTCCTGTATTCATTTTAATTTGAATAATAAATCAAGTTGCTAAGTCATAGGAAGCTCAATGTTCTGTGCCAAGGATTCACCAAATAGTGCTTCTCTATGAAGACTGCCTCACGTTTTTACAGTGTTTCTCAAATATTGGTATGCAGCAAAATTAACCGGAGGGCTTGTTAAAATGCTGACTGTTAGGCCGGATGCGGTGGCTCACGCTTGTAATCCCAGCACTTTGGGAGGCCGAGGCGGGCAGATCACCAGGTCAGGAGATCGAGACCACGGTGAAACCCCGTCTCTACTAAAAATAACAAAAAAATTAGCCGGGCGTAGTGGCGGGCACCTGTAGTCCCAGCTATTCGGAGAGGCTGAGGCAGGAGAATGGCGTGAACCCGGGAGGCAGAGCTTGCAGTGAGCCGAGATTGCGCCACTGCACTCCAGCCTGGGCTACAGAGCGAGACTCCGTCTCAAAAAAAAAAAAAAAAAAATGCTGACTGTTGGGCCTCACCCCCAGAGAGCTGTTTAAATAGGTCTGGGTGGGACTCAATAATTTGCATTTATAACATATTTGCAGATGCTGCTGATTTGACATAAAAATGAGAACCATTGCTATATTAACTTCACTGCATTGCTATAAGGTAATACTTTTAAAATAAGTTTTGCTCAACAATACGATCAAGTCTGACAACTCAAATCTATTTTTAAGATATTTTCCTATATGATGTACGTTACCCTAATAATACAAGCTAATATTTATTGAAAAAGTACCACCTTCTATGTATATTTATCGCAGCACAATTCACAGCTGCAAAGATGTGGGGCCAACTTAAGTGCCCAGCAGTTAATGAGTGGATAAAGAAAATGTGGCATATATACACCATAGATTACTACTCAGCCATTAAAAGGAATGAAATAATGTCTTTTGCAGCAACTTGGATGCAGCTGGAGGCTGTTATTCTAAGTGAAGTAACACAGGAGTGGAAAATCAAAAACTGTTCTCACAAGTGGGAGCTAAGCTATGAGTATGCAAAGGCATGCAGAGTGATGGACTATAGAGACTCAGAAAGGGGAAAGTGGGAGGGAGGCGAGGGATAAAAAACTACACATTTGTTACAACGTCCACTACTCTGATGATGGGTACACTAAAACCTCAGAATTCACCACTGTATCATTCATGTAACAAAAAACTACTGATACGCCAAAAGCTTTTGACATTTTTAAATGTTTAAAATAATTACCATGGGCTATGTAGTCGTATATGTATTCATTTAACTACAATAATTCTATGAGGCTGGTACTATTATCTTACTTTACAGGTGAGAAAAGTGTATCATAGAGAATTTAGGGTCCTACAGTTAAGAGATGGTAGATTGGTGGTCTACATCTGGTTATTAACTCCAGAGCTCCCTCTTTTAACTACTACAGTGTTGCTATGGACTAAATATGTCTCCTCAAAATCCATTCATATATTGGAGACTTAATCTCCAAGGTGACTGTACTTGGAGAGAGGACTTTGGGGAGGTACTTAAGGTTAAATGAGGTCATAAGGGTGGGGTACTAATCTAACAGAATTGGTGGCCCTTATAAGAAGGTAGAAGGAAAGAGATCTTGCTCTCCCCACATGCATCTAGGAAAGACTATGTGGGTACACAGCAAGGAGGCAGAGAATCCCACCTTGCTGGCACTCTGATCTCAAACTTTCAGCCTCCAGAACTGGGGAAAATAAATTTCTGTTTAAGTCACTGAGTCTATGGTAGTTTGTTATGGCAGTCTAAGCAGAGTAAAACCACTAAAATGTATACTATACATTTAGAGTAAAATTTGGAGTAAAATTTAAAGTAAAATTTAGAGTAAAATCCTAAAATGTATATTATAGTGTAATCTATCACACAAATATTTTTGGCAATCTTCTTGAATGAAATTAGTCTATTTTTTCTATATATTTGTCTTCAATGAAGTAATGGCAAAGGGCACACAACATTCTCACTTATAACAAAAGATTAGGCCAACATCCTTCGTTTCCTGGGCTCCTCAGAGTATGGGAGAGTCTGGGTAATGAAGGCATTAGAGATCACTTTAATCTGGTACTACTAAAAAGAGTGATGAGAAGATATTAGATTCATTTTCTCTTTGCCACATTGCTTTACTAGGGATTTGATTGCCATTTCTGCTGTAATTTAAATCACACTCTTCGGATGACATAGAAATGCTTAGTCGTTCAATGGATTTTTGAGCTTCAAAGTGATGCTTTGGCTTAGGCAAATTTATTCAGACTATTTAAAACTCTAAATGATCATTAAGCTGTTGAGAATGAGAAAAAAATTCCCAGAGAAAACAGATCAGGGTAATGAAATAGCAGATAATTAGTAAGTAGGTTTCCTACACTTATCTGGGTAGAAAGAGAAGAAATTGGCAGTGTTTGTTAAATATAGATAGAAAACTACTTAATGGCAATACAAATTATGTACCTGGAAAGAGCATTAAGAAATTTTTAGTTAATACAGGTACTATTTGTGGATTAATATATATTTTTCATTGACGTATATATCATATCTGTAGTAACATATATAAATCTTAAGTACTATGTATAAGATCAATGAATTTTATACCCAGACTATACACTATACCCTATACCCAGACTATACACTAATCACTATAGTTTTGCTTGTATTTGAGCTTCACATACACGTTCTTCTATGTGGCTTTTGTTCAACATTATGTCTCTGAGATTCATCCGTGTTAGATGTAGCAGTTGTTCATTTAAAAAAATTACTCTAATTTTCGGTTGTATAAATATACCATACTTTATCCATTTCTTTCTAGATGGCTATTTTCAATGTTTGAATGTTGTAAATGAAACTTTGAATATTTTTATGTGCCTTTTATGGGACAGATTCATTTCTTTTGAGCATATCTTTAGAATTAAAGTTTTTTTAGTTGTATAACAGGCATATATTTAGCTTTATTAGATACTGCCAGTTTTCTAAAGCACTTATAAACATTTTATAGTCCCACCAGTAATGTATGAACATTCCAAATATTTTATATATTTACCAACACTTGGTTTTGTCAGTTTTTGCCATTCTGGTTGGTGGCAGTATTTCACTGTGATCCAGCTTTCATTTTTCTTTATGACTAATGATGTTGAGTATCTTCCCATGTTTACAGCCAATTTGTATATCTTTCTTTCCCCTTTTGTGAGAAATCTTTTGCCTATGCTGACATTTGTCGACTTCTCTTGGACAGGACATCATCATAGTAGATTATTTTCCATTCTTGTGCTGGCTGTTCTTCTCCCTTTCAGGTTTTCTTTTTTTTTTTTTTTTTTTTGAGACAGAGTCTCGCTCTGTCGCCCAGGCCGGAGTGCAGTGGCGCAATCTCGGCTCACTGCAAGCTCCGCCTCCCGGGTTCACGCCATTCTCCTGCCTCAGCCTCTCTGAGTAGCTGGGACTACAGGCGCCCGCCACCACGCCCGGCTAATTTTTTGTATTTTTTAGTAGAGACGGGGTTTCACCGTGGTCTCGATCTCCTGACCTCGTGATCCGCCCGCCTCGGCCTCCCAAAGTGCTGGGATTACAAGCGTGAGCCACCGCGCCCGGCCCCTTTCAGGTTTTCAACATCCACACAGATTTAAACATTCCTAAACTTAAATGTGCATAGGAATTTCTTGGGGTAGAAGGGAAGTTTATTGAAATACAGAATCCTAAGTTCCACCATACACCCCAGTGAATAAGAATCTTCAGGAAGAGATTTACAAGCTCTCCTAATGATTCTGAATATACATGTTTTACAAACAAACTTTAAACATATCAGCCTCTATTTTCTTGTACATGTTTGTTTCACATAGTGTTTCTTAAAATTTAAAGTCGATTGTGATATGTTTATCTATTCAATTCTTATTTACACCTCTGATATTTGGATTCTTACTTTCCTTTACAGAAAGATTGTTTATTTTATTGGTTTCTGGTTGATTCTATTAAGGTAAACTTTTAAAACTAATTGTTAATTTCTATGTGTTTCATTATCCCATCTATTTTGAGTGTGCCGGACATAGTTCTAGGTGCGGGAGATATAGTAATAAATAAGACAAAGAAGTAGATCCCTGTCCTCAGAGGTTATAATCTACCCTCTTTTATTTTACAGTTGTTTTCTCTCTACTGTTTGCATTCAAGACTATATTAAATGCATAGTTAATGCATTCTCTCCATTCCCTCTCTAATGAAATTTCTTGAGACTACAATTTTTCTAGTGAGTACTATTTCAGCCATAATACATATGTAGATTTCTGTGTGTGGTTCATCAACTATGATTTCACTTCACTTTCAGTTTACATGAGTGTTTTAACTTTCCAAGGTGTTAGATATTGGTGTCATTTTGTTACTGAGGTCTAGCTCTGTACGGGGAGAAGTGCATTAATATTTTTCACTCTAATTATAACTTCATCTGGCTCTCTTTGTATTTCTAAGATTTATGGTAGAAGTATCAACATGAACTATTAGGAGTAGTATTTATGTGAATTCTATGTATTAAGATGAATATGACCATTATTATATATTCTTTGAGGACTAAACCTTTTACCAATATAAAATGTTTCTTATCTTTTTTAATGCTTCTTTAAATTCAACCTTGTCTAAAGGCCTAATGTTTACATTTTCCTCTCTTTTTTGTTTGTTTGCTTAACATAAGCCTGGTATACGTAGGTTTATCCTTTCATTTACAACTTTTCTGTGTCATTTTATTTTCAGTTTTTTTATTGTAAGCAACCCATAGCTGAATGTTCTTTTTTAATCCATTAGGAAATGTTTGTCTTACATTGGAAAAATTCAATTATTCACATAGTCTGTGGTTAATTAACATTTTCTTTCCCCCCCTCCCTTCTTTCCTTCCTTTTTGCTTTCCATTTCTTATGTCTACTGTTTCCTTTTAGTTATTTCCCATTTTTACAGTAATTACTAAACTTCTGTGGTTGCTTATTGTGGTAGTAAACCTATAAGAGCCTAATGATTCCTCCTGGTGTTTACAACCTTGTTTGGTTCCTTCTCACAATGAACTGGGATCAGTCTGTGGGGTGAACAGAACAAGGGAGAACTGACAGCATATCACCTCCAGTAATAGGTTGGGCACCCTTCTCTCTCTCTCTCCAGCCCCCGATCTTTGTTCTTTCTCTTATCACTCACTGGGAGAATCCAAATGCCATGTGCTAAAGACACTCAGGCAGTCAGCGCAGAAGTAGATATGACAAATAATTGAAGTATCTGTCCAACAGCCAGTGAAGAACTGAGGCTTCTGAGCAACTATGTTGGTGAGCCTGGAAATGGAGCCTCTGTCTCATATGAGGTCATTCAGCACTGGTTGACAGTTTAACTGCAACCTCAGAGCTTCTGAGCCAGAACCACTCAACTAAACCATACCTGGATTTGTGAGCCATGGAAACTGACAGAATGTTATTTTAAGCTGCAGAGTTTTGAGGTAATTTGTTATGCAGCAATAGATAACTAATTTGTTGTTGTTTCTTCCTCTGTTGGATTTGAAATTCCATAACCTATTTAAATTTTATGTCTAGTTACTCATAAATTTTTGACACATATTTTAACACTTTTAAATCTATATTTCTTTGAATTCGGTGGTGTTTTTCACGTTTTTACTGTTGCTTCATTTCTCATATCCTATGATTTCTTGAAATAATTGGAGTTTTATTTCAGATAATAGTTGATTTTATTACACCACATTTTTCCATTTTATAATTCTCTTCAAAAGAGTTTTATTTACTAATACATATTTTACATTAACAATTATACATAAAAAGGCTTTATTAACTTCTTTTCTTATCCCAGCGTTTTGTCATTTCCCATTTTAAAATATTCTGATTTATTATTGTCCTGAGAGTCTTTCAAATTTTTTTCCCTTAAAGTACATTTCAGTGTTATATACTTTGATTCTTTCCTCATTTAATAATTTAGCTAATTGGTTCTCATACTTCAGTGATTTTTGTTTACTTATTTGAATATAATTCTTTTGTTGTTTTAATTATACTGTAAGTTCTGGGGTACATGTGCAGAATGTGCAGGTTTGTTACATAGGTATACACGTGCCATGGTGGTTTGCTGCACCCATCAACCCATCATCTAGTCATCTACATTAAATATTTCTCCTAATGCTATCCTTCCCCTAGCCTCCCATCCTCTGACAGGCCCCAGTGTGTGATGTTCCCCTCTGTGTCCATGTGTTGTCATTATTCAACTCCCACTTATGAGCGAGAACATGCGGTGTTTGGTTTTCTGTTCTTGTGTTAGTTGCTAAGAATGATGGTTTCCAGCTTCATCCATGTTCCTGAAAAGGACGTGAACTCATCCTTTTATATTGCTGCATAGTATTCCATGGTATATATGTGCCACATTTTCTTTATCCAGTCTATCATTGATGGGCATTTGGGTTGGTTCCAAGTCATTGCTATTGTGAACAGTGCCGTAATAAACATACATGTGCATGCGTCTTTATAGTAGAATGATTTATAATCCTTTGGGTACATACCCAGTAATGGGATTTCTTACATCACAATTCTTGTCTCTTGATAATGAAACGGGAAAAGTTCCCTTGTGCCCCTTGCTTGCAGGGTATGTGATGGGGGTGTGACTCGCTTCTTCAGTGCCTGGCTGCTCAAACCTCTAGGGGAGCATAAGGACAGGCGGGCTGTGGGGCTCTGATCCCACAGCAGGTTCTAGGGGTGAATGTTTACAGCTCCTGAAGCCCCAGTGGGCATGTGTTACAGGATGCTCTTAGTTTGCCATCTATAGGTGGCTTGTGTTAACCAGCTCAATTACGCTCTCAACATTGTCGCAAGGACAGAGGGCTTTCTGTATCCCAGGTTCTTGCCTTGGTGTACCAGAAGAATCGGATCACACATGGGCTTGGAGAATGAGTGCAAGTTTTACTGAGTTGAACTAGCTCTCAGCTGATGGGGGAGCCAGAAGGGAGATGGTCTTCCCTTGGAATTGGGCTGCTCAGCAGCCCTACAGCCCTGGCTCTCCTCCAACTGCCCTGGCCAAACTCCACCTGGTCGATGGCTGGCCGGAGTGCTGGTGGTGTTAGTGTGCTCTTCTGCTGAAGTGCTGCTCTCTACCGCCAGCAGCTTGTGTCTTCTGCCGCTGATGTCCTCCTCTGGAAGTCTGGCCACCTGTGTGTCTGCCCACTACGGTTCGGGATTTTATAGGCCCAGGATGGGGGTATGGTAGGCCAGGGTGGTCTTGTGAAATGCAACATTTGGGCAGGAAATGCCTGTCCTCACCTAGATCTGTGGGGGTGGAGCCTTACCCAGGGACCATGCCCTCCCCTACCCAGCATTTCCCTTCCCTTGCTTCCATATTATTTAAAGGGACGATGCTCTTCCCTTCCCAGCACTCCTTTATCAATAACAGGTAGGAATTTTAATATATTCTATTTTGAAGATAATCTAATTTTATTCTGTTTGTCATTAACTTGTTTATTCTCTTTGGAAACTTACATAACAGTTGCCCTCTTGAAATTTAATAAAATTTATCACATTTTTCTAAAAAGAAATATTCTTTTCATGTCTTCTCTTTTGCCCTCTTATAGTCTTAAAACTTGACTCTTTAGTCACCTTAAGAAAAAACATTCATTTTATTATTTTCTTGATTATTGCTTCTACTTTCACATCTTTGCCTTTACATATCCAATTTTATAAATATTCCCTTGGATCACACTTCCATGTCACATTTTCACTAATTCCCTTTTTCTTTGTTTTTTGTTTTACATTCAGAAATAATTCAATTTGCCATTTCAAATAACTAATTGGAGCAGAGTTTTTATTTTTATTTTGTCCTTCTTGAGTTTCTTATAAGCATATTTAATATTTTTGTTCTGAATCTTCTCTCTACCTAGCATATCACTCTTATTTCATGGATGCAAATTTCTTTGCATATCATTCTTTGGGTAACAAATAGAGATAAAAATAAGCCATGTCCTTTTTTCTGCATATCCACTATTTTCTTGAGGAAGTACATTTAAAAAATTTAGCATGTTACTATTCTCTCATGATGTCGATTTTTCCTCAAGTTAATTCTGTATTTTCTATCAATATGATTAAATGTAGGATTAAATTAATCCATATTAATCATTGATAGTTGTTGCCACTTCCTAAAAAATCGCGTGGACTATTTTAACATAAATTCCACATAATAAATATACACTTCAAAGTTTGGGAAGTTCTGGCCCCAAAAATATGGCTCCTGGTGGCATTATCACTTAAAAATTTGTTAGATATGCAAATTGTGGAACCTCACTACAGACCTGCTGAATCAAACTCCGAGGTGGAGCCTAACAATCTGTGTTCTAATAAGCCCTTCTGGTGATTCTAGTGCATGCTCAAGTTTGAGAACCACTGATCTAAATGATACTCTAGAAGGTGACTATGGATTTTCTGATGATGTGTTCAGGTAGGCAACAAGTCAAAGTATTTGTTGCCCCATCACCTTCATCAAGGAATTAGGAAAAAAGCTCCTACGGAAACTGAGCACAGTAGATTTCCCTGCTTAAGCTACCTGATTTTATCCTCATGCTTCTCATGGTCCAACTTTAGGTAGAGGCCATACCCTGTTTCTTTTTCATGTCTGTAGTGGGTTCAATTGTGTCCCTTAAAAAGATTTATTCAAGTTCTAATTTCTAATATGTATAAATGTGACCTTATTTGGAAATAGGCTCTTCTTAGATGTAATCAGGCTAAGAAGATGTCATATTGGATTAGGGTGGGCCCTACATCCAGTGAATGTTAGTATCCTTATATGAAGAACAGAAGACACAAAGACATACAGCGGAAGACATGTGACCATAGAGACGGGGATAGGAGTGATGCAGCTACAAACCAAGGAACACAAAGGGTTGCTGGGAGCCACCAGACTCTAGAAAGAGGCAGGGAAGAATTCTTCCCTTGAGAAGGAGAACAACCGTGTCCCACATTTTGATTTTTTTTTTTTTTTTTTTTTTTTTTTTTTACTTCTGCCTCTGTAACTCAGAATAAATTTATATTGTGTTAGGTCACCAAGTTTTCGGTATGTCGTTGTGATAGCTCTAAAACACACACACAGGCAAAATCTGCCTCCCCACTTCCCTTTAACCAAAGTCAAATGGGCTGCTGGGTAAAACTCTAGTTATAGTACATTATGTCCAGCTAAGTCATCAAAAACAGGGCCATTCAGCCATCTCTTGAAGATACTCCTCTAAAATGGCAGAGATCATTTCCCCACCTCCAATGAAAACATCTGTTCCCTTTTCCCAATGCTGAGACCTTTGATTCCTTCCATTTTTTTCCTTGCTTCCTCCACAAATATCCCCCTGACCTATGTCCCAATTCCCTGACTGTCAACGTTCCCCTATTCTCTTTAGAAATAAAAACCTTGAGGCCTCTGGCACAGCCATGATTTTTTTGACCCTTGTGTAGGATGCAGGTAGGAGTGAGGGTGGTAACAGTCTGGAGAGCAGGAAAAATGAAGGTCAACAATGTCAGCTTGACCCTGGATAGCAGCTTGCCTTTCTTTCATGAGGAATCTAAATATTTTACTTAAAAAATTCAAGCATCTTATACCCTAGAGTTAACCTCTGTCAATATTTCCATAGCTTCTTGAAATTATGGTAAAGAGTTATCTGTTCCTCTTCCCAACTTTATATTACATTAAAAACACTCATTCTTTTGTCTTTTTCTTGTCTATAAATGCGATGAAGATAGCTTATCCTGCAATAATATTATTCATTTATGATGATAAAAACATATAGATTCAATGAAGAACATTTTGAAGTATATAAAAGTGAAAAGCAGAAAATGATTTATTCAATCTCATTTACCTTGAAGTAAACAGTGTTGTACCCAGGGTATACATTATTTAGACCATTCAGAAACATTATTTTAATGGCTGTATAATATTTTCTTACCTAGATGGCTATATCATAATTTATATCACTGAGAAAACAAAAGCTATCATATAGGAGTAAAACTCTAAACTTCTTGTTTCCTGCTTGCAACTTATGCATTGGCCCTTACCCTGTTCCTTTTTTGTATTAGAGGGGATGTAGAAGAGTTATAAACTTATTCCAAGTTCTATCTAAATTGATATCCCAAACATCTTATATTTTTCCCATAAACTCAGGGTACTTCTTGATCACTTGTAGCCTTTCAAGTTTCCCATAATTTCCCCATCTGTCAAGGTTCTCAAAAGAGCTTTGTTATTATCTTGTATATGAGTTTGGCATTTATTTCTTTTTTTAAATATAGAAAACTTAGGCTTATTAAGCTATTACAAAAACAAAACAATTACCATTTGAAGTACTTTGAGGACTTCATCCCAGACTCACTTGTTCTGTTACAGAAACTAATCTAGAAGGTGGAAATTAAAAGATATAACCTTTTAGAGGTTATAACAGAGCAGGCTGGTAAAACATGATGAAAAAGCCCTCTCTTTCCCACCCAGTCTACCGACATCTCCAAGCTCCTGTGCATTTTTACCACATAGGTCTGCTAGCCTACAGAAGATGCATACAATGAAGGCAGGAATTATAGGCCTACTCAGAGGGTACTCAGACACATACAGTTTTGGGGTAAATAATAAACTACAAATCCCTCTTGTTTAAGTTAATTCATCAAGTTAATAAAGGTCATAGTATCTATCTTCTGCTGGTGACAACTTATCTCAGTATAGTCTGTCTCAAGAAAGAACTGGTTCGGGTTGGGTTTTGGAAAAGGAAAAAGACTTTCATCAACTTTGCTCCAGAGTGGAAAAGGCACCAAGTTCTCTCCTATAGTTAGGAGCAGAATTTTTTTTTTTTTTTTTGAGATGGAATTTCATTCTTGTTGCCCAGGCTGGAGTGCAATGGCATGATCTCTGCTCACTGCAATAGGAGCAGAATCTTAAACCTGCATAAATCATTTTCAGTGATCAACATCTGCATCCTCAAACTGTCCAGCAACTATTGGTGTGGTACCCACCTCCATCCCATCTTCATAATCATATTGAATCTTCTGTCCTGACCCCAGCCATATTATACTGGCTGCTCACAGACTGAGAAAGCATTTCTTCTAATCTCTCCAATGTAGCTTGGCCTTCTGCTGTTAATGGGGTAATCCTACTTCATAGGTGTAAAATTTAGGGATGTCCCCTTGTCCTCATTCATGTGCTTCCACATCATATTCTTCTCCATTGTAGTCATCTGAATCTTCATCCTCAGGATCTGGATGCAAGGCCTGGCATTCACACATTGCAGTGAACATTGCCTCCAATGCTGATTTATCACTAGGTACAAATATAAATTCAGTAAGAAGTTCAACATCATCACTGTCTTCCTCTTCTTCATCAGCGACAGATTCTTTGGATTCTTCAAATATGTCATTCACCATAACATACAAATGTTCTCCCAGACACTCACTTTGGTCCCTGGATAATGTAAGTAAACTAACGGTGGGGTATTCCAGTGAGAATCCTAATCCAGAGCTATCTAGCCAAGACAGGTGGCTCTCAGCGATGTAAAGGGTACCAGTGCAGAGGCCCTTCCTGTTCAGCACAGCCTTGGTGTCTGACTGCTGCCGCAGGTGCCCCTCTGCCGGCTCAGGTAGCAGGAAACTATTTTGGCATTTATTTTTCAATGTACCACAATGTTAACATTGAGATAGCTTCTATGGACAGCTATCTCAAAGTATTCCTATGACCTTTGTGTTGTCCTCCCCACACTAGACCCTCCATTTTCTTTGCTGACTATGTAACGGTATTTGTAGGGCTTCAGTTGTACATTTGTTTAGTTTCACTTGACATTAATTTCTATGAAATGTATTAATATTTCATCTCACCAACTTCAGCCTTTTTCATTTGTGATATGGATTATTGAAACAATTCTCAGTGGTATTCCTTCTCCCAGTCTTCCTCAAATTAATCATCTATATTGCCATAAGAGTAATACTTCTATGTTAATTAGACCACTAAATTACTCCCATGCTTAAAAAATGTTAATGGGCTCAAACCCTCTCTAGGATAAAAGCCAAATGCCCTCATGGATCTCTCATGCTAGCCTTTACCCTTCATCTTCATCTGGCCCCCAATTTGAACTCATTAACCATGCATCAGAATGCCTAGCATCCTTTTAACAACTTCTTTTTCCTCAAAAGTTCCCTATAATCTGTCAGAGCTCTGATGAAATTTTATGTAACCCTATTTCTACATCCAAAGTA
Organism: Nomascus leucogenys; assembly: GCF_006542625.1. NCBI lineage: Eukaryota > Metazoa > Chordata > Mammalia > Primates > Hylobatidae > Nomascus > Nomascus leucogenys. Next base: position 60,864,643 of record NC_044402.1, on the reverse strand, counting down.
TAGGTTAACTATTTCTTCAGTGAGTTCATATGGCTACCCATTCATAATCATCATAACATTTTGTATACCACATTGCAGTTGACAATTTACAATTTATTGCCCACCTGACTGTAAATTTTTTGAGGACAAGGACTTTGTCTTATCTTCATAAGACAAATTTGTACCATGGTACCTGGTACAAATTAAAATTTCTGATAATTTTTAAAAATTTTAAATTGTTGTGGGCACATAGTAGGTATGGGGTATATTTTGATAGTATATGTATCATATACATACATATATTGATATGTATAATAATCACATCAGGGTAAATTAGATATCCATCACCCCAAGCACTTATACTTCATGTTACGAATGAGCCAGTTACACTCTTTTGGTTATTTTTACAATGTATGATTAAATGATTATAGTTACCATGTTGTGCTATCAAATACTGGATCTTATTCATTCTTTCTAACTATTTTTTGGTACCTATTGGCTATCCCTACTTCCCTTGCCCCACTATACTTCCCAGCCTCTGGTAACCATCATTCTACCCACTATCTCCATGAGTTCCATGGTTCTAATTTTTACCTCTCACAAATAAGCGAGAACATACAAAGTTTGTCTTTTTGTGTCAGGCTTTTATCACTTAACATAATTACCTCTAGTTGGATTTTTGTATATGGCAAGAGATAGGTAACTAGTTTTATTCTTCTGCATATGGATATCCAGTTTTCCCAGCACCATTTATTGAAGAAACTATCCTTCTCCAACTGCATGTTCCTGGCAGCTTTGTCAAAAATAAGTTCACGGTGTATGTATAGATTTGTTTCTGATCTTTCTATTCTTTTCCATTGGTCTATGTGTCTCTTTTTATGCCAGTGCCATGCTCTTTTGGTTACTATAGCTGTGTAGTATTATTTGAAGTCAGATAATGTGATTCCTCCAGTTTTGCTCTTTTTGCTCAAGATAGCTGTGACTGTTCTGGGTCTTTTGTAATTCCATATAAGTTTTAGGATTTTTTTTTCTATTTCTGGGAAGAATGTCATTGGTATTTTGACAGGGATTGAATTGAATCAGTAGACTGCTTTGGGTAGTGTGGAAATTTTGACAATATTGATTATTCCAATCCCTGAACATGAAATACCTTCCCATTTTACTGTGTCCTCTTCAGTTTCTTGCATCAATATTTTATAGTTATCATTGGATCTTTCATGTCTTTGGTTAATTTCCAGGTATTCAACTTGCTTTGTACCTATTGTAAATGGGATTACTTTTTAAATTTCTTTTTCAGATTATTTGCTTCCGGCATATAAAAATGCTCCTGATTTTTCCGTGTTGATTTTTGAATACTGCAACTGTACTGAATTTATCAGTTCTAATAATTTTTTGTGAAATCCTTAGTTTTTTTCCAAATATGAGATCATATCATTTGCAAACAAGGATAATTTGACTTCTTCCTTTCCAATTTGGATGTCTTTTTATTTCTCTTGTCTGTTTGATCTAGCTAGAATTTTCAGTGCTATGTTGGATAACAGTAGTCATAGTGGGCATCCTTGTCATGTTCCAGATATTCAAGGAAAGGCTTTCAGTGTTTCTTTTTCTATTCATTATTATACTAGCTGTGGATCTGTCATACATGGCTTTTATTATGTTGAAGTATGTTTCTTGTATAACCATTTCTTAGGGTATTTATCAAGAGGGGATGTTAAAATTCATTATTTTTCAGCATCAATTGAAATGATTCTATCGCTTTTGTCCTTCATTCTGTTGATATGATGTATCACATTGATTTGTATACATTGACCATCCTTGTATCCTTGTGATAAATCCCAAAGATGATGAAGAATGATCTTTTTAATGTGTTGTTGAATTTGGTTTGCTAGTATTTTGTAAGATTTTTACATTAATATTCATCAGGGATATTGGCCTGTAGTTTTTTTTTTTTTTCCTTTGATTTATCTTTGGTTTTGGTACCAGGGTAATAATAATGATTATGGAAGTACTTCCTCCTCCCCTTCTCCTCTATATTTTGGGATAGTTTGGGTGGGATTGTATTAGTTTTTTGTTTGTTTTTTACATTTGGCAAAATTCAGTAGTGAAGCCATTGGGTCCCAGGCTTTTCTTTGGAGACTATTTCTTACAGCTTTGATCTCATTACTTGTTATTCATCTGTTTAGGTTTTTGATTTCTTCATGATTCAATGTTGGTAGATACTATGTGTCTAAAAATTTATCCATTTCTTCTAAGCTTTCCAACTTATTGGCATAGAGTTGCTCATAGCAGCCTCAAATTTTTGAGTTATTTGTTGTAATGTCTCCTTTTTCATTTTTGATGTTATGAGTCTGTCTAAACATTTGTCAAGTTTATTTTATTCTTTGTCTAAAGGTTTGTCAAGTTTCTTTTCAAAAGCATCTTTTCTTTTCATTAATCTTTTGTGTTGTTTTGTTCATTCAAATTTATTAATGCTCTAATCTTTACTGTGTCTATTCTTCTCTTCTAAATTTGGATTTAGTTTGCTCTTGCTTTCCTAGTTCTTTAAGATGCCTCATTCGGTTCTTTATGTGAAGTGTATCTTCTTTTCTGATGTAGGCACTTTTAGCTATAAACTTCCCTCTCGGTACTGCTTTTGCTGTACCCCATAGGTTTTGGCATGTTGCGTTTCCATAATCATTTGTTTCAAAATATTTTTCAATTTCTTTATTTTATTTTATTTTATTTTTTTATTATTATACTTTAGGTTTTAGGGTACATGTGCACAATTTTTTCATTGACCCACTGGTCATTCAGGAGTATAATGTTTAATTTTCATGTGTTTGTATAGTTTCCAGAAATTTCTATTGTTATTGATTTATTGTTTTCTTCCCTTGTCATCAGATAAGGTTTGATATAATTTTAACATTTTGAATGTTTAAGTCTTGTTTGGTGGCTTAACATGTAGTCTATCCTTGAGAATGATTCATGTGCTGAGGAGACAAATGTTTATTCTGCAGGTGTTGGATAAAATGTCCTGTAAATATTTATTAGGTGTATTTGTTCCACGGTGCAGATTAAGTCTAATGTTTCCTTGTTAATTTTCTGTCTTAAATAACCTGTCCACTGCTGATAGTGGGGTGTTGAAGTCTCCAGCAATTATTGTATTAGTCTGTCTCTCTAGCTCTAATAATATTTACTTTATATATCTTGGTGCTTCATGTTGGGTGCATATATTTTAAATCATTATGTCCTCTTGCTAAATTGACTCCTTTATCATTATGTAATAATGTTCTTTGTCTATTCTTCATGTTTTAAGTGTATTGTCGCTGGATATACTGTTCTCAGGTAGAAGTTTTTTCGTTTGTTTTTTCTGTCAGCAATTTAAATATGTCATGCTACTCTCTCCTGGTCTATAAGGTTTCCACTGAAAAGTCTGCTGCCAGGCATATTGGAGCTTCATTGTTTGTAATTTGTTCCTTTCCTTTGCTACTTTTAGAATCCTTTATCCTTGACTTTTGGGGGTTTGATTATTGAATGGCTTGAGGTAGTGGTCTTTGGGATAACTCTGCTTGGTACTCTATAACCTTCTTGTATTTGAGTATTGATATCTTTCTCTAGGTTTGAGAAGTTCTCTATTATCCCTTTGAATAAACTTTCTACCCCTAGTGCACTCTCTCTCTGTCTCTTCAAGGCCAATAACTCTTAGATTTGCCTTTTGGGGGCTATTTTCTAGATCTTAATTGTGCCACATTCTTTTTTCTTTTTTCTTTTGTCTCCTCTGACTGTGTATTTTCAAGTAGCTTATCTTCAGGCTCACTAATTCTTCTGCTTGATCAGTTCTGCTACTAAGAGACTCTAGTGCATTTTTAGTATGTCAGTTATATTTTCAGCTCCAAAATTTCTACTGGATTCTGCTTATTTCAATTTCTTTGCTAAATTTACCTGATGATATCCTGAATTTCTTCTGTGTGTTATCTTGAATTTCTTTGTTTCCTCAAAACAACTATTTTGAATTCTCTGTTTGAAAGGTCACACATCTGTCTCTCTATTGGTCCCTGGCGCCTTAGGTGAGGTCATGTTTTCCTGGATACTCTTGATGCTTGTGGATATTCATTGGTGTCTGGGCATTGAAGAGTGAGGTATTTATTATAGTCTTCATAGTCTAGGTTTGTTTGTACTTGTACTTCTTGGGAAGCCTTTCCAGGTATTTGAAGAGACTTAAGTGTTTTCATCTATGCTTTTGGTTACTGTAGCTGTATCTGAATTAGAGGGTACCCCAAGCCCAATAATGCTATGGTTCTTGCAGACTCACAGAGGTACTGCCTTGCTGGTCTTAGATAAGATCTGGAAGAATTCTCTGGATTACCAGGCAGAGAATCTTGTTTTCTTCCCTTATTTTCACGCAAACAAATGGAGTCTCTCTCTCCATGCTGAGCTGCCTGGAGCTAGGGGAAGGGTGACACAAGCAGCCTTGTGGCCACCAATACTGGAACTGTACTGGGTCAGACCTGAAGCTAGCACAGCACTGGGTTTTGCCCAAGGCCCACTGTAACTACTACCTGGCTAGCACTTATGTTTACTCAAGGCCCTAGGGCTCTATAATCAGCAGGTAGTGAAGCCAGCTAGGCTTCTGTTTTTCTCTTGAGGGTGGCAAGTTCCCCTGGTGCCAGGTGAGTCCAGTAATGCTGTCCAGGAAACAGGACAAGGAGTCAGAAACCATATAAATCTACCTGGTGATCTATTTTGCTGTGGCTGAGATGGCACCCAAGCCATGAGACAAAGTCCTTCCCACTCTTCCTTTCCCTTTCCCCAGGCAGAGGAGTCTCTCCCCATGTCTGCCACCACTACAGGCCCATGGGGAGTACTGCCAGGGTACCACTGATGTTCACTTAGGGCCCAAGATATCTTCAGTCAACTTGTAGTAAACGCTGCCACGCCTGGGACTCACTTTTCAGGATAGTGGGCTTCTCTCTGGCCCAAGGTAGGCCCAGAAACACTGTAAGAGCCAAGGGAAGAATCAGGGACCTCAGGGGCCTGCTTGGTGCCCTTCCCCACTGTGACAGAGCTGGTACCTCTGCTGCAGAACAGTCCCCTTTATTCTTCTCTCGCTTTTCTCAAGCAGAAGGGGCCTTTCTCTGTAGGCATCATTGCTGGGACTGTGCTGGGTCATACCTGAAGCCAGCATGACTCAAGAGTTTCATCCAAGACCCACAGTATGTACTACCTGCTTACTGCGCAGATTTAGAGCCTAAGGGCTCTTTAGTGAGCAGGTGATAAATTCTGCTAGGACTGGGTCCTTCCTTTTAAGGAACCAGGTTCTCTGCTGCCCCAGGGTCTGTCTAGAAATGTCATCCAGGAGCTAGGGCCTGAAATAGGGGCCTCATGACTCTCCCTGGTTCCTTACCCTACTGTGGTTGAGCTAGTATCCAATTTTCAAGAAAAAGTCCTATTTACTCTTCCTTCTCTTCTCAAGCAGAAGGAAGAAGTCTCTTTTAGAGCTGCAGGCTGCAATGCCTGGGGTTGGGAGCAAGTCATGCAAGCAGTCCCTTAGCTGCCTTGGCTCATGTCTCACTAGGCATGTGTGCCCTCCCCAAGTCCAGTGGCCCCAAGCCCAGCACAACACTTGATCTTGCCTAGAATTTGCAATCCTTACGGCCTTGATTGTCTTTCAGATTTATTTAAGACCCCAGAGCACTTTTGCCCATTGTGGTGAGCCTTGCCCAAATTCAAGTTCTGACTGCTAGGATGGGTGATTCCCTTCTGGCTAGAGCAGGTCGGAATACTCCTTCCCTAGGTTCCACCTGAGTTCTGTCCAGTGTTGCTTTCTGCTGTGCCACAGCAGCATTGTACTCCAATGCAAAGTCCCACAATTGCTATCTCTACCTCCCCCAAGTTCACAGACTGTTCAGGGCATACATACCCCTATGACTATAGTCAGTCCAAGCTAAAATGCTTTCTCCGTAGACTGAGTCCTAATTTAGCCTCACGTCTAGCCATTTTACCCAGCCTTCTTGTTAATGCTTAAATGTCCTCTGTAATAACACTTTGGAATTCTTTATCCCTATTTTTTCATAATATACTTCTAATATTAACATTTAGATTTTTAGACTTTCACTTTTTCTTTTTCTTCAAATTTATTTTTATACCTTATATCTGTATTTTCTGTCCATTCCTAATCTTGGCATGTGAACTTCTGACTCAAGGTATGTTTTTAGTAAAAATTCTTTAATGACATTTCATCATGTCAATATCTTGTTTTATAGTCTACCTTTGCCTTAATGGCTGCTTTTGCAGAGATTATTTTAATCAGCTGAAAAGTTTTCTCAATACTTCAGTAGTTTTAATAGGAGCATTTTATAGATTTTCCTGTGGTTTTATGCTTATTTTTAAATGGTTTTTTTTATGGACCAGAAATAACTGGCATTTCTGCATGGGGTGGAAAAGGTGTGAGCTATTTGTGTGGCTTACTACATTTTCTTTTTCTAGAAAATGATGTTTCTATAGGTACAGTAAAATATAGCACCTTTGATTTGAGGGACAGTGTTTTAATACCATGATATTCTTTTGTTTCATTAGGATCCTTAATTTCTGCCATTTGATTTTTTTTCTTTCTCGTTTCCATGATGCATCCACTTTATAACTTCCCTCTCTCCTCGGAGGTGATGCCTTTCCAAGACTGTTTCTCTACTCTTGCATATGCAAGCTCCTATCCTTTGATTTCCTAGCAGACAATTCTGATTCACAATGACTCAGTGTTTTCCCCAATCACTGTGGAACTCTGCGTGTGACTTTGTCTTTAGCTCACCACTGCTAGACCTTTGCTGCATTCTCATCTTTACTGTTTCCTTCTAAATTTTTGCTTTGGAATGGGCTCCTGAGCTGGCTCTGCTGCTTTTGAGTTTCCAATATAACAAATTTCAATGGAAATGGAAATTTGTAATATTATATTTTCTCCTAATGGAATTAGAAATGTAAATGACTATTAATACTCCTTGTTGATTTTGTAAGACATGTGGGGAGATTTATAATTCAGTAACTTTTTTTTTTTTTTTTTGAGACAGTCTTGCTCTGTCACCAGGCTGGAGTGCAGTGCCAAGATCTTGGCTTACTGCAATCTCCACCTCTCGGGTTCAAGCGATTCTTCTGCCTCAGCCTCCCAAGTAGCTGAGATTATAGGTGCCACCACACCCAGCTGAATTTACAGGCGCCATCCAGATAGTTTTTGTATTTTTAGTACAGACGGAATTTCACCATGTTGGCCAGGATGGTCTCGATCTCCTGACCTCGTGATCCGCCCTCCTCAGCCTCCCAAAGTGCTGGGAAAACAGGTGTGAGCCACCGTGCCCAGCCTACTTATTTCTTAAACATCTTATTTTGAAATAATTACACAGATGTTCACAAAGGTATAAAGAAACACATACAAGGGGATCCCAACACCCTTCACCAGACTCCAGTAGTGTTAACATTTTGTACAATTATAGCACGCCATCAAAATCAGAAAAATGAATTTGCTACACCACAGAATTTATTCAGATTTTACTAGTTATACATGTGCTTGCTTATGTGCATGTGTGGAGGGGTGTAGCTCAGTGTAATTTCATTATATAACAACCACTACAATCAAGACTATTAATTGTACTTCATAAAATTTCTCCCTCATACTATCACTTTATTACCACACATTCCCCCCCTCCGCCCCAAATTCATAATCTCTGGAAACCATTAATCTGTTCTCCATCTCTATAATTCTGATGTTTAATGAATGTTGAACGAATGGCATCATGTGGTGTCTCCATTTTGTTCCACTGAAATGCAGCTGAAATCACTCCAAAAGTGGTGGGAGAAATGTTCGCACAAGAGTGCTTTGAACTGTCCTGTTATGTGGCTGTTTGAGACTCCAAAGAAAGAAGCTAACTAAACACCAGAGTAGTCAGTCCAAAGCATTTATTAGGAGAACTTAGAGTGCTACAGCAATCCACATGATAGAGAGCAAAAGAAAAGTGATCTACCTAGATACCATTCAATGGGTAAATGGCTACATACCTAGATACGTTTGCATCAAGAAGGCCGGGTATGGAATTTTTATGAGAGTTTAAGGAATTTGGCTCAGGGACAAAGCCAAAATCTTTCAGTGTTTGGGGCAACAACCTAGATACCTTTATCAGTGTTTGAGAATGTTCAAGGCCTTGGTTTGGGGTCAAGCTTGCTGGGAAATACCTGCCACTGTCTAGGGCACAAAGCAGTCAAGGTACTCTGGGAATTTTTAGTCAGGACACAGAAAGTAGGAAGAATTAGGGAACCCTACAAGTATCCTTTTATGATTGACTTTTTTCACTCAGCATAATTTCATTGAAGTTTATCTAAGATGTTGCATGTATCAATAGTTTGTGTTTTTTTTATTGCTGAGCAGTAGTGCATGGTATGAATTTACTTTCCTTTGTTTAGCCATTTACCCATTGCATGGTAGTATCTAGTACCTAGTTTTTGGCTATTAAGAATAAAGTTTCTATTAACTTATGTGTATAAAGTTTTACATGAAAATGTTTTCATTTATTTGGGATATTCTCCAGCCAACCTAAAAAGTTATACCCACACTAAAACCTACACATGAAATTTTATGTCAACTTTATAATTGCAAAAAATTGTAGTGAACTCAGGTATCCTTCAATAGGTGAATTGATAAAATTTGTGGTATGCCTATCTGGTTTTTCCAGAGTAGGCCTTAGAGCCTTAGTCTCACAAATGATCCTAAAAAGATCCTGTAGCCCAACTCTACCATTCAGCTATTGTCTGAGAGCATTCCTGCTGCCCAGGGACCTGCAAAAGACACAACCATCCATGCCCCTAAAGGCAGGACTCTTGACCTCAGACTGACTGCAAATCTTTAAGCAGTCCTATGACCCCACAAAAGCCTTGCTCAGACATTGTCCAAATAGTCCTACCCACCCAGGTATGGGATAGGATAAACACCCATTTATGCCCACAGAGGCAGACCTACAGATCTTGGATTCAGCTTTGTAACTGAAACAGCCCTGTGATTCAGATCCTGTCCTCTTCAACCATACTCCCGAGCCAATCTTGCCTGGCCAGAGTTCCAAACAGTGAATGAGCAGGAGCTTTCCAAGGGACCCAGATGGCATAACATTTATCCACAGGAAACAGGCCCATCATCTGTTGACCCAACTGCAATATCCTGAAGTGGACCTTTATCCCAGAATCACCCCTACTAACCAAAGTCCTGGAGGCAGTTTCATCTGACCAGGAGTCAATCAGGATCCATGCCTGCCTCTGTAATGGTCCTGCCAAACACTGACCCCATAATGAACCACACTGCGGATCCACATGTAAAGATGTCATGTGACCTGGTTGTGACCCTGCTTGGCTATAAGCCTAGAGGCAATCCCACCATTCTAGAAACCAGACAGGAGAAAGCTTTTATCTCTCAATCTGTCAATCAAGTCATAAATACAGGAAGAGGTGTTTGTGCTTCAAATACATCAACACAAATATAAGGCTACAGAGTACAACCAGGCAAACATGATACCACCAAAGGAAACAAAAACCTCCAATAACAAACCCAAAAGAAATGGAGATCTATAAATTGCCTGAGAAAAATGTCAAAATAATCATCTAAAAATTCAATGAGATGCAAAAAAAAAACACTTAAAAAACTAAAATCAAGAAACAATAAATGAACATAGTGAGGAGTTTAATAAAGAAATAGAAACCATAGGAAGGAACCAAATAGAAACCTTGGAGCTGAAGAATACAAATATAGAACTGAAAATTTTAATAGAGATCTTCAAGAGTAAACTTGATCATGCAGAATAAGAGGACAGTGCATGTGAAGACTGGTCATTTGAAATTAGCCAGCTAGAAAAATAGAAAAAAAAAAAGAATTTTAAAAAGTATATAGAGACCTATGAAACATCATCAAACAAATTTATACATCATACAAGTGACAGAAGGAGAACATATAAAGAAAGGAGTTGAAAGCTTATTTAAAGAAGTAATGGTTGGAAACTCCTCAAATTTTGGGAAGAATATGGACATTCTCATTCATGAAGTTCATAGGTCTCTTAGCAAGATAATCACAAAGGTTACCCTGTGACACATAATAATCAAATTGCCAATAGTCAAAGATGAAATTTTGAAAGTATAGTAAGAGAAGTTTCTGATACAGCAGAACATCTATAAAACTATCAAAATATTTCTCAGCAGAAACCTTGAAGACCAGGAAGAGGTGGGATGACATATTAAAAGTACTAAAAAAAAAAAAAAACTCACAGAACTGCAATATAAGAATATTATACCTGGAAAATCTGTTCTTTAAAAATAGAGACTTTTTAATGATTGCCATTCTAACTGGCATAAGATGGTATCTCATCGTGATTTTGATTTGCATTTCTCTGACCAGTTATGAGCATTTTTTCATATGTCTGTTGGATCATTAAAAGTCAGGAAACAACAGATGCTGGAGAGGATGTGGAGAAATGGGAATGCTTTTATACTGTTGGTGGGAGTGTAAATTAGTGCAACCATTGTAGAAGACAGTGTGGTGATTGCTCAAGAATCTAGAACTAGAAATAACATTTGACTCAGCAATTCCATTACTGGATATATACCCAAAGGACTATAAATCATGCTGCTATAAAGACACATGCACACGTATGTTTATTGCAGCACTATTCACAATAGCAAAGACTCGGAACCAACCCAAATGTCCCACAACAATAGACTGGATTAAGAAAATGTGGCACATATACACCATGGAATACTATGCAGCCATAAAAAGATGAGTTTATGTCCTCTGCAGGGACATGGATGAAGCTGGAAACCATCATTCTGAGCAAACTATCACAAGGACAGAAAACCAAATGCCACATATTCTTACTCATAGGTGGGAGTTGAACAATGAGAACACATGGACACAGGGCGGGGAACATCACACACTGGGGCCTGTTAGGGGGTGGGGGACTGGGAGAGGGATAGCATTAGGAGAAATACCTAATGTAAATGATGAGTTTATGGGTGTGGCAAATCAACATTGCACATGTATACATATGTAACAAACCGGTACATTGTACACATGTACCCTAGAACTTAAAGTATAATTAGAAAAAATAAAGGAGAGATAGACATTTCCAGATAAATCAAAGCTTGAGGAGTTCACACCATTAGATCTACCTTATAAGAAATGCTAAAGGAAATTATTTCAGTTTAAACAAAAGATTACTAAGTAACAACATAAAAACAAATGAAAGTATTTACCTTTATTCACTGGTGAAGGTAAATATATGTAGCCAAATTCAGAATAATACTGTAATGGTGTTGTATAAATTTAACTCTAGTATAGAAGTAAAAAAGTATTAAAAAATAGCTATTGCTACAAAAATGTGTTAATGCATAATACAAAAAGGTTAAAATATGGTATCAATAGTATAAACTTATGTGTGTGTAAACTAAAAGTGTGGAATTTTAGTATATGATATATCAATTTTGAGCTAATTAATAACTATAACACATTTTATGGAAACTTCTTGATAACCATATACAGAAATGAAGGCTTCTATATATACAAAAAATTAAGAAAAAGGAATCAAAGCATATAACTGAAACATAGTTAGCAAATCACAAAGGAAGACAATAAAAAGAATTACCAAAGCAGAAAACAGAATGAAAACAATGAATCCTTACCTATAATAATTACAATATAACTGAACTAAATCAAAAGATAAAGTGGCTGAATGGATTTTTCAAAAAAGAGTCAACAATATGATATACAAGAGACTAGCTTTAGCCTTGAAGACACATGTAGGCTGAAAGTGAAGGGATGGGAAAAGCTATTCCATGTAAATGGTAACGAAAAGAGAGAAGGGATGGCTGTACTTATATCAGACAAGATGGACTTTCAGTCAAAATCTGTCATAGGAAGCAAATAAGGTGACTAATGATAAAGGAATCAATTCATCACTAAGATATAACAGTTGTAAATATATATGCACTCAACATTAGAGCACCTAAATATATAAAGCAAATATTGACAAAAATGAAGGGAGAAATAGCAATACAATAATAGTAGAGAGCCTTAATACTTCCAACAACGTATAGATATTCCAGAAATAGTATAAACAGCAGACTTGAACAACACAATACAAAAAAGTGAACTTAACAGACATATAGAATATTCCATCCAACAGCAGCAGATGTTACACTTTTTTTTCTCAAAAGAAATTACTTTTTTTTTCTCAAGCACACATGGGACATTCATCAGAGTAGAACACAAATTGGGCCACAAAACAAGTATTAACTAACTTAAGAGGACTTAAATCATACCAAGTATTTTTCTGACTGTAATAATGTGAAACTAGAAACTAACAAGAAGAATGTTAGAACATTAAAATATGTGGAAATTAAACAATACACTACTGAAATAGATAAAGAAGAAATCGAAGGAAAATCAAAAAGTATCTTGAAACAAAAACAGAAACATAACATACCAAAACTTATGGGATGACGAAAAGCAGTACTAAGAGGGAAGTTTAACAATAAATGCTTAGATTGAGAAAAGAAGACAGGCCAGATACAGCAGCTCACATCTGTAATCCCAGCACTTTGGGAGGCCAAGGCAGGTGGATTGCTTAAGGCCAAGAGTTCAAGACTAGCCTGGGCAATATGGTGAAGCCTCGTCTCTACAAAAAACAAACAGAAACAAAAACAAAAACGAGATGTGGCGGCATGTGGCTGTAGTCCCAGCTACTTGGGAGACTGAGGTGGGAGGATAGTTTGAGCCCAGGAATTTAAGGCTGCAGTGAGCCAAGATCATGCCACTGCACTCCAGCCTGATCAACAGGTAAGATACTGTTCTCAAAAAACATAAATAAAAGGTAAGAAACCTGAATGGCTCAATGATGAGTAAAGAAATGAATCAGCGACCAAAAATCACCCAACAAAGAAAAGCTCAAGACCAGATGGCTTCACAGGTGAATTATACAAAGAATGTAAAAAAGAATTAATCCTTCTGAAAATGTTTCAAAATCTTTAAGAAGAGGAAATACTCTTAAACTAATCTTTAAAAAGCCAGCATCACCCTCAAATTAAGGCAAGAAAATAACACTGCAAGAAAAGATTATGGGTCAATATCCCTGATTAACAAAGATACAAAAATTATCTACAAAGTACTAGCAAACAAAATCCAATGCCACATTAAAGGACTTGTATACTACAATCAAGTGGGACTTAACCCTGGGATGTAAGGGTGATTCAACATACAAAAATCGATAAATGTGATATGCCACATGAACAGAATTGAGAATAAAAAATCATATGGTCATCTCAATTGATACAGAAAAAGTATTTGACAAAATTCAACATTGACAAAAACTCTCACCAGATTAGATGTAGAAGCAATGTACCTCAAGACAATAAAGGCCATATGTCAAAAGCCCACAGTTAACATCATACTAAATGGTGAAAAACTGAAAGCGTTTTCTGAGATCAGGAAAAGGCAAGGCTACTCACTTAACTCTCACCAGTTCTATTTAGCATAGAACTACAAGTCTTAGCTGGAGCAATTAGGCAAGAAAAAGAAATAAAAGGCTTCCAAATCAGAAAGGAACAAGTAAAACTGTCTGTTTGTAAATGACATCATCTGCAAACATATAGAATACCCTGAAGACTCCACTAAAAAACTGCTAGAACTAATAAGTGAACTTAGTAAATCTGCAGAATACAAATCAACATATAAAAATGAATTGCATTTCTACATACTCATTACAAACTATCTGAAAAGAAATAAAGAAATAAAGCAAAATTTATAATAACATCTAAAAGAATAAAATACTTAGGAATAAATTTAAGGAGGTGAAAATCTATTCACTAAAAATTACACAACTTTGATGAAAGAAATGGAAGACCCAAATAAATGGAACGACGTCATGTGTTCATGGATCAGAATAATTGTCAGAATGTCCATACTACCATACATGATCTACAGATTAAGTGTAACATTTATCAAAATTCAATTGTCATTTTTCACAGAAATAGAAAAAACTTAAAATTCATAAGGAAACATATAAAACCTCAAAAGCCAAAGCAATCTTGAACAAAAAGAGTAAAACTGGAGACATCACATTTCCTAATTTCAAACTGTATTTCAAGATTATAGTGATCAAAAGTAGCATAAAACAGACACATTAGACCAATGGAACAGAATAGAAAGCCCAGAAATAAACACATGCATTAGTTAACCAATCTTTGACAAGGGCTGCAATAATATCCAATAGAGAAAGGATAGTCTCTTCAATAATAGTGTTAGGAAAAATAGATATCCACATGCAAAAGAATAAAATTGGATACTTATCACAATATACCAAAAAAAAAAAAAAGACAAAAACACCTTAAATGTAATGTAATGCACTGGATTAAAGCCTTAAAAGTAAGACCTGAAAATGAGGTAAGACCTATGCCTAGAAGACTTAGGGGGAGATCTCCTTGACACTGGTTTTGGATTTGACACCAAAAGCACAAGCAACAAAAGCAAATATAAACAAGTTTGACTACATCAAACTAAAACTTTCTGCACAGCAAAGGAAATAACATAATGGAGAGATAGCCCATAGAATAAGATAAAATATTTGTAAACTATATATCCAGTAATGAGTTAGAATCAAAATAAGGAATTCATAAAACTCCATAGGAAAAGAAAGACAAATAGCCTGATTAACAAATGAGGACAGAATCTGAATAGGCTTTTTTTCCCCAAAAAGTCATACACATGGCCAACAGATACAGACTTACCTCAGAGATATTGCAGGTTTTATTCCAGACCACCACAATAAAGTGAATATTGCAATAAAGCAAATTATAAGAGATTTTTTGTTTTCTTGTGTATATGTTTACAATATAGTTTAGCCCATTAAGTGTGCATAGCATTATGTCTAGAAAGACAATATACATACTTAATTAAAAATACTTTATTGCTAAAAAAATGCTATCAATTATCTGAGACTTCAGCATATCGTTATCTTTTGCTGGTATAGAGTCTTGCCTCCATGCTGATGTCAACTGACTGATCAAGGTGGTGGTTTTTGAAGATTAAGGTGGCAACAACTTTTTATAATATAACACTGAAGTTTGTCACATTGATTGAATTTTTCTGTAACAAAAGACTTCTCTGTAGCATGTGATGGTGTTTGATAACATTTTACCCAAAGTAGAACCTCTTTCAAAATTGGGAGTCAATTCTCTCAAACTCTGCTACTGCTTTATCAATTAGGTTTATATAATATTCTAAATCCTTTGTTGTCATTTCAATGATGTCCAGATCATCACCGGGAGTAGATTCCATCTCAAAAAAACAAAAACAAAAAAACAAAACTTTCTTTGCTCATCCATAAGAAGCAATTCCTCATTCATTTAAGTTTTATCTATCGTTAGATTGCAGAAATTCAGTCACATTCTTGGGATCCACTTTTAATTCTAGTTCTCTTGATATTTTCGATATATCTGCAATTATTTCCTCCATAAAAGTCTTGAACCCCTCAAAGTTATCTATGTGGTTAGAATCAACTTCTTCCAGGCTCCTATTAATGTTGATATTTTTACCTTCTCTCATGAGTTACAAATACTCTTAATGGCATCTAGAATGGTGAATCCTTTTCAGGTTTTCAACTGACTTTTCCCAAATCCATCAGAGGAATTACTATCTATGGCAGCTGTAGCCTTATAAAATGTATTTATTAAATAATAAACCTTGAAAGTTGAAATTACTTTTTTTGAAATTACTTCTTGATTCATGGGTTGCAGAGTGGATGTTGTGTTAGCAGGAATGAAAACATTAATCTCCTTGTACATCTCCAGCAAAGGTCTTGGATAACTAGGTGCATTGTCGATGAGGAGTAATATTTTGAAAGGAATTTTTGTTTTCTGAGCAGCAGGTCTTAACAGTAGTCTTAAAATATTCAGTAAACCATGCTGTAACTAGATATGCTGCCATTCAGGCTTTGTTGTTTCATTTATAGAACACAGGCAGAGTAGATTTGGCATAATAAGGCCCTGAGATTTTCAGAATGGTAAATGAGCACTGGCTTCAACTTAGTTACCAGCTGCATTATCCCCTAATAAGAGGGTCAGCCTGTTTGTTTGTTTGTTTTTTAATATTTGAAGCTTAGTATCCAGGTACAGTGACTTCTCCTTTCTAGCTATGAAATAAAGGAAGGGTAAATTCTTGAAATAGAGATTGTTTTGTCTAGACTAAAAATCTGTTTAGTATAGCTATCTTTATCAATTATCTTAGATTGTATGGATAACTATAAACTTTTATTTTATAGAGATGTCTTCTTTCCTTAAACCTCATGAGCCACCTTCTGCTAGCTTCAAATTTTGCAGCTTCCTTACCTCTTACAGCCTTCATAGAATTGAAGAGAGTTACAGCCTTATTCTGGATTAGGCTTTAGTTTAAAGGAATGTCGTGACTAGTTTGACCTTATATTCAGACCACTAAAATTTTCTCCGTATCAGCAATAAAGTTGTTTCACTTTCTTGTCATTTGTGTGTTCACTAGAATAGCACTTTTAATTCCTTCAAGAACTTTTCCTTTGCATTCACAACTTGGCTTTTTGGCAGAAGAGACCTAGCTTTCGACCTCTCTTGGCTTTAGACATGCCTTCCTTGCTCATCCTAATTATTTCTTATTATTTAGAGAGACGTGGGACTTTTCCTTCCACTTGACTACTTAGAGGCCATTGTAGGGTTATTAATTGGCCTAGTTTCAACATTGATGTGTCTCTGAGAATAGGAAGCCCCAAGGCAATAGAGAGACACAGGAATGGCTGGTTGGCTGGTTGCTGGAGCAGTCATAACACACACAGTATTCATCTATTAAGTTTGCTGACTTATCTGGGCCTAGTTTGTGGTGCCCCCAAACAATTCCAATAGTAACATCAATGATCAGTGATCACAAGTCACCATAAAAGATATAATAATGAAATGTCTGAAATATTGCAAGAATTAGCAAAATGTGACACAGAGACACAATATGAGCATATGTTGTTGGAAAATGGCACTAATATACTTGCTTGATGCAGGGTTGCCACAAACCTTAGATTTATAAAAAATGCAATATCTGTAAAACTCAATAAAGTGAAGATCAATAAAATGAGGTATGGCTATATATGAAAAGGTGCTCAATATCACTAATCATCAGGGAAATGCAAATAGAATAACATTTCACTCCTGTCATTCTGGCTATAATCAAGAAAAGGATAACAAGAGTTGAGGATATGGATGGATATAAGGGAATCTTTGTAAACTCTTGATGGGAATATAAAATGGTCCAGTCATTATGGAAAACAGTATGAGGGTTCCACACACACAAAAAACAGAACTACCATAGAATCCTTCAATTCTACTTCTATGTATACATCCAAAGAAAATAAAATTATATCTTCAAGAGACATGTGCAATCACAAGTTCATTTTAATATTATTCAGTCGCTAATATATGAAAACAGCCTAGTTCATGCTCCTGGATAAATAAAGAAAATTTGAGGGGGTGTGTGTGTGAGATTGAATATTACCAGCCTAATAAAAAGCAAATTCGGCCATTTCAACAATGCAGATGAAACTGAAGGACATCATACTAAATGAAATAAGTCAAACAGATAGACAAATATTCTATTATCTAACATACATGTAGAATCTAAAACACTCAAACTCATAAGAACTGAGGGTAGCACAGTAGTTGAATAGAGAAATATTTTATGATCTAGCATATATGTAGAATCTAAAACAGTCGCTCTCATAAAAGCCGAGAGTTAGAAAACTGGTTGCCAGGAGCTAGAGGATTGAGGAAATGGGGAGATATTAGTCAAAGGATCAGACTTTCAGTTTTAAGATGAATAACTTCTGGAGACCTAGTGTATAGCATGGTGACTATCATTAATAGTACCGTATTATTTACTTGAAATTTTCCAACAGAGTAGATATTAACTGCCCTCACCACACACACACACACAATGGTAACTGTGTGCTGATAGATGTGTTAATTTAATTGTGGCAACAGTGTATACATATATCATCACATTGGACACCTTAAAAGTATATGGTTTTTGTCAATAATAATACCTTAACAAAGCTGATAAATTCAAATAAAACAGGTACTACATGTATAAAATGTAATATTATCCAGCAATAAAAAGAAATTGAATTTTACTTAGTGAAAGAAGGTAGTCTGAAAAGGTTACTTAGTAGGTGATCCTATTTATGACATTCCTGAAATAGCAAAGCTAGGCAGACAGGATAAAAGAGTGATTGCCAGAGACTGGGAGGCAATGTGGGGGCCGGGGGTGGGGAGTGGGGAGAAGTTTTAATAAGTGATGCAAAAGAATTTTAGGGTAAAACTATTCTGTATGATACTGTAATTGTGTTTAATTAACATTATGCATTTATCAAAACACAGCTGTGTAACACAAAGAGTCACACTTAATGTTTGTAAATTTCATAAAAGGACTCCCTTCCCCTAAGAATTCACCATATTGTCCTCCATCAAGAGGTCCCTAGCCAGTCTGCCTTTGTCTGCCTGTCAGAATCTTTTTACTGTGGTTTGTTGAATACTTTTCTAGGTTATTTAGTTGTGTTTAGAAAGGAGGAACAGGGAAAAGTGAATCTTTTCCAACTTTTCTGGATCTAGAAATTCAGTAATTCAATTTTAAATTTTATTTTTTAATTATTGCCAAGATTTTTTCAAATATTATCCTTTTGAATCTTCTTTAAATTGTCTGCTCATATCTGTGCTCCATTTTCCATTGGGAGATTTATTTTCCTTGCTTTGACATAAAAATTATCTGTGTATTGTTTATTCTGTAGATTTTGTAGATTTTCCAAGTGTGTTGGTTATCTTTTAAGTCTTTTTTTCCCACAGAAAGAAGGTTTTAGTTTATAGTACCTTTTATATAGTTTTATATAATTTTGTTAATTTTGTTGTAATACTTGACAATTTTCCCAAAATACTTTCTTCTAAATCTATTTTTTTCCCAAACTAGGTATCTGAGAAATAGCTCTCACATTTTCTTCTGGTTTTTAATATCTTGATTTTTATTTAGAACGGTAATAAAAATCTGCAAAGAAGTACAACTCTTTCCTCTAGTAGAGAAAGGGAGAGTATATCAGGTTAGGTGGGGAATATAAATTTTAAAATCTATATTAGCCTTTCCCTGGATATTTTCATATGTCTTCTGGAGAATGTGTTGATCCTGCTTCTCTTGATGTGAATTATAGCAGATTATGAGAGCTATTACTGAGTATAATGTGTTATATAGGTAAATGTAGATGAAAAAATAGTTAAGAATCACTGATCAATCTAATCCATTAATTTATCCAAATAATTAATCAGTTGTAAAATTGTTTTGATTTTTTTCCTTACTAATCTCATGCTAACTTCATATTTACTTAATTTCTATATATGCCAAGATATGTTTTTTCTGGATATTTTTCCATACTACTGATAACATTCTACTTCTAAATCAGTACCCAATTAACTTAATTATTTATTTACTTGTATTTAATATGTCTTACGGTAGAATTTCCTTATTCCTGTTTTTTTCAAATAATTGTATTAAAAATTCATTTAAATATGGCACTTTGAGTTTATTACTTTGATTTCCTGAGATCCAAACTAAAATAATTGTGAAAGAATAAAAATGATATAAACCAAAGAGTGAAAAAAATCCATATGGCAATGGAAGTCAACACAATATCATAAATAAAGTGAATAGATAAATGATTATCAATATGGCAAGGCAGAAAATCTCAGTCTTAAATGAATGGTAGGATAATACTATGACAGCTAATTAACTCTGCAGAATTCATGAGATATTAAATATTTGGATGTATTAATTTAGTGAAGGGTGTAGGGTGGAGGCACAGGGCAGAAAATGAAGGAAACTGGTCAAAGGCATTCCACCATGGAGCAGAATATCAGCTACATCCTGCACTAACAGATGATTCCCTCTTTTCCACCTACAGAATGTAAGTTCAGATCTCTTAGGAAGCTGTAAGGTGATTCTCCCAGCAAATCTAGTAGCACAACATAAAGGAGAAAGAGGAGAGCATGGGATCCAGAAAACATTTGTTTCAACCTAGAAATTGTTAAAAGTTTTAGAAAAAAGACTTATACAGTAGGCCTGAATCATGAAAATAGAAAACAGAGAATTCATAGATTCTCAGATAAATATGAGAATTCTGAAGAACAAATTGATATTCTTTTTGTAGTGGATCCAATGGAGCAGCTTGAAAATTTTACAGCACAGCTTAAAAGCATACACCGGGGGAAATAAGTAATTAAACTTATTAGAAAACAAAAGCAGGAAGAAAAATCTAAGCACAAACATATAAAGACAATATTTATCTACTCACGATGTAAACACCAAGTTTATTGTATCTCAAATTATGACTATTATGAATGAACTATTACTATATTATGTTAAATGACAGGATGGTAGGTTGATTTATGTTTGTAGAATTAATAGATTCTTAACTGTCAAAGACCGCTATTTTGTATAGTATGACACTTAATACTTTTATATCTGTGTTTTGTTTGTTTGTTTGAGACTGAGTCTCACTCTGTTTCCCAGGCTGGAGTGCAGTGGCGTGATTTTGGCTCACTGTAATCTCTCTGCCACGTTCAAGCAATTCTCTTGCCTCAGCCTCCTGAGTAGCTGGGACTACAGGTGCATGCCACTATGCCCTGCTAATTTTTTATATATTTAGTAGAGATCGGGTTTCACCATGTTGGCCAGGCTGGTTTGAACTCTTGACCTCAGGTGATCCTCCTGCCTTGGCCTCCCAAAGTGCTGGGATTACAGGCGTGAGCTACCATGCGGGGCCTCTTTTAGCTTTTTGATATGTATGTGTATTAGACTTTTTAAAAATAAAAACTTTTAGATATTCATACCTATTTAATATTCTAAATGAACTTTAAAATATTTGTATAATAAAATCCCATTGGGATATAGAATTGAATTAAATTTAAACTAGAAAAGTAATTTGTGAAGAATCAACATTTCTACAATAGTGTCTTCCCTCCAGCAATTGTATATTCTTTTTAATTATCTGACTTCAGTAGAGTTTTACATCATTCTTTTCTTAATTGAATGCTCTATATTTCATGAATTGTTACCTAAGTATTTTTCCTTATTTCTGTTATAAATAACCTTTTAAAAGATAACTTCAACTTTAGACAGGGGAAAAAAAGAACATTAAACACTATATTACAAGCTTCAACTATTTTTAAACCTTATAAGTTTTTAACATTTATTTTGTTCTCAGTTGCTTTACTACATATTTATCAACTCCAATTTTACTTATTTCCTTAGATTTTGTACGTATAAAATAACATAGCCTGCGTGTGCTAATTTGGTTTCCCTATCTCCAATAGCTTTGTGTTATTTTGTTTCCAAGCCTTATTGCATTGCTATCAAACATGATGAAAATTGACATTTTAATTCCTGATTCTAAGTGTATAGCAATGCTACACAATTAAATTATGAATTTACACTGAATTTTTAACTGTTTTCTAAATTTATACTGAATTTCTAGTTTGTTTTTTCAAGAAAAAATTTTTTGCCTACTTCCAGCTGCAGCTGTCTACTTCACAGCAGTGACATTTTTATTCTGTAGGATTTCCAACAGTCACCAATTTTCTTCCGTACTAGCTGTATTGTTTAAAAGCATAGGATTCAATATCCATAGCTTTCTAGCAAAGAGGGAACGGTTTTGATTTTTTTTCTATGTAAGGCTTTCTAACTTTTGAAAACCATAAACCCTACAATATTTTGGGGCTCTCAGGCACATCGTAATATCAATTAGCTATTGTATTCCCACTGTCTATATGATGTGCATTCACATTCATTCATTCACTGAACTACAATCAGCCAGGCATTATTCAAGGTGGTGGAGATACAGCAGTGGGTAAAAAGGCACTCTAAACTCATGGAGCTTACATACTAGTGGAGAGAGACAGAAAATGAACAAATAAATGTGTGAATAGTTACTATTTTAGATGATAAGGATTAAGGAGAACAACAAGGCAGAAAAAGCAGGAAAAGGAAAAGATGGAGGATAGATTTCATATATATATATGTATTTTTTTTTTTTTTTTTTTTTGAGAAGGAGTCTTGCTCTGTCGCCCAGGCTGGAGTGCAGTGGCGCAATCTCGGCTCACTGCAAGCTCCGCCTCCCGGGTTCACGCCATTCTCCTGCCTCAGCCTCTCCGAATAGCTGGGACTACAGGCGCCCGCCACCACGCCCGGCTAATTTTTTGGTATTTTTAGTAGAGACGGGGTTTCACCGTGGTCTCCATCTCCTGACCTTGTGATCCGCCCGCCTCGGCCTCCCAAAGTGCTGGGATTACAAGCGTGAGCCACCGCGCCTGGCCGATTTAATATTAATATATGGATCAGTGAAGGCCATTCTAATAAAATGATATTTGAAGAGCAAACTCAATTAAGGGAGAGAAAGAGCATCCAATTCTCTGGGGAAGAAATAATGTAGACTGAGGAAATGTCTAAGGGCCTGAGCCAGCAGTGTCTGTCTGGGTAGCCTTAGAGTAGATGGAGAAGGGAGACTCATGGGTCTATGTAGCTGGTAACCAGATCACTGGGGCCATGTAAGGCTTTGGATTTTACTCCAAGTGGGGTGATGTTTCATTTGGAATTACATTTTTCTTCATGTGATGCAAGTCTAAATATCTGTGGCTAAATCCAAAGTTCAATTTTCTCTCACATAAAAATGTGGAGGAACACAATCCAAGGAAAGAATTTGAGCTCTGATCTGCAAAGTTCTCTGGGAGTTGAGCTCCTTCTAGTTCATGGTTCCAGTATCCCTCAGGCTCTAAGCAGCAGAATGGAAGAGGGAAGATGTTTGCAATACAGATTATATAGCAAACCACGTTTTCTGTATGTAAAACTGGAAGGAAGGTGTTGGTAGAACTCACCTTATTTCAGTTCTAACATTTTTGCCTACAGTTACCAGTCTTGAACTTACCTGCAGTTTTATTATCAGTATGAGGTTTTTCTTTTTCCTTCCTCTTTTCTTTTCTTTTTTCTCTCTTCTCTCTCTGCTCTTCTCTTCTCTTTTCTCTTTTCTTTTCTTTTCTTTCTTTTTTTTTTTTTTTTTTTTTTTTTTTGACAGAGTCTCACTCTGTTGCCCAGGCTGGAGTGCAGTGGTGCAATCTCAGCTCACTGCAACTTTTGTCTTCTGGGTTCAAGCGTTCTTCTGCCTCAACCTCCTGAGTAGCTGGGATTACAGGCACATGCCACTGCGCCTGGCTAATTTCGTATTTTTAGTAGAGATGGGGTTTCACCATATTGGCCAGGCTGGTCTTGAACTCCTGACCTCAAGTGATCCACCCGCCTCAGCCTCGCAAAGTGCTAGGATTACAGGCGTGAGCCACCGCTTAAGGACAGCATGAGCGTTTTCTTATATGGATGGATTAGGTTGATGGAGGTTCCAGACCTAAGTATTGGTTGACTCCTTGACCTTACCTGCTGTCTGAATCCAGTTTGAAGAAAGTGTCGGCTTTTTTGGGAAAAACTGTATCTTTCACTGAATCCTAACATTTATCTTGGGAACTCTGGGGGATGGGATATTGAACTGGAGCACTGAAAAGCATAGATACATTTTCCAATTGGCAAGAGATTAGGGAAAATATAAATGTTAAATCAAATTGAGAAATAACTTCTACTGTTAAATAAGAGAGTGGCTCTTTTGTTAGAAAAACACACATGAATACTTATCCACAGAACCTCACAAACACACATATAAGGCATTCTCTCATTCCCTGTGAAAAATCAAATGAAAATATTATAATTTACAAAGGAGTGAATGATTGACAGACTTCATCATTTTGGAAGTTATCTGACTCCTTAAGATAATATATAGGTATCTAGAAATATAAGAGAAATACATAAAATATTAAAAATCATCTATTCATATATATGTTCATATATAAAAATGTCTGATTATATAAAATATCTGAAATATACATATATCCAGATTGATGATACATATATAGATATATATAGAGAGATCTGTACACTAGGAGGTTCTCAGGTTTCCATTACTCACTCCAGGTGGCTCCCTGTGATAACTTATCCGGAAATTGACTACATGCCCAGAACTGGCATCCTTTTGAATACAGCAGCTTTCCTCAGCCTTGAACTCTCTCTATATTCCATGACTCAGTAAAATTTAAGTGTCATCCCTGTAGGGTAAGAGTGTATTAGCATGTAAAATATTTTAAACCATGAATAAAGGACCTGAAGGATCTCTCACTTCTGCTTTTATAATAATTCAAACTTAAGATCTTAATTTTAAAGTCACCAGATGTGTCACAATAGTGTGTCACATAATCAATGTTCTTGAACTTTACATTTGGATAATATACCAACTTTTCTGTTCCACTGAACTTGCTAAAAGTGTAACATACTTTTTTTTTTTTTAATTTGCTATTTTCTTTGGATTTCTAGGTTTGCTTCATTATTCTGACAACACCCTATAAAATTGTAAAAATGCTAAGGAGTCCATATATTTTTGCCAACTTTTCATATGAAAGAAGACCACTCCTGAATTCCTTATATTGTTGACAGTAGTGGAATGAACTATTTCAGATTATTCTCAGACATCAGGGAAGGGATGGTAAACTAAAACCAGCAAATTAAGAAGACTCTTGAACGTCTTTTGAAATTGGCTTAACAGGCAAAGTGAGGGGGCAAGGTACTCATTAACGTAATGCCTTACTTTTACAGAGAGGGTGCTCTGTTCCGTGTCAAGTGTTCCCACGTGACTCAAAAAATAAATATATAACTTTGGGTCTGGTTAGAATTTTCTTCCCATTTTTTTGTGCACTGTGCTTGTGAACCACTTAAAGGTAATGGCTCAAGAGGCATTAAACGCTGTAATTCTAAAGTGTTGTACCACACGTTTTAACTGAAGTGTATACTTGCTCACTTATCCATAAGTCAATTTGATTCATAATCATTGATGGATTCCTATATACTAGACATTGTGCTTGGCTCTTCCCTCATGCTATTTACATTTTAGGGGGCAGCAGGAAACTTGCAGGGTTAAAAATGAATAACCAAAAATCCAAAGTAGGTAAGTGCTGATAAAGATGACTGGGGTCAAGGAAAAAACTGAGTGGGGACCTATTTTATGTATTTTGTTAGAAAAAATGCTTTTATCAGGTGACAATCAATAGTACTCATAGTATTTCATTAATAACATAGACAAGAGATAGAAATATGGTCCGTACAATCTCTACAGGGAGGGAGAATTTGTTAGTGCACATGCAAAAAGAGAACATGAAGTCAGTGATTTGTTTGCAGTCTAATGGTGGAATAGTTCCACGTTTCACAGTGGCAGACCAAGGCTGCTATAATTGAGAAAAAGAGGTATGAGGCACGGAAGCAAAGGAATAAATCAAATTTGCAGATCACGTCTAAGAAAAATATTTTCAGTATGCCTGCTGGCACCAGGAACTCATTAGAAACAAATAGAGTAAAAGCCTACTAAATTTTTTAGAGAATCATTTTGCTAAAGAACTCACAAGCCTAGGTAAACACCAAACTAAACCAAACTAGGTAACAACAACAAAAAATTCCCTAACTGTTCTAGCATCAAAGCAATACTGAGGCCCCCATATTTACATGAGCAAGGATAAAAAATCATATTCCCAATAATTATTGCAATTGTGGTCAAAGAAAAAAATGAACAACAGACAAAAAAATCTTCCAGAAAGTGGAGCTAAGAACCACACAAAGATAAAAAAAAATACACACGCGCACGCGTGCACACACGGATATTTATATTAAATATACACATATAATAATATAATTAAATTTATATATAATACATAGATCACCAGATCTAGACCTCAAGGTTAACATTTGACATCACCCAGAGATCCAGGATTTGAACTGGGTTCAGAGACAGGTTGAGAAGATGCATGACTTTTTTCTTCCTAGGAAGAGATTTCTACAGGTTTGAAGAAGGGATGCATGGACATCTTGTGGCCAGATGTGTAACCCTTTATTTTACTGATGGATACGTTTGATCTCTTTGAAGGTCATTTGTTAGGCTGGATGTAAAGTAGTCATTACTTTTGGTCTACAGTAACTCTGTTTCTATAAATAGAAACAAATAAATTGGGCTGTATTAACAAATGAATAGTATAGCCATCCTGACGCTGAAAAGCTGAAAAAAAGAACTAACATTTAGGAAATTTTAACATAATATTGGGATTCTCTCATGTTAAAGAGAAAAGAACTCTAAACAATTATTGGAGTCCAGCTGGTAGGCTTCTTTTTATGCAGAGGCCTGGATTAGTAATTCTGGAACTATTTTGTATATACTTTGGAATTAAATAAGTGGATATCTTGAGACTAGAAGACAGATTTCTCATTGTTGGTAAAAGGATTTACAAACATAGAAAGGAGAAGATAGAGTGAACCCAGTGATGGTAGATTAAAATTAGAGATATCAAAATCTACTCAAAACTTTTAATACGTAGACACATAAATGTAGACATAGATATGTATGTCTGTTTGTATCGTGTGTGTGTGTGTGTGTGTGTGTGTGTGTGTGTGTTTTATAGGTGCTCTGTGCAGAGGATTTAGAAACAATATTGCTCCAGAAGCAATGAGCACAACTTACCTGGATCTCAGACCTAGGTTTCCAAACACCATTTTCTATTAAAAAAATGAGACTCTTAGAAGAAATGGCTGATTCTAGTGCTGGAGAATGGGAAGTTCATGATGAACCTGGAATATTTTCATTTGACAGAACATAGCAAAATGTTTAAAGAATGATGAAGAGATGTAAAAGCATTTATGATTCAGTTTCAGGGAATTCCCACTTGCCAAGTCTTGGATAATTTGAGCATATAATAAATAACACTTTAAAAATATAACTCACCAAATAAGAATTTATAAGTCCACCTAGATAGAAAGAATAGATGGAAGGGAGGTAGAGAGGAAGGGAAGAAGGGAGGGAGGGAAGAAGGAAGGGAGGGAAGGTAGGTAAAATCTTTTGTTACAGTACAATGGCAAAAAATAAATGTGAAAAAGTATAGAATTAAAAATCACCATTTAGTGAACGTAATCATCTATTCAGGCGAGGATCATCAGCAGATGGTTTAATCAGATTGAAAGTTTGAGAAGTAACAGGGATTTACATAATCTCAAAGTATCTTCCCACGAGGTTCTTATTAGTTACAAAAGGAGTAGTAATACCATTATAGTAGAAGTAACTGGCAAACATTATCTAAACCAAGTGATCAAAGTTAACATCACCAGTAAATGGGATAAATCAGCATCATTTGCCTCTTGATAGCATGCAATAATATCAGATCATTTTTGTGGGATACCTGCCAAATGCCTGATGCTACTCATGAGGAAACATCAGACAAATTGAAATTGAAGTACATTCTACAAAATTACTGGCCTGTGTCTTGAAACACACTAAATGACTGCTGAACTGTTCAAGATTAATTTAGCAGTCTAAAAAAAACATGACAACTGAATGTAATGTGGGACCTCATATTTTCTTTTGCTGTAAAGGATGTTATTAAGACAATCAGAAAATTCAGAATAAGGTTCACAGATTAGATAATAGGATTGTATCAATAGTATTATCCTGATTTTGAAAATAATTCCGTAACTATATGATAAAGACCTTGTTTTTAGGAAAACCACACTGAGAAATTTAAGAATAAAGAGGCATCATGGCTGCAAGTCAGTCTCAATAGCTCAGAAAGAAATCATATAGATATGGATAGAGCAGAATAAAACAGATATGATAAAATAGTCATATTAGCATTTGTGAAACCCGAGTGAAGGACATAAGGAAAATTTTTGTACTATTGCAACATTTTTGTACATCTGATATCTGTTAAAAAAAAAAAATGTCAGCCTTCTTCACTGTCCTCCCCTGAAAGCAAGTAGCCTGCCTACTACAGATTCTAAGTGAAGAGGTTGGCAAAGGTACATCTTTTGAGTACAGATTGAAGTATTGCTTAATATATTAGTCTTGACAATATAATTTCTTCGTCAAGATTGTTTACAACTAAAACCACAGAGTTTTCTATTACCTCCAAGTCTCCAGGAAATCATGGATCCTGTCAGTTTGGTCTTTCAGCAGAGAAAAACTTTCTCTAATGAATAAATTTTGGGCAAACAGTGGAAGACAAAAAGTTGCATTTAGATTACAAAAAAATAGATAGATAACAGGTACATGTCA
The DNA here is from genome assembly GCF_006542625.1 of Nomascus leucogenys. Lineage (NCBI taxonomy): Eukaryota > Metazoa > Chordata > Mammalia > Primates > Hylobatidae > Nomascus > Nomascus leucogenys. Next base: position 60,836,390 of record NC_044402.1, on the reverse strand, counting down.
CTTCTGACATTTGTGACGAGTGATATCCAATTGGAAACCCTTTCTAAACTTATGTACATTTGATGACATGCTCAAAATAGTAGTTGCTACTATAACAGTCATCCACATAGTTTATATTAAGTAATATCAATTTATTAAATATTTATTAATTTTTTCCTTCACAGAGAAACGAAATCCATAGCATGAAAATTTGACACCTTGTTAAAATTAAGGCATATAATCTTTCATCAAGGATGAATCTTTTAAGGAGGCATTCATTCAAATAATAAATGTAATCACTTATATTACCACTTTAAGTTGTATTTATATCTCTCATTTCCACAGGAGTTTTGCCTAACTAAAAAAGAAAAAAAAAACTACCTCCCCATCACCCCCCCAAAAAAATCTCCCCTGAAACAGGAGCAGTATTCCCTTCATTTTATTCATAAGGAAGTTAACATAAGAGAAATTTGACTTTCCCAAGAGCCAGTAGGTAAAGCCTTGTGTTAAATCCAGTCTTCCATTCCTTTCTTCTTGTTCTGAGAGTTGGTTTTGTTCCATTTCAATATCCTATTTTGAATGTAATAATCGTAATAACTATATGCTGTTGTAGACATCCACTTTTAATCTGCTTATATTTTGGTTTTTTAAATATAATTTTGAAGCTGAGAAGGCAGTTTAAGGAATGCAGCTATCTGTAAGTATAAAAGGAGGTTATTTGTTGAATTTTGTTTATCTAAATGTGAAACAAAGATCTGTGTTTCAGTTAATTACTACATTACCCATCTGTCCGTATCTTGGCTTGAAAGATTCATTTTCATATTAGATTAAAAATCTTAATCAGTTAATTTGCATTCAATGTTGTTTTTTAAAAAGATGAGAGAATTGGCACATCAGAAGTCTTAAAATACAGAATGGAAAAATTAGAGGCCAGCCCACATTTGTGTTCTTATTTTCAGTACTTTATAGAATGTTAGGTTTAAAATGTCATCTAAAAAATAGGATAACTAGTAAGAAAAGTGGATATTTCATTTATAATTCTAGTTTAAAATTTAAAATGCATTCTGTAATTCACGTCTTTTTTTAAGCTTTTATCGTGCTTTTTGACAACGTAGTTAAAGTCTACCTTAATGTTGAGGTAGGATCATGTCATTTATTAGAACGTTATATTTGCAAGAGAAATAGCAAAGAAAATGTTAATATTGGCAAAAAATATTTTGAGTAACAATGCAATTTCAAAAATGAAAAAAAGTAGAGTTCTTGAAAAATAAGTGTGCCACTTTTTTCTCAAAATTACCTGTATAGTCACCTTGTAACAGTAGAATTCTTTTTCATAGCAGTACGTTTCACGGAGCCCATCAATAAAGTAAATAATGGCTGGGTGTGGTGGCTCATGCCTGTAATCTCAGCACTTTGGGAGGCCGAGGTGGGCGGATTGCTTGAGGTCATGAGTTCGAGACCAGCCTTGCCAATGCAGTGAAACCTTGTCTCTCCTAAAAATACAAAAATTAGCTGGGCATGGTGGCAGCCACCTGTAATCCCAGCTACTTCAGAGACTGAGGCATGAGAATTGCTTGAACCCAGAGGTGAAGGTTGCAGTGCGCCAAGATCGCACCACTGTACTCTAGCATGGGAGAGGGATACTCTGTCTCAATAAATAAATAATAATAATAAAGTAAATCATATAATTAGTGTAGTTTTATTTTATAAGTTAAAATTTGAAAGTCTCTTTTAATGTTAATACAGGTCTTTGATATAATCAAAATTTTGCGAGTAGAATTCTGGATGATAGTTCATTATTCTAACTTGAACATCTAATTTGTTTTGCTGTTATTGTTATTATTCTGCTTGTAAAGCTTTATAATTCAATTAAGATTGGGTAGTAGTAGAATAGACATATAGCAACTGGGGCAAGGAACTGATTATCTGAATCCTGCCAATGAGTAACAAAGTCCATCTAAATGGTGCCAAGGAAAATATATCCTCAGCTGTCAAATAAATAAAGGAACATTTTATTACCAGCTGATGTTCTAACTTTTATCCTCAGAATAAATCTCTAATGAGCGATGTTATATTCTAATGAAAGCCTGTTTCATTTAACTTCCACTCCCACTCCGCACTTACACAAAAATTGCTCTCAAGACGATTGCTGTCACGCCTTCCTGCCTTTGGGACACTCTATTCTGATTCTTTCCTTCCTATGCACACACATGCTACATTCCATATTTCCCAGTCATTTCTGCTGACTCCTCCTTCTCTATTAAGTTTCTAAACATTTAAGTTTCCCACTTTTGGACGGGGTATACCCAGGATATTTTTTCAATTAAATTAATGTTTGCTTTCTACATGATTCCCTCATCCAGTATGTGATGTTAAATATCACCTCTGAGCACATGACTTCCACACTTGTGGCTATCCCTGGTGTCTCCCTGGTATCCAACCTCATAATCAAGTTTTATCCAAGGAAGCAACTTCAACTCAACATGTCAAGAAAAAAACCTCTTCATATTTTCATCTTCTATGCTGTTCTCTACCATCCCTGTTCTTCTCTGACTCTACACAACACCTTGATCTAGCTGGAGGCTCAGGTACAAACATAGGAGTCATTCTCATTTATTCCTTTTTCTTATCTCCTGGTGACAATCATGCAGCAAAGTCCTTTAATTTTACCTTCAAAATACATCTCTTACCTGTTTGTCTCTGCTGACACCATGGTAGTTCAAGTCACTTCTCTTCTAGACACCTGCAGCTGCTTCATAACTCCTCCAACTATTTGCTATCAGGGTCCTGGTAAGAAATGGTACATCACACGACGAGGGCGTCATTGAAGAATGAACAAGGGATGAGAAAACAGTGTCTGGGTCAGCCCAAGGCCATATGGAGCAAGCCAAGGATGTAGTTACTGAAATCTGGCATGAGCAGTGACTATAGGAAGTCCTCCCAACCTGGGCCACTGACAGCATCTGAGGCCTTAGGTATGGGAGCATGAGGGATGTCAAACCTCAGCTCAGCAGATATGTTCTTGGGGGGACATTTCTTCAATTTCTTTCTCCTTTCACTGTGAATTCTGCCATTGGCCAAATCCAATGGGAAGAGAGATGGCTAGGGTGTCTGATACTATCTATAATGATCAGCCTCCCTGGATGGATAAAGGGGGAAAGTAGATTTGGAAGGCCAGGAATATCCAATATACTCTACCACAATCCTTTTTCTATACATTAAAAAATGCAACTTAAAAAAATACCATTCAGACCTTGTGAATCAAATACTTAAAACACCCATAGCAATTAGAATGAAATTAAAAATTTTACCATGCCACCTTGTTTCTCTTTTCATTTAAACCTATCCCTTCTCCCTCTGTCTCTCTTTTCATATGCTCGTGAACACACACACACACACACACACACACACACACACACACACACACACTGCATTCCAGCTTCACTGGCCCAGAATGCAGATCTGTGCTGACTAAAAGTCCTTACACTTTATACTTCCTCATGTTCAGGATGCTCTTTCCTCCTCTTTAGCAAACCACAAAAAAATAAGTCAACATCTAGAGCAATCAATAGCAATTGACATCTATGAAGAATAACAAACAAGGCAAGGTGGAAAGGGGCAGAGGTATTTTATTTTTTTATATACTGTAGTCAGTGAAGAAGTCTCTAATAAACTGATGTGTGAGTAGAGACCTAAAAAGAAGGGAGAGAGGGAGACATTCAGGAACACTCATTGAATAGCATTCAAGGCAGAACAAATATAAAATTTGTGATATGTGAAAGTAAGTTTGTCATGTTTGAAAAATAAACTATAGAATGACTGGCCCAGTGGTGGGAGGGAGAGCCATAAAAGACACATCAGAGAGGTGGCCAAGGCAAGATCACACAGGGTTTAAAGGCCATTGAAAACATGTTGGCTTTTATTGTGAATGAAATGGGAAGTTATTGGAAGGTTTTTAGTGGGAGAATTATAGGACCTACCTTAAATTTTATGCAGATCACCGTCATAGCTGTGTTGAGAATAGGCAACAGGAAGACAAAGATGGTAGCTAGGTGACTGGATAGATGCCCACTGCTATACTCAGCCTAGTGAAGATGCTAGCTCAGACAAGAGAGGTCACAAAAAGCACTTGAATTTGAAGTATTTTGAAAGAAGAGCATGCAGGATTTCCTGATGATTGGCTATGGAATTTGAAAAAAAAATTGTCAAAAATGGCTCCAATGTTTCAGCACCAGATTGAAAATCCTAACATTGCTTTAGTACTTGGTTATATGCTCTTTTATAGATTTCAAATTGTTTTATGTGAATAGATATTTATCTCTAATGACATAGCCAGCATCCTGAAAGAGAGGACTCAATGGGGTTGGCCTCAGTTGCCTAACACAGTGTGTGGCATTTTGTAGACACTCTGTAATTACTTGCTAAATGGATGAATGTGGTTTTATTTTGTTGTTGTTGTTGTTGCTGTTTCTTTGTTTTTTGGGGTTTATTGAGACAGTCTCACTTCATCACCCAGACTGAAGTGCAGTGGCGTGATCTCGGCTCACTGCAATCTCTGCCTCCTGGGTTCAAGTGATTCTCCTGCCTCAGTCTCCCAAGTAGCTGGGATTACAGGTGTGTGCCATTGCCTGGTTGATTTTCATATTTTTTAAGTGGAGATTGGGTTTCACCATGTTGGCCAGGCTGGTCTTGAATGCCTGACATCAGATGATCCACCCACCTCGGCTTCCCAAAGTGCTGGGATTTCAGGTGTGAGCCACTGTGCCCGGCCAGATTGCTTTTTCTTTTTGATGTCAACCTTGATGATGTACTAGTCCTCACATTTCATTCAGGCTCTCTTAGATTGTGAACTAACAAAAAACAAACATAATTTTCCAGATAGTATCCAGAGAAGGTATTATAATTAGCAGCTCTTCTAAGCTAAGAGAATTTTACAGTAGTAGAAACAGAAAGCTCTAAAAGTGAGTATGACTTTAATTTCTACTAAAGTATCCAACAAGTACCAGGCTCATATAAGGTACTCAATTGTTATTTGCTTGTATTTAAATGAAGTAGTTAATATTAAGAAGTTTAATAATGTTTTTGACGTATATTCCAGTGAGTTTATTTAAAATATTTTTTGGCTTCTTTCTGGATCTCTACTTGCGAATCATACTTGATATTGACGTGGTTAAGGTACAACTGATACATATGTCACTCTGATCTGGTTAACAAAAATTGGCATTGTAGGAGTATATAACAGTAGTAGATCAGAAAAAGTATTCATAAAAAAAATCTGGATAGTCTTTGGGGAACAAATGATTCAAACATTTTAAAGCACGTTCTTATAACCTGTAGTGAAACACATGTATGGATCCAAAATTATTTTGAAAAATTTCTGTGCCTACTTTGAGTTATTAAAAAAATCTACTTTCTACCTGAGGTTATTGAGTGAGGAAAACTTTTTAATTGTTGACAGACTTTGTCCCATCTTTTAAAAAACCAGGTTTAAAAAAACTAGCTTTAAAAGCTACATGTATAGTTATATACCTATGTATGTGTATATATGTGTGTATGATTTTAAAGCTTCATAGTTATATATGTATACATAAAACATACACATTTATATATTTATATAGAGAGAAGGAATATTGTGTTAATGGTTTTATTTTTTATATAATTCATACTTCAGAAATTACGCAGTTGACATTTAATTTTTATTATATTTGAGCTGTTTAGACAAACAAAACCCCTGGTGTGTAAATGAGCTTGAATTTAGTTATGTTGAATAGAAATTAATGATTCATAATACTTTTTTGTTACTCAAAATAACCTCAAGAATTTCAGTATAATAATCACAAGATCTTTGCTACTGAAATTACATATGGAATCATTAGTTATATCGACAATAAATGGTAAATAATTTCAATCTTCTTACTATTTTATGACCAATTTTTTTCTGATGATATAATTACAACTAACTTTTGAATTTTTCAGTACACAATAACATATTTATCCTTTTTAAAAATGTATTTATTGGCCAGGCACAGTGGCTCACGCCTGTAATTCCAGCACTTTGGGAGACAGAGTAGGGCAGACTGCTTTGAGCTCAAGAGTTTGAGACTAGCCTGGGCAACATGGTGAAATGTTATCTCTACTAAAAATACCAAAATGAGTTGGGCATAGTGTGTCACATGCCTGTAGTCCCAGCTACTTGGAAGGCTGAAGTGGGAGAATTTCTTGAGCCTGGGAGGTAGAGGTTGCAGTGAGCCGATATTGGGCCACCACACTCTAGCCTGGGTGAGAGAGACCGTGTCTCAAAAATAACAAAAAATAAAAAATAAAATTGTATTTCTTTTCATCATGCAACTGATTGTTTTCAGTGTTATAGAAGTATGAGGGAAATGTATTTAGTTCAATTCACTGTTTACTATTGATTAAAATCCTGAGATTTAGTGAAGTTACATATTAACTTTGATTTTTATCCTGTAGAGATCAGATTATTTCTGTCTGGTAGAATAAATAATTTCAAAGCTTCTGGTTTATTGCCTTTTGAAATTCATCTAGTTTTTAGATTAGCAATTTTATCTTAATATTGCCTATCAATATTGAGCATCTCAAATGCTTTGGGGACCAGTTGTGTGTGTGTGTGTTTGTGCACGTGTATGAGTGTTAACAACGAAACTTTATTTGAAGGCAGGCAGTAGGTTGGATTTGGCCACAGGCTGTAGTCTGCCAATCCCTGCAGAATAGCTTTCCATTGTAGCACAAGATTTTTATCAACCATCTGAAAAATAGCTCCCTTGTCTAGGTTTTCTCCCCTGCTAGCAGGCAGTTAGGATAGTTTGGCTTTCTCCTAGACATAGGAGCTCAGAACTCAGTCTCTTCAGGGGAAAAGACATAGTGACTGAGGCCCTCATGACTTTTAGACTCCACATCACCAAAGCACTTTGGCACTGATGTCTGTGTCTGCTCTTCTCTCCCCATCTCAGCCATACTGAAGGCAGGGGCATTGTCCTGCTGTTTGGAAATATCTTTAAGTCAGTTTTAACATATTACTACTACTTTATTAAATGAATTGAATAAAATATTTGATGCGTTTTTAATTTGCCTAGGACTCATGATCTTACACATATAAACTTATTCTGTAACAGCATAAAGAAAATCAAACTTTTAATACAAAGAATCTGTAAAATGCATAATCTCATGTAAAATACACTCCTAACACAATAGCCACTGTTTTCATTTTGAGTTTTTTCTCTCTAATGGGTTGAATAGTATCCTCCCAACATTCATGCTTACCTGGCACTTCAGATAATGACCTTTTTGGAAATAATATCTTTGCAGATATTAATATATCTTATATATAATATGTAAATTATGTTTATAACTAATATCAGATATAGTTAAGGATTGGGAGATGAAATCATCTTGGATTTAGAGGGGACTGTAAATGTATTGAGTTGCTTTACTTATAAAAAGAGGAGAAAACCTAGAGACACAGGGAAGAAGCCCATGTGAACTTGAAAGATGAAAGTTGTGACACGATAAAACAATGAAAGCAAGGAGCCATCAGATGCTTCAAGAGGCAAGAATGGATCCTCCCCTCACACCTTCTGAAGGAGCGCGGTGCTGCTGAAAGCTCAGTTTTGGACTTCTGGCCTTTGGAACAGTGAGAAAATAAATTTCTATTGTTTTCAACTGCTTGGTTTGCGGTAATTTGTTATGGTAGCTTGAGGAAACTGTACACTATTTATTTTGTCTTTTTATTTTCTATGATTCTCTTTATTGTCACAGTAAAACCTGGGGGCTTTCTAAATCTGTGAAATAATCCCATGTATTTTAAGACAGCCAACTTTTACATTTAAAATTGACCTCTACCCATTCTCTTCAAATAAGATTTTATGATGTCAAGCTTATAATTGTAAATTCAGATCTAATTATAAAATTTTCTTTTTTATTAAAAAAATTAGTTTTCATAATAGAGAATCCAAAAATAAAGCCATATACCTACAACCATCTGATGTTCGACAAAGTTGAGAAAAATAAACAATGTGGAAAGGACGCTCTACTCAGAAAATTGTGCTGGGATAGCTGGCTAGCCATATACAGAAGAATGAAACTTGACCCCTATCTTTCATCATATACAAAAATTAAGATGAATTAAAGATATAAATGTAAGACCTTAAGCAATAAGAATCTTAAAAGAAAACTTAGAAAACACCTTGGGAAAGAATTGATGACTGTCTTCAAAAGCAATTGTGACAAAAACAAAAATTGACAAGTGGGACCTAACTGAAGAGTTTCTGCACAGCAAAATAAACTATCAAGAGAGTAAACAGACAACCTACAGAATGGGAGAAAATATTCTCAAAGCATACATCTGACACAGGCCTAATATCCAGAATCTATAAAGAACTAAACAATTAAGCAAAAAACAACTAACCCCATTAAAAATGGGCAAAAAATGAACAGACACTTCTCCAAAGAAAACATACACATGGCCAACAAACATGAAAAAACTGCTTCACATTACTATTCATCAGAGAAATGTAAATCAAAACCACAATAAAAGAACATCTCACGCCAGTCAGAATGGCTAATGCCAAAAAGTCAAACATATGCTGGCCAGGCTTCAGAGAAAAGGGATTGCTCATACACTATTGGTGGGAACATAAATTAGTTCAGCCACTGTGGAAAGCATTCTGGAGACTTCTCAATCTGAAAACTGAACTACCATTTAACCAGCAATCCCATTATTGGGTATATATCTAAAAGAAAACAAATCTTTCTATCAAAAAGACACTTGCAATCACATGTTTATCACAGCACTATTCACAATAGCCGAGACATGGAATCAACCTAGGTGCCCATTTTAATGGTGGATTGGATAAAGAAAATGAGGTACATATAAACCATGGAATATAGCCATCAAAAAGAACAAAATCATGTCCTTTGCAGCAACGTGGATGTAGGTAGAGGCCATTATCCTAAGCAAATTAAGGCAGGAACAGAAAACCAAATACCACATGTTCTCATTTAAGAGTGGGAGCTAAACATTGGGTAACTGTGTACATGAAGATTGCAACAATAGACACCAGGTACTACTAGAAGAGAGAGGAAGAGGAGGGCAAGGGTTGAAAAACTATTAGGTACTAGGCATAGTACCTGGGTAACAGGATCAATGATACCCCAAACCTCAGCATCATGCAATATACCCAGGTAACAAACCTGCGCAGTTAAAATAAAAGTTAAAAAATAAATAAAAAATTAGACTTTTTCCAGTAGTAGTAAAAATAGTTTTCTTTAATATCATTTCCATTATCTATAAACTAGTCTGTCTTATAAAAAATACTTCAATTTCTTTAACTGTTTTCTTATTTTTGGAAATTTGCGTTTTATTTGCTATTATAAGTGTTGTCATGTACGTCAACTTTTGCCTGCCTATTTTCTTAAACGGATATTTAAAGAAATGGAAAATAGTCAAATGTATGGGCATTTTTAAGTCTCTTAATTCACGTTGAAAAATGCTGTTTCCTCATACACACCCAGGAGCATTCAGTATTAACATTTTAATTGCCAATTTATTTTGTGGAAAATAAAATTGTATTACTTAAATATGCATTTTCAAATTATCAGTAAATTTTAATTTTAAAATATTTATTAGTGATATAATTATTTTTAAAGTTTATCTGCTTCTTGCCCATTTATGATTTGGAGTCCGTATTAGTTTGCTAGGGTTGCCTAACAAACTATTACAGGCTGGATAGCCTAAAACGGAGAACTTTGTTGTTTCACAGTTCTGAAGGCTTTAGGTCTAAGATCAAGTTGTAAGCAGGTTTGGTTCCTTCCGAGGGCTGTGAAAGAAAGCTCTGTCCCACACCTCTCTCCTAGTTTTCAGAGATTTGCTGGCAATCTTTGGTGTTCCTTGGCTTGAAGATACATCACCACCTCCACTCCTTCATCTGTGCCTACGTGTTCACATGGAGTCTTCCTTGTGTACATGTTTGTATCTAACTTTCCCTTTTTTTTTAATAAATGCTCCTGTAACATTGGATTAGGGCATACCCTAATGATCTCATTTTAATTTATTTACTCTGTAAAGATTGTTTTCAAACAAGGTCACATTCTCAGTTAATAGGGGTTAGGGCTTCAACACATCTTTTTGTTGGAGGGCCATGGGAGTGATGATTAAACCCAGAATGGAGTCTGAGTGTTTTACTTTCCTTTTTAAAATGTTAAAGACATTATACCTTTGTAATATTTTTGCAAATATATTGTCCAGGCTTGTTACTTGACTTTAATTATCTTTGTAATTTAAAATTGTTTTTTAATTTTTATTATTGCCCCTGCTATCCTGTTTGTATGTATTTTACTCAAATAATTCTTATTTTTGTGTGGTCAAATTCATTTATGTTTTATTGCTTTATCAATTGATCATTAAGTGGAAAGTTTTATCCTACACAGAGATTTAAAAATTAATTTGTTTCCCCTCTCCGTTAATAAAATTTTTTTTACATTTTCTGTTTTTTTTTTAATAATTTAAGTTCTAGGGTACATGTGCTCAACGTGCAGGTTTGTTACACAGGTATAAAAGTGCCATGTTGGTTTGCTGCACCCATTAACTAGTAATCTACATTAGGTATTTCTCCTAATGCTATCACTCCCCCTGCCCGCCACCCAATGACAGGCCCCGGGACGTGATGTTCCCCGCCCTGCATCCAAGTGTTCTCATTGTTCAATTCCCACCTATGAGTGAGAACATGCGGTATTTGGTTTTCTGTCCTTGTGATAGTTTGCTCAGAAGGAAACTATCCTGCATGCATCCATGTCCAGCTGCATCCATGTCCCTGCAAAGGACATGAACTCATCCTTTTTTATGGCTGCATAGTATTCCATGGTGTATATGTGCCACATTTTCTTAATCCAGACTATCATTGATGGACATTTAGGTTGGTTCCAAGTTTTTGCTATTATGAATAGTGCCATAATAAACATACGTGTGCATGTGTCTTTATAGTAGCATGATTTATAGTCCTTTGGGTATATACCCAGTAATGAGATCACTAGGTCAAATGATATTTCTAGTTCTAGATCCTTGAGGAATCGCCACACCGTCTTCCACAATGGTTGAACTAGTTTACACTCCCACCAAAAGTATAAAAGTGTTCTGTTTCTCCACATCCTCTCCAGCATCTGTTGTTTTTTGACTTTTTAATGATTGCCATTCTAACTGGTGTGAGATGGTAGCTCATTGTAGTTTTGATTTGCATTTCTCTGATGACCAGTGATGAGCATTTTTTCATGTGTCTGTTGCCTGCATAAATGTCGTCTTTTGAGAAGTGTCTGTTCATGTCCTTTGCCCACTTTTTTTTTTTTTTTTGAGACGGAGTCTCGCTCTGTTGCCCAGGCTGGAGTGCAGTGGCGCAATCTCGGCTCACTGCAAGCTCAGCCTCCCGGGTTCGTGCCATTCTCCTGCCTCAGCCTCCCGAGTAACTGGGACTACAGGTGCCCGCCACTGCACCCGGCTAATTTTTTGTATTTTTAGTAGAGACGGGGTTTCACCGTGTTAGCCAGGATGGTCTCAATCTCCTGACCTTGTGATCCACCTGCCTTGGCCTCCCAAAGTGCTGGGATTACAGGTGTGAGCCACCATGACCAGCCTCCTTTGCCCAGTTTTTGATGGGGATTTTTTTTTTTTCTTGTAAATTTAAGTTCTTTGTAGATTCTGGATATTAGCCCTTCATCAGATGGGTAGATGGCAAAAATTTTCTCCCATTCTGTAGGTTGCCTGTTCACTCTGATGGTAGTTTCTTTTGCTGTGCGGAAGCTCTTTAGTTGAATTAAATCCCATTTG